>NC_134352.1:49416487-49732526 GCF_964195595.1 Calonectris borealis | reverse complement strand
GGAGCACGGAGAAGATGCGCTGCCTTTTCTGCGGGGTTCACTCACAGCAGAGAGGAGCTGTGCTGGGGGAAGACCTGCAGAGAGCATGCGATGCGGAGGGCTGGTGGGGGGGGTGGTGAGGGGCGCTGGGGAACTGATGGCGCCCATCTGCCACAGAGGGGTCCTCTCCAAGCAGATGAGAAGAAATGCCAGCGCCGGAGCTGGATCTGGCGGAGCGGGAAAAAAGCCTGTGCTCGATGGCAGCAGCACATCCATCTTCCTTGGCTCGTGTCCCATGGCACTTGATGGGGGGGAAAGGGGGCCCAGCGAGACCAGACAACCCGACTCAATGGAGCTCCCATCAGCGCAAAGAGGCTCTTCAGGTCCACAGGGCCAGGCCCCACGGCACTCGAATCAGAGGAAAGGGCCCCTGCAAGAGCACAGAGCCAGGCGCCATGGCACCTTGCTCACGGGAAAGGGGTCCTGCGGGAGCAGAGGCCCAAGACTCCTATCACTGTGCTCTGGGGAGAGGTGCACTCCGAGAGCACAGGCCCGGCTCCGCAATAGTCAAAGCAGGGCAACGAGGCTGGGCAAGACCAGAGGGAGAAAGCCCCATCGTGCTCTGCTACAGACAGCGAGAGGAAACGGTGGGCGTAGCCCCAGGAAAAGGGGGAGAAAGCAGCAGGGATGGGGGTAGCAACGCCACCAGTTAGTAACACCGAGACTTTTTCTGCAGTCTTCAGGCCTTTATTTTCTTTTACTGCCTGATAATTGGACTTAGAGGGCCGGGAACCCTTGAGGGCCGGCGTATGCCCCAGCTGCTGGCCCAGCCCTGGTTTCAGCAGTGCCTGGGGCGTTCTTCTAGTGCTGCCGGCGGGGTGGCCTCTTCTTGGCTGCAGAAGAGGCCTCGGGGCTGCCAGCCCTCCTCTTTGCGGGTCGCCGAAGCTCCCCAGGGGAGCGTTCACTGCCCCGGCTGGAGGCAGATGGATGTGCCGTGGCCTCCTCGGACTCCTCCTGGGGCTCCTCTTGCTCCCCGGGGACAGGAATGGGGGCAAAGGGAGGGCTGCCAGCACCCCCACGAAAGGCAGCTGCTGAGGTGCTGGGGAGGTCGTCCGCGTTGGTTCCTTCAGGGCCGACGGAGGGGGCCGGGCCAGGTGCGGGAGACCCTCCTCGGGAGGCGGCGGGGACGGGGGCAGCCACGGGGCTGCCCTCCCGCCCCCCGGCAGCATGGCTGTCCTCCAGGCCCAGCAGTCGGCGGGCCTCCCCACTGCACCGTTGCACGGCGACGTCAATAAGCTGGTGCACAAACGTCGCCGTGCGGTTTTCGAGGGAGGCCCGCAGCAGCTGGACCAGCAGATCTTCATCCAGCCCAAAGAGAACCAGGAGGGGCATGACGAGGCCCTCCACTATGTCTGCCCGCGAACGCCGGCTCCCAAAGATCCGTCCCAGCTCCTGACGCACCCAGGTCCGAAGGGGATGGAGGAGAGCTGGGTGGTCCCGGAAAAGGGATGCCCAGGTGCTGGGCCGGACGCCGCCCAGAGGAGCCCTGGGCACCAGCCCCACAGCCTGTGGTTGTGTTGCTGCAGGGCGACGCAGGCTGTGGGCAGCTGGACGGCCACGAGCTCCTCCTGCCTGGCGGCCGACGACTGATGGTGCCGCAGATGGTGTGACGACATGCTCCTCAAAGTTGTCGTCCGCCTGCACCGAGTGCACGATGGAAAGGATCCTCCTCTTGCAGAGGGGGCACTCAGGCTTCCTCTCAGCCCACCGCAGGATGCACGGGTGGCAGAACTGGTGGAGGCACGGCATCACGTAGCTGGCCTCCTCCCAGCTGTCCAGGCATATTGGACAGCAGTTGTCCAGCTCCATGGCCACGCTCTCCATCTGCTGCAGTGGGCTGGGGGCAGCTGGGGATGTCGAGCGGCTCCCTCTCACCGGCGCTGCAGCAGCGGGTGTCACGCTAGAAAAGGAAGAGAGCCCACGGTCACTGGCTGGCCAGGGGAGGGGTGGGAAAAATGCCCAGGTCCCTCAAGAAGGAAACCCTCCCAGCTCCCCGAGGTGAGGCGTCCCCGCATAGCTCACCTCTGCTGCTGCAAGTGCACCTCCTGGGTGCCCCGGCTGCCTGAACCTGGCAGGCCGGAGAAAATCCTTCGATGGCTCTGGGGTTGGACACCGAGAGCTGCAACAAACAACTCCCCGCGCACCACACCAGCACCAAAGGCCTCGCTCAACACTCCAAACCTTGCGAACTCGCTCAGCTGGAGCGCAGGCACAAGCCGGCTGGCTGAGACTCAGCGCCCAGATAAAAGCAGCGAGGGACGCATGGTCACAATCCATCGCTCGGGGACGTCACAATCCATCATTCGGAGATGTCGCAGCTCACCCTTCGGTGACATCAGAACCCATCGCTCGGGGACTCAGTGACACCAGAACCCATCGCTCACAGCGCTCGCCCCGGCAGCGCTGTGGCCCCAGCGCACACGTCTGGGGTTAATGCAACGCCACTGCCCACTCCATCCCCCCAGCTCTTGTCTTGTGCTCGGCATTGGTGCTTCACGCCAGTCACCGAGGCCTCGGCCGTGTCTTCCCAGGGCCCCGTCGGGTCGCTCTGCCCGTGGCAGACGTCTCCAGGCACATATGGCAAGGGGGTTCATTGGATAACACCTCGTGCTCCCTTGGAGGCTGCAGGACAAAGTCCCACAGGCTCTCCCCACTCTCCAGCACTGCTGGCCAGCCCCCTGGGCTCCCCTGCTTCCTCCCACGGGGCGTCAAAGGCAGCGCTTGGCTCGCTCTCGCGGGTTTTATCCTATCTTTCTCCCCTAGCCAGAGGGCACCAGGGTGATCCCCCTCATCCGAGCACTACGTTCCATTTGGGGTCCTGGACAGGAGGGAGGTTGACAAACCAGAGGGGCTCAGGGGAGGCAAGGAGAGTCTGTGGGGCCGCCTCACCGTGGAGCAGAGAAGGCGTCGGCGCACCTCACAGCACACTCCGGTGCCTGTGGGGAAGGCATCAAGGGGATGGGGACAGGCTCTTCCCAGTACTGCCTGGTGGGAGGGTGAGAGACAGGGGCATCTCCTGAAAGTAGAGAGGCTCAGGATGGAGGTAAGGAGTCCAAACCAAAATCCCTGTCAGGATCATTAAGCACTGGAGTGGGTTGCCCAGAGAGGAGCTGGGATCCCTGAGCCTGGAGGTCTTCAAGACCGGAGTGGCCACAACCCAGAGCACAACTGTCACAAGCCCGCGAAGGGATGCTTACTGAAGTCCCGGAAGAGAAAGCATTGCCGGTGGCAAAGGTGGCAAAGGTTTCCAAAGGTGCAACGGCTTCCATAAGCTGCAATGTCAGAAGACCACTTTCTAGTTTCCTTCAGTTCAGCAGCTTTCACAAACATTGGTTTAGAATTAGAATAGAACAGAACAGAGTAGTTCCGGTTGGAAGGGACCTACAACAATCATCCGGTCTGACTGCCTGACCACTCCAGGGCTGACCAAAAGTCAAAGCCTGTTATTGAGGGCATTGTCCAAATGCCTCTTCAACACTGGCGCATTGGCCACCTCTCTAAGGAGCCTGTTCCAGTGTTTGACCACCCTTTTGGTAAAGAAATGGTTCCTAATGTCCAGTCTAGACCTCCCCTAGCGCAGCTTTGAGCCATTCCCACGTGTCCTGTCGCTGGATCCCAGGGAGAAGAGGTCAGCACCTCCCTCTCCACTTCCCCTCCTCAGGAAGCTGCAGAGAGCAATGAGGTCACCCCTCAGCCTCCTGTTCTCCAAACCAGACAAACCCAGAGTCCTCAGGCACTCCGCATAGAACATGCCTTCCGGCCCTTTCACCGGCTTTCTTGCCCTCCTCGGGACGCGTTCAAGTGCCTTCACACCCTTCTTAAATCGTGGGGCCCACAGCTGCACACAGTACTCAAGGTGAGGCCGCACAGCGCTAAACACAGCGGGATAATCCCCTCTTTTGACCGGCTGCCTCTACTGTGTTTGATGCACCTCAGGACGCCGGTTGCCCTCTTGGCTGCCAGGGCACACTGCTGACTCGTGTTGAGCTTCATGTCAACCGGCACCCCCAGATCCCTTTCTGCAGGGCTGCTCTCCAGCCACTCCTCTCCCAGTCTATACCTGCGTCACAACTGGGTGCCCAATCGGTGCCCAATGCTCCAATCTATCTGGATCCCTCTGCAAGTCCTCTTGTCGCTCGAGAGAGTCAACAGCACCTCCCAGTTCAGTATCTTCAGCAAACTTACTAACGGCGCATCCAACTCCTGCCTCCAGATCATTGATAAAAACGTTGAACAGCACTGGCCCTAGAATTGAGCCCTCAGGAACACCACTGCTCACTGGCCACCAGCCAGATGTAGCCCCATTCACTACAACCTCCTGAGCCCTCCCCTTCAGCCCGTTCTTCACCCGGCGCACTCTGCACCTGCTCATCTCACACCTGGACCAGTTGTCCAGAAGGATGCTGTGAGGGACAGTGTCAAGAGCCTTACTAAAATCCAGAAAAGCTGCATCCGCCACCTTCCCCTCACCCACTAGGCAGGTGACCTTATTGCAGAAGGATATCAGATCAGTTAGACAGGGCTCTCCCTCTGTGAGCCCGTGCTGACTGTGCCTGAGGATGTTGCACTCTCCTTGAAATGCCTTTCAGGAGCACCCAGCAGGATCTTCTCCCTAATTTTCCCAGGCACCCAGGCACTAACAGGTCTGTAGTTTCCTGGGTCTTCCCTCATGCCCTTCTGGCAAATTGGAAGAACGTTGCCTACCTTCCAGTCAGCAGGGACCTCCCCAGACTCCCAAGACCTTTGGTAGATGATCGAGAGGGTCCTGCTGTAACGTCCGCTAGCTCCTTCCGTACGCTGGGATGAATCCCACCAGGCCCCATGGACTTACGAACATTCAACAGATCCCATTTTAGGGTCCAGAAATGGTAAGCTGCTGTTCCCACAGGACTCCCACAGGAGTCATGGTCCTCCAACGCAGAGGACTGGGCAGCCCAAGGTCTATCATTAGGGTTAAAGACTGAGGCAAAAAAAGCATTGAATGCCTCTGCTTTTTCTGCATCCCTATTTGCCAGGTGACCCTCTTCATCAAGGATCGGCCCAAGGTTTCCCTTAGACCTCCTCTTGCTATTAACGTACTTACAAAATACTTTCTTGTCTGACACAACGCTGGCCAGTGGCAACTCGAGTTGAGCTCTGGCCTTTCGTGCCACTGGGACCTGGCTCTTTCTTTGGGGCCCCGCAGCAGCTCTTGGTGCCAAACCCAGCAGCCGCCTTCTGTCCCTCCCTTCATCTTGCGTGGCCGGCTTGGCTGCAGAAGGGCTCACGGAGCGGAGTGCGAGAGGAGGCCGAGGGGCCCTGGGGAGCACGGAGAAGATGCGCTGCCTTTTCTGCGGGGTTCACTCACAGCAGAGAGGAGCTGTGCTGGGGGAAGACCTGCAGAGAGCATGCGATGCGGAGGGCTGGTGGGGGGGGTGGTGAGGGGCGCTGGGGAACTGATGGCGCCCATCTGCCACAGAGGGGTCCTCTCCAAGCAGATGAGAAGAAATGCCAGCGCCGAAGCTGGATCTGGCGGAGCGGGAAAAAAGCCTGTGCTCGATGGCAGCAGCACATCCATCTTCCTTGGCTCGTGTCCCATGGCACTTGATGGGGGGGAAAGGGGGCCCAGCGAGACCAGACAACCCGACTCAATGGAGCTCCCATCAGCGCAAAGAGGCTCTTCAGGTCCACAGGGCCAGGCCCCACGGCACTCGAATCAGAGGAAAGGGCCCCTGCAAGAGCACAGAGCCAGGCGCCATGGCACCTTGCTCACGGGAAAGGGGTCCTGCGGGAGCAGAGGCCCAAGACTCCTATCACTGTGCTCTGGGGAGAGGTGCACTCCGAGAGCACAGGCCCGGCTCCGCAATAGTCAAAGCAGGGCAACGAGGCTGGGCAAGACCAGAGGGAGAAAGCCCCATCGTGCTCTGCTACAGACAGCGAGAGGAAACGGTGGGCGTAGCCCCAGGAAAAGGGGGAGAAAGCAGCAGGGATGGGGGTAGCAACGCCACCAGTTAGTAACACCGAGACTTTTTCTGCAGTCTTCAGGCCTTTATTTTCTTTTACTGCCTGATAATTGGACTTAGAGGGCCGGGAACCCTTGAGGGCCGGCGTATGCCCCAGCTGCTGGCCCAGCCCTGGTTTCAGCAGTGCCTGGGGCGTTCTTCTAGTGCTGCCGGCGGGGTGGCCTCTTCTTGGCTGCAGAAGAGGCCTCGGGGCTGCCAGCCCTCCTCTTTGCGGGTCGCCGAAGCTCCCCAGGGGAGCGTTCACTGCCCCGGCTGGAGGCAGATGGATGTGCCGTGGCCTCCTCGGACTCCTCCTGGGGCTCCTCTTGCTCCCCGGGGACAGGAATGGGGGCAAAGGGAGGGCTGCCAGCACCCCCACGAAAGGCAGCTGCTGAGGTGCTGGGGAGGTCGTCCGCGTTGGTTCCTTCAGGGCCGACGGAGGGGGCCGGGCCAGGTGCGGGAGACCCTCCTCGGGAGGCGGCGGGGACGGGGGCAGCCACGGGGCTGCCCTCCCGCCCCCCGGCAGCATGGCTGTCCTCCAGGCCCAGCAGTCGGCAGGCCTCCCCACTGCACCGTTGCACGGCGACGTCAATAAGCTGGTGCACAAACGTCGCCGTGCGGTTTTCGAGGGAGGCCCGCAGCAGCTGGACCAGCAGATCTTCATCCAGCCCAAAGAGAACCAGGAGGGGCATGACGAGGCCCTCCACTATGTCTGCCCGCGAACGCCGGCTCCCAAAGATCCGTCCCAGCTCCTGACGCACCCAGGTCCGAAGGGGATGGAGGAGAGCTGGGTGGTCCCGGAAAAGGGATGCCCAGGTGCTGGGCCGGACGCCGCCCAGAGGAGCCCTGGGCACCAGCCCCACAGCCTGTGGTTGTGTTGCTGCAGGGCGACGCAGGCTGTGGGCAGCTGGACGGCCACGAGCTCCTCCTGCCTGGCGGCCGACGACTGATGGTGCCGCAGATGGTGTGACGACATGCTCCTCAAAGTCGTCGTCCGCCTGCACCGAGTGCACGATGGAAAGGATCCTCCTCTTGCAGAGGGGGCACTCAGGCTTCCTCTCAGCCCACCGCAGGATGCACGGGTGGCAGAACTGGTGGAGGCACGGCATCACGTAGCTGGCCTCCTCCCAGCCGTCCAGGCATATTGGACAGCAGTTGTCCAGCTCCATGGCCACGCTCTCCATCTGCTGCAGTGGGCTGGGGGCAGCTGGGGATGTCGAGCGGCTCCCTCTCACCGGCGCTGCAGCAGCGGGTGTCACGCTAGAAAAGGAAGAGAGCCCACGGTCACTGGCTGGCCAGGGGAGGGGTGGGAAAAATGCCCAGGTCCCTCAAGAAGGAAACCCTCCCAGCTCCCCGAGGTGAGGCGTCCCCGCATAGCTCACCTCTGCTGCTGCAAGTGCACCTCCTGGGTGCCCCGGCTGCCTGAACCTGGCAGGCCGGAGAAAATCCTTCGATGGCTCTGGGGTTGGACACCGAGAGCTGCAACAAACAACTCCCCGCGCACCACACCAGCACCAAAGGCCTCGCTCAACACTCCAAACCTTGCGAACTCGCTCAGCTGGAGCGCAGGCACAAGCCGGCTGGCTGAGACTCAGCGCCCAGATAAAAGCAGCGAGGGACGCATGGTCACAATCCATCGCTCGGGGACGTCACAATCCATCATTCGGAGATGTCGCAGCTCACCCTTCGGTGACATCAGAACCCATCGCTCGGGGACTCAGTGACACCAGAACCCATCGCTCACAGCGCTCGCCCCGGCAGCGCTGTGGCCCCAGCGCACACGTCTGGGGTTAATGCAACGCCACTGCCCACTCCATCCCCCCAGCTCTTGTCTTGTGCTCGGCATTGGTGCTTCACGCCAGTCACCGAGGCCTCGGCCGTGTCTTCCCAGGGCCCCGTCGGGTCGCTCTGCCCGTGGCAGACGTCTCCAGGCACATATGGCAAGGGGGTTCATTGGATAACACCTCGTGCTCCCTTGGAGGCTGCAGGACAAAGTCCCACAGGCTCTCCCCACTCTCCAGCACTGCTGGCCAGCCCCCTGGGCTCCCCTGCTTCCTCCCACGGGGCGTCAAAGGCAGCGCTTGGCTCGCTCTCGCGGGTTTTATCCTATCTTTCTCCCCTAGCCAGAGGGCACCAGGGTGATCCCCCTCATCCGAGCACTACGTTCCATTTGGGGTCCTGGACAGGAGGGAGGTTGACAAACCAGAGGGGCTCAGGGGAGGCAAGGAGAGTCTGTGGGGCCGCCTCACCGTGGAGCAGAGAAGGCGTCGGCGCACCTCACAGCACACTCCGGTGCCTGTGGGGAAGGCATCAAGGGGATGGGGACAGGCTCTTCCCAGTACTGCCTGGTGGGAGGGTGAGAGACAGGGGCATCTCCTGAAAGTAGAGAGGCTCAGGATGGAGGTAAGGAGTCCAAACCAAAATCCCTGTCAGGATCATTAAGCACTGGAGTGGGTTGCCCAGAGAGGAGCTGGGATCCCTGAGCCTGGAGGTCTTCAAGACCGGAGTGGCCACAACCCAGAGCACAACTGTCACAAGCCCGCGAAGGGATGCTTACTGAAGTCCCGGAAGAGAAAGCATTGCCGGTGGCAAAGGTGGCAAAGGTTTCCAAAGGTGCAACGGCTTCCATAAGCTGCAATGTCAGAAGACCACTTTCTAGTTTCCTTCAGTTCAGCAGCTTTCACAAACATTGGTTTAGAATTAGAATAGAACAGAACAGAGTAGTTCCGGTTGGAAGGGACCTACAACAATCATCCGGTCTGACTGCCTGACCACTCCAGGGCTGACCAAAAGTCAAAGCCTGTTATTGAGGGCATTGTCCAAATGCCTCTTCAACACTGGCGCATTGGCCACCTCTCTAAGGAGCCTGTTCCAGTGTTTGACCACCCTTTTGGTAAAGAAATGGTTCCTAATGTCCAGTCTAGACCTCCCCTAGCGCAGCTTTGAGCCATTCCCACGTGTCCTGTCGCTGGATCCCAGGGAGAAGAGGTCAGCACCTCCCTCTCCACTTCCCCTCCTCAGGAAGCTGCAGAGAGCAATGAGGTCACCCCTCAGCCTCCTGTTCTCCAAACCAGACAAACCCAGAGTCCTCAGGCACTCCGCATAGAACATGCCTTCCGGCCCTTTCACCGGCTTTCTTGCCCTCCTCGGGACGCGTTCAAGTGCCTTCACACCCTTCTTAAATCGTGGGGCCCACAGCTGCACACAGTACTCAAGGTGAGGCCGCACAGCGCTAAACACAGCGGGATAATCCCCTCTTTTGACCGGCTGCCTCTACTGTGTTTGATGCACCCCAGGACGCCGGTTGCCCTCTTGGCTGCCAGGGCACACTGCTGACTCGTGTTGAGCTTCATGTCAACCGGCACCCCCAGATCCCTTTCTGCAGGGCTGCTCTCCAGCCACTCCTCTCCCAGTCTATACCTGCGTCACAACTGGGTGCCCAATCGGTGCCCAATGCTCCAATCTATCTGGATCCCTCTGCAAGTCCTCTTGTCGCTCGAGAGAGTCAACAGCACCTCCCAGTTCAGTATCTTCAGCAAACTTACTAACGGCGCATCCAACTCCTGCCTCCAGATCATTGATAAAAACGTTGAACAGCACTGGCCCTAGAATTGAGCCCTCAGGAACACCACTGCTCACTGGCCACCAGCCAGATGTAGCCCCATTCACTACAACCTCCTGAGCCCTCCCCTTCAGCCCGTTCTTCACCCGGCGCACTCTGCACCTGCTCATCTCACACCTGGACCAGTTGTCCAGAAGGATGCTGTGAGGGACAGTGTCAAGAGCCTTACTAAAATCCAGAAAAGCTGCATCCGCCACCTTCCCCTCACCCACTAGGCAGGTGACCTTATTGCAGAAGGATATCAGATCAGTTAGACAGGGCTCTCCCTCTGTGAGCCCGTGCTGACTGTGCCTGAGGATGTTGCACTCTCCTTGAAATGCCTTTCAGGAGCACCCAGCAGGATCTTCTCCCTAATTTTCCCAGGCACCCAGGCACTAACAGGTCTGTAGTTTCCTGGGTCTTCCCTCATGCCCTTCTGGCAAATTGGAAGAACGTTGCCTACCTTCCAGTCAGCAGGGACCTCCCCAGACTCCCAAGACCTTTGGTAGATGATCGAGAGGGTCCTGCTGTAACGTCCGCTAGCTCCTTCCGTACGCTGGGATGAATCCCACCAGGCCCCATGGACTTACGAACATTCAACAGATCCCATTTTAGGGTCCAGAAATGGTAAGCTGCTGTTCCCACAGGACTCCCACAGGAGTCATGGTCCTCCAACGCAGAGGACTGGGCAGCCCAAGGTCTATCATTAGGGTTAAAGACTGAGGCAAAAAAAGCATTGAATGCCTCTGCTTTTTCTGCATCCCTATTTGCCAGGTGACCCTCTTCATCAAGGATCGGCCCAAGGTTTCCCTTAGACCTCCTCTTGCTATTAACGTACTTACAAAATACTTTCTTGTCTGACACAACGCTGGCCAGTGGCAACTCGAGTTGAGCTCTGGCCTTTCGTGCCACTGGGACCTGGCTCTTTCTTTGGGGCCCCGCAGCAGCTCTTGGTGCCAAACCCAGCAGCCGCCTTCTGTCCCTCCCTTCATCTTGCGTGGCCGGCTTGGCTGCAGAAGGGCTCACGGAGCGGAGTGCGAGAGGAGGCCGAGGGGCCCTGGGGAGCACGGAGAAGATGCGCTGCCTTTTCTGCGGGGTTCACTCACAGCAGAGAGGAGCTGTGCTGGGGGAAGACCTGCAGAGAGCATGCGATGCGGAGGGCTGGTGGGGGGGGTGGTGAGGGGCGCTGGGGAACTGATGGCGCCCATCTGCCACAGAGGGGTCCTCTCCAAGCAGATGAGAAGAAATGCCAGCGCCGAAGCTGGATCTGGCGGAGCGGGAAAAAAGCCTGTGCTCGATGGCAGCAGCACATCCATCTTCCTTGGCTCGTGTCCCATGGCACTTGATGGGGGGGAAAGGGGGCCCAGCGAGACCAGACAACCCGACTCAATGGAGCTCCCATCAGCGCAAAGAGGCTCTTCAGGTCCACAGGGCCAGGCCCCACGGCACTCGAATCAGAGGAAAGGGCCCCTGCAAGAGCACAGAGCCAGGCGCCATGGCACCTTGCTCACGGGAAAGGGGTCCTGCGGGAGCAGAGGCCCAAGACTCCTATCACTGTGCTCTGGGGAGAGGTGCACTCCGAGAGCACAGGCCCGGCTCCGCAATAGTCAAAGCAGGGCAACGAGGCTGGGCAAGACCAGAGGGAGAAAGCCCCATCGTGCTCTGCTACAGACAGCGAGAGGAAACGGTGGGCGTAGCCCCAGGAAAAGGGGGAGAAAGCAGCAGGGATGGGGGTAGCAACGCCACCAGTTAGTAACACCGAGACTTTTTCTGCAGTCTTCAGGCCTTTATTTTCTTTTACTGCCTGATAATTGGACTTAGAGGGCCGGGAACCCTTGAGGGCCGGCGTATGCCCCAGCTGCTGGCCCAGCCCTGGTTTCAGCAGTGCCTGGGGCGTTCTTCTAGTGCTGCCGGCGGGGTGGCCTCTTCTTGGCTGCAGAAGAGGCCTCGGGGCTGCCAGCCCTCCTCTTTGCGGGTCGCCGAAGCTCCCCAGGGGAGCGTTCACTGCCCCGGCTGGAGGCAGATGGATGTGCCGTGGCCTCCTCGGACTCCTCCTGGGGCTCCTCTTGCTCCCCGGGGACAGGAATGGGGGCAAAGGGAGGGCTGCCAGCACCCCCACGAAAGGCAGCTGCTGAGGTGCTGGGGAGGTCGTCCGCGTTGGTTCCTTCAGGGCCGACGGAGGGGGCCGGGCCAGGTGCGGGAGACCCTCCTCGGGAGGCGGCGGGGACGGGGGCAGCCACGGGGCTGCCCTCCCGCCCCCCGGCAGCATGGCTGTCCTCCAGGCCCAGCAGTCGGCAGGCCTCCCCACTGCACCGTTGCACGGCGACGTCAATAAGCTGGTGCACAAACGTCGCCGTGCGGTTTTCGAGGGAGGCCCGCAGCAGCTGGACCAGCAGATCTTCATCCAGCCCAAAGAGAACCAGGAGGGGCATGACGAGGCCCTCCACTATGTCTGCCCGCGAACGCCGGCTCCCAAAGATCCGTCCCAGCTCCTGACGCACCCAGGTCCGAAGGGGATGGAGGAGAGCTGGGTGGTCCCGGAAAAGGGATGCCCAGGTGCTGGGCCGGACGCCGCCCAGAGGAGCCCTGGGCACCAGCCCCACAGCCTGTGGTTGTGTTGCTGCAGGGCGACGCAGGCTGTGGGCAGCTGGACGGCCACGAGCTCCTCCTGCCTGGCGGCCGACGACTGATGGTGCCGCAGATGGTGTGACGACATGCTCCTCAAAGTCGTCGTCCGCCTGCACCGAGTGCACGATGGAAAGGATCCTCCTCTTGCAGAGGGGGCACTCAGGCTTCCTCTCAGCCCACCGCAGGATGCACGGGTGGCAGAACTGGTGGAGGCACGGCATCACGTAGCTGGCCTCCTCCCAGCCGTCCAGGCATATTGGACAGCAGTTGTCCAGCTCCATGGCCACGCTCTCCATCTGCTGCAGTGGGCTGGGGGCAGCTGGGGATGTCGAGCGGCTCCCTCTCACCGGCGCTGCAGCAGCGGGTGTCACGCTAGAAAAGGAAGAGAGCCCACGGTCACTGGCTGGCCAGGGGAGGGGTGGGAAAAATGCCCAGGTCCCTCAAGAAGGAAACCCTCCCAGCTCCCCGAGGTGAGGCGTCCCCGCATAGCTCACCTCTGCTGCTGCAAGTGCACCTCCTGGGTGCCCCGGCTGCCTGAACCTGGCAGGCCGGAGAAAATCCTTCGATGGCTCTGGGGTTGGACACCGAGAGCTGCAACAAACAACTCCCCGCGCACCACACCAGCACCAAAGGCCTCGCTCAACACTCCAAACCTTGCGAACTCGCTCAGCTGGAGCGCAGGCACAAGCCGGCTGGCTGAGACTCAGCGCCCAGATAAAAGCAGCGAGGGACGCATGGTCACAATCCATCGCTCGGGGACGTCACAATCCATCATTCGGAGATGTCGCAGCTCACCCTTCGGTGACATCAGAACCCATCGCTCGGGGACTCAGTGACACCAGAACCCATCGCTCACAGCGCTCGCCCCGGCAGCGCTGTGGCCCCAGCGCACACGTCTGGGGTTAATGCAACGCCACTGCCCACTCCATCCCCCCAGCTCTTGTCTTGTGCTCGGCATTGGTGCTTCACGCCAGTCACCGAGGCCTCGGCCGTGTCTTCCCAGGGCCCCGTCGGGTCGCTCTGCCCGTGGCAGACGTCTCCAGGCACATATGGCAAGGGGGTTCATTGGATAACACCTCGTGCTCCCTTGGAGGCTGCAGGACAAAGTCCCACAGGCTCTCCCCACTCTCCAGCACTGCTGGCCAGCCCCCTGGGCTCCCCTGCTTCCTCCCACGGGGCGTCAAAGGCAGCGCTTGGCTCGCTCTCGCGGGTTTTATCCTATCTTTCTCCCCTAGCCAGAGGGCACCAGGGTGATCCCCCTCATCCGAGCACTACGTTCCATTTGGGGTCCTGGACAGGAGGGAGGTTGACAAACCAGAGGGGCTCAGGGGAGGCAAGGAGAGTCTGTGGGGCCGCCTCACCGTGGAGCAGAGAAGGCGTCGGCGCACCTCACAGCACACTCCGGTGCCTGTGGGGAAGGCATCAAGGGGATGGGGACAGGCTCTTCCCAGTACTGCCTGGTGGGAGGGTGAGAGACAGGGGCATCTCCTGAAAGTAGAGAGGCTCAGGATGGAGGTAAGGAGTCCAAACCAAAATCCCTGTCAGGATCATTAAGCACTGGAGTGGGTTGCCCAGAGAGGAGCTGGGATCCCTGAGCCTGGAGGTCTTCAAGACCGGAGTGGCCACAACCCAGAGCACAACTGTCACAAGCCCGCGAAGGGATGCTTACTGAAGTCCCGGAAGAGAAAGCATTGCCGGTGGCAAAGGTGGCAAAGGTTTCCAAAGGTGCAACGGCTTCCATAAGCTGCAATGTCAGAAGACCACTTTCTAGTTTCCTTCAGTTCAGCAGCTTTCACAAACATTGGTTTAGAATTAGAATAGAACAGAACAGAGTAGTTCCGGTTGGAAGGGACCTACAACAATCATCCGGTCTGACTGCCTGACCACTCCAGGGCTGACCAAAAGTCAAAGCCTGTTATTGAGGGCATTGTCCAAATGCCTCTTCAACACTGGCGCATTGGCCACCTCTCTAAGGAGCCTGTTCCAGTGTTTGACCACCCTTTTGGTAAAGAAATGGTTCCTAATGTCCAGTCTAGACCTCCCCTAGCGCAGCTTTGAGCCATTCCCACGTGTCCTGTCGCTGGATCCCAGGGAGAAGAGGTCAGCACCTCCCTCTCCACTTCCCCTCCTCAGGAAGCTGCAGAGAGCAATGAGGTCACCCCTCAGCCTCCTGTTCTCCAAACCAGACAAACCCAGAGTCCTCAGGCACTCCGCATAGAACATGCCTTCCGGCCCTTTCACCGGCTTTCTTGCCCTCCTCGGGACGCGTTCAAGTGCCTTCACACCCTTCTTAAATCGTGGGGCCCACAGCTGCACACAGTACTCAAGGTGAGGCCGCACAGCGCTAAACACAGCGGGATAATCCCCTCTTTTGACCGGCTGCCTCTACTGTGTTTGATGCACCCCAGGACGCCGGTTGCCCTCTTGGCTGCCAGGGCACACTGCTGACTCGTGTTGAGCTTCATGTCAACCGGCACCCCCAGATCCCTTTCTGCAGGGCTGCTCTCCAGCCACTCCTCTCCCAGTCTATACCTGCGTCACAACTGGGTGCCCAATCGGTGCCCAATGCTCCAATCTATCTGGATCCCTCTGCAAGTCCTCTTGTCGCTCGAGAGAGTCAACAGCACCTCCCAGTTCAGTATCTTCAGCAAACTTACTAACGGCGCATCCAACTCCTGCCTCCAGATCATTGATAAAAACGTTGAACAGCACTGGCCCTAGAATTGAGCCCTCAGGAACACCACTGCTCACTGGCCACCAGCCAGATGTAGCCCCATTCACTACAACCTCCTGAGCCCTCCCCTTCAGCCCGTTCTTCACCCGGCGCACTCTGCACCTGCTCATCTCACACCTGGACCAGTTGTCCAGAAGGATGCTGTGAGGGACAGTGTCAAGAGCCTTACTAAAATCCAGAAAAGCTGCATCCGCCACCTTCCCCTCACCCACTAGGCAGGTGACCTTATTGCAGAAGGATATCAGATCAGTTAGACAGGGCTCTCCCTCTGTGAGCCCGTGCTGACTGTGCCTGAGGATGTTGCACTCTCCTTGAAATGCCTTTCAGGAGCACCCAGCAGGATCTTCTCCCTAATTTTCCCAGGCACCCAGGCACTAACAGGTCTGTAGTTTCCTGGGTCTTCCCTCATGCCCTTCTGGCAAATTGGAAGAACGTTGCCTACCTTCCAGTCAGCAGGGACCTCCCCAGACTCCCAAGACCTTTGGTAGATGATCGAGAGGGTCCTGCTGTAACGTCCGCTAGCTCCTTCCGTACGCTGGGATGAATCCCACCAGGCCCCATGGACTTACGAACATTCAACAGATCCCATTTCAGGGTCCAGAAATGGTAAGCTGCTGTTCCCACAGGACTCCCACAGGAGTCATGGTCCTCCAACGCAGAGGACTGGGCAGCCCAAGGTCTATCATTAGGGTTAAAGACTGAGGCAAAAAAAGCATTGAATGCCTCTGCTTTTTCTGCATCCCTATTTGCCAGGTGACCCTCTTCATCAAGGATCGGCCCAAGGTTTCCCTTAGACCTCCTCTTGCTATTAACGTACTTACAAAATCCTTTCTTGTCTGACACAACGCTGGCCAGTGGCAACTCGAGTTGAGCTCTGGCCTTTCGTGCCACTGGGACCTGGCTCTTTCTTTGGGGCCCCGCAGCAGCTCTTGGTGCCAAACCCAGCAGCCGCCTTCTGTCCCTCCCTTCATCTTGCGTGGCCGGCTTGGCTGCAGAAGGGCTCACGGAGCGGAGTGCGAGAGGAGGCCGAGGGGCCCTGGGGAGCACGGAGAAGATGCGCTGCCTTTTCTGCGGGGTTCACTCACAGCAGAGAGGAGCTGTGCTGGGGGAAGACCTGCAGAGAGCATGCGATGCGGAGGGCTGGTGGGGGGGGTGGTGAGGGGCGCTGGGGAACTGATGGCGCCCATCTGCCACAGAGGGGTCCTCTCCAAGCAGATGAGAAGAAATGCCAGCGCCGAAGTTGGATCTGGCGGAGCGGGAAAAAAGCCTGTGCTCGATGGCAGCAGCACATCCATCTTCCTTGGCTCGTGTCCCATGGCACTTGATGGGGGGGAAAGGGGGCCCAGCGAGACCAGACAACCCGACTCAATGGAGCTCCCATCAGCGCAAAGAGGCTCTTCAGGTCCACAGGGCCAGGCCCCACGGCACTCGAATCAGAGGAAAGGGCCCCTGCAAGAGCACAGAGCCAGGCGCCATGGCACCTTGCTCACGGGAAAGGGGTCCTGCGGGAGCAGAGGCCCAAGACTCCTATCACTGTGCTCTGGGGAGAGGTGCACTCTGAGAGCACAGGCCCGGCTCCGCAATAGTCAAAGCAGGGCAACGAGGCTGGGCAAGACCAGAGGGAGAAAGCCCCATCGTGCTCTGCTACAGACAGCGAGAGGAAACGGTGGGCGTAGCCCCAGGAAAAGGGGGAGAAAGCAGCAGGGATGGGGGTAGCAACGCCACCAGTTAGTAACACCGAGACTTTTTCTGCAGTCTTCAGGCCTTTATTTTCTTTTACTGCCTGATAATTGGACTTAGAGGGCCGGGAACCCTTGAGGGCCGGCGTATGCCCCAGCTGCTGGCCCAGCCCTGGTTTCAGCAGTGCCTGGGGCGTTCTTCTAGTGCTGCCGGCGGGGTGGCCTCTTCTTGGCTGCAGAAGAGGCCTCGGGGCTGCCAGCCCTCCTCTTTGCGGGTCGCCGAAGCTCCCCAGGGGAGCGTTCACTGCCCCGGCTGGAGGCAGATGGATGTGCCGTGGCCTCCTCGGACTCCTCCTGGGGCTCCTCTTGCTCCCCGGGGACAGGAATGGGGGCAAAGGGAGGGCTGCCAGCACCCCCACGAAAGGCAGCTGCTGAGGTGCTGGGGAGGTCGTCCGCGTTGGTTCCTTCAGGGCCGACGGAGGGGGCCGGGCCAGGTGCGGGAGACCCTCCTCGGGAGGCGGCGGGGACGGGGGCAGCCACGGGGCTGCCCTCCCGCCCCCCGGCAGCATGGCTGTCCTCCAGGCCCAGCAGTCGGCGGGCCTCCCCACTGCACCGTTGCACGGCGACGTCAATAAGCTGGTGCACAAACGTCGCCGTGCGGTTTTCGAGGGAGGCCCGCAGCAGCTGGACCAGCAGATCTTCATCCAGCCCAAAGAGAACCAGGAGGGGCATGACGAGGCCCTCCACTATGTCTGCCCGCGAACGCCGGCTCCCAAAGATCCGTCCCAGCTCCTGACGCACCCAGGTCCGAAGGGGATGGAGGAGAGCTGGGTGGTCCCGGAAAAGGGATGCCCAGGTGCTGGGCCGGACGCCGCCCAGAGGAGCCCTGGGCACCAGCCCCACAGCCTGTGGTTGTGTTGCTGCAGGGCGACGCAGGCTGTGGGCAGCTGGACGGCCACGAGCTCCTCCTGCCTGGCGGCCGACGACTGATGGTGCCGCAGATGGTGTGACGACATGCTCCTCAAAGTCGTCGTCCGCCTGCACCGAGTGCACGATGGAAAGGATCCTCCTCTTGCAGAGGGGGCACTCAGGCTTCCTCTCAGCCCACCGCAGGATGCACGGGTGGCAGAACTGGTGGAGGCACGGCATCACGTAGCTGGCCTCCTCCCAGCCGTCCAGGCATATTGGACAGCAGTTGTCCAGCTCCATGGCCACGCTCTCCATCTGCTGCAGTGGGCTGGGGGCAGCTGGGGATGTCGAGCGGCTCCCTCTCACCGGCGCTGCAGCAGCGGGTGTCACGCTAGAAAAGGAAGAGAGCCCACGGTCACTGGCTGGCCAGGGGAGGGGTGGGAAAAATGCCCAGGTCCCTCAAGAAGGAAACCCTCCCAGCTCCCCGAGGTGAGGCGTCCCCGCATAGCTCACCTCTGCTGCTGCAAGTGCACCTCCTGGGTGCCCCGGCTGCCTGAACCTGGCAGGCCGGAGAAAATCCTTCGATGGCTCTGGGGTTGGACACCGAGAGCTGCAACAAACAACTCCCCGCGCACCACACCAGCACCAAAGGCCTCGCTCAACACTCCAAACCTTGCGAACTCGCTCAGCTGGAGCGCAGGCACAAGCCGGCTGGCTGAGACTCAGCGCCCAGATAAAAGCAGCGAGGGACGCATGGTCACAATCCATCGCTCGGGGACGTCACAATCCATCATTCGGAGATGTCGCAGCTCACCCTTCGGTGACATCAGAACCCATCGCTCGGGGACTCAGTGACACCAGAACCCATCGCTCACAGCGCTCGCCCCGGCAGCGCTGTGGCCCCAGCGCACACGTCTGGGGTTAATGCAACGCCACTGCCCACTCCATCCCCCCAGCTCTTGTCTTGTGCTCGGCATTGGTGCTTCACGCCAGTCACCGAGGCCTCGGCCGTGTCTTCCCAGGGCCCCGTCGGGTCGCTCTGCCCGTGGCAGACGTCTCCAGGCACATCTGGCAAGGGGGTTCATTGGATAACACCTCGTGCTCCCTTGGAGGCTGCAGGACAAAGTCCCACAGGCTCTCCCCACTCTCCAGCACTGCTGGCCAGCCCCCTGGGCTCCCCTGCTTCCTCCCACGGGGCGTCAAAGGCAGCGCTTGGCTCGCTCTCGCGGGTTTTATCCTATCTTTCTCCCCTAGCCAGAGGGCACCAGGGTGATCCCCCTCATCCGAGCACTACGTTCCATTTGGGGTCCTGGACAGGAGGGAGGTTGACAAACCAGAAGGGCTCAGGGGAGGCAAGGAGAGTCTGTGGGGCCGCCTCACCGTGGAGCAGAGAAGGCGTCGGCGCACCTCACAGCACACTCCGGTGCCTGTGGGGAAGGCATCAAGGGGATGGGGACAGGCTCTTCCCAGTACTGCCTGGTGGGAGGGTGAGAGACAGGGGCATCTCCTGAAAGTAGAGAGGCTCAGGATGGAGGTAAGGAGTCCAAACCAAAATCCCTGTCAGGATCATTAAGCACTGGAGTGGGTTGCCCAGAGAGGAGCTGGGATCCCTGAGCCTGGAGGTCTTCAAGACCGGAGTGGCCACAACCCAGAGCACAACTGTCACAAGCCCGCGAAGGGATGCTTACTGAAGTCCCGGAAGAGAAAGCATTGCCGGTGGCAAAGGTGGCAAAGGTTTCCAAAGGTGCAACGGCTTCCATAAGCTGCAATGTCAGAAGACCACTTTCTAGTTTCCTTCAGTTCAGCAGCTTTCAAAAACATTGGTTTAGAATTAGAATAGAACAGAACAGAGTAGTTCCGGTTGGAAGGGACCTACAACAATCATCCGGTCTGACTGCCTGACCACTCCAGGGCTGACCAAAAGTCAAAGCCTGTTATTGAGGGCATTGTCCAAATGCCTCTTCAACACTGGCGCATTGGCCACCTCTCTAAGGAGCCTGTTCCAGTGTTTGACCACCCTTTTGGTAAAGAAATGGTTCCTAATGTCCAGTCTAGACCTCCCCTAGCGCAGCTTTGAGCCATTCCCACATGTCCTGTCGCTGGATCCCAGGGAGAAGAGGTCAGCACCTCCCTCTCCACTTCCCCTCCTCAGGAAGCTGCAGAGAGCAATGAGGTCACCCCTCAGCCTCCTGTTCTCCAAACCAGACAAACCCAGAGTCCTCAGGCACTCCGCATAGAACATGCCTTCCGGCCCTTTCACCGGCTTTCTTGCCCTCCTCGGGACGCGTTCACGTGCCTTCACATCCTTCTTAAATCGTGGGGCCCACAGCTGCACACAGTACTCAAGGTGAGGCCGCACAGCGCTAAACACAGCGGGATAATCCCCTCTTTTGACCGGCTGCCTCTACTGTGTTTGATGCACCCCAGGACGCCGGTTGCCCTCTTGGCTGCCAGGGCACACTGCTGACTCGTGTTGAGCTTCATGTCAACCGGCACCCCCAGATCCCTTTCTGCAGGGCTGCTCTCCAGCCACTCCTCTCCCAGTCTATACGTGCGTCACAACTGGGTGCCCAATCGGTGCCCAATGCTCCAATCTATCTGGATCCCTCTGCAAGTCCTCTTGTCGCTCGAGAGAGTCAACAGCACCTCCCAGTTCAGTATCTTCAGCAAACTTACTAACGGCGCATCCAACTCCTGCCTCCAGATCATTGATAAAAACGTTGAACAGCACTGGCCCTAGAATTGAGCCCTCAGGAACACCACTGCTCACTGGCCACCAGCCAGATGTAGCCCCATTCACTACAACCTCCTGAGCCCTCCCCTTCAGCCCGTTCTTCACCCGGCGCACTCTGCACCTGCTCATCTCACACCTGGACCAGTTGTCCAGAAGGATGCTGTGAGGGACAGTGTCAAGAGCCTTACTAAAATCCAGAAAAGCTGCATCCGCCACCTTCCCCTCACCCACTAGGCAGGTGACCTTATTGCAGAAGGATACCAGATCAGTTAGACAGGGCTCTCCCTCTGTGAGCCCGTGCTGACTGTGCCTGAGGATGTTGCACTCTCCTTGAAATGCCTTTCAGGAGCACCCAGCAGGATCTTCTCCCTAATTTTCCCAGGCACCAAGGTTAGACTAACAGGTCTGTAGTTTCCTGGGTCTTCCCTCATGCCCTTCTGGCAAATTGGAAGAACGTTGCCTACCTTCCAGTCAGCAGGGACCTCCCCAGACTCCCAAGACCGTTGGTAGATGATCGAGAGGGTCCTGCTGTAACGTCCGCTAGCTCCTTCCGTACTCTAGGATGAATCCCACCAGGCCCCATGGACTTACGAACATTCAACAGATCCCATTTCAGGGTCCAGAAATGGTAAGCTGCTGTTCCCACAGGACTCCCACAGGAGTCATGGTCCTCCAACGCAGAGGACTGGGCAGCCCAAGGTCTACCATTAGGGTTAAAGACTGAAGCAAAAAAAGCATTGAATGCCTCTGCTTTTTCTGCATCCCTATTTGCCAGGTGACCCTCTTCATCAAGGATCGGCCCAAGGTTTCCCTTAGACCTCCTCTTGCTATTAACATACTTACAAAATCCTTTCTTGTCTGACACAACGCTGGCCAGTGGCAACTCGAGTTGAGCTCTGGCCTTTCGTGCCACTGGGACCTGGCTCTTTCTTTGGGGCCCCGCAGCAGCTCTTGGTGCCAAACCCAGCAGCCGCCTTCTGTCCCTCCCTTCATCTTGCGTGGCCGGCTTGGCTGCAGAAGGGCTCACGGAGCGGAGTGCGAGAGGAGGCCGAGGGGCCCTGGGGAGCACGGAGAAGATGCGCTGCCTTTTCTGCGGGGTTCACTCACAGCAGAGAGGAGCTGTGCTGGGGGAAGTCCTGCAGAGAGCATGCGATGCGGAGGGCTGGTGGGGGGGGTGGTGAGGGGCGCTGGGGAACTGATGGCGCCCATCTGCCACAGAGGGGTCCTCTCCAAGCAGATGAGAAGAAATGCCAGCGCCGAAGCTGGATCTGGAGGAGCGGGAAAAAAGCCTGTGCTCGATGGCAGCAGCACATCCATCTTCCTTGGCTCGTGTCCCATGGCACTTGATGGGGGGGAAAGGGGGCCCAGCGAGACCAGACAACCCGACTCAATGGAGCTCCCATCAGCGCAAAGAGGCTCTTCAGGTCCACAGGGCCAGGCCCCACGGCACTCGAATCAGAGGAAAGGGCCCCTGCAAGAGCACAGAGCCAGGCGCCATGGCACCTTGCTCACGGGAAAGGGGTCCTGCGGGAGCAGAGGCCCAAGACTCCTATCACTGTGCTCTGGGGAGAGGTGCACTCCGAGAGCACAGGCCCGGCTCCGCAATAGTCAAAGCAGGGCAACGAGGCTGGGCAAGACCGGAGGGAGAAAGCCCCATCGTGCTCTGCTACAGACAGCGAGAGGAAACGGTGGGCGTAGCCCCAGGAAAAGGGGGAGAAAGCAGCAGGGATGGGGGTAGCAACGCCACCAGTTAGTAACACCGAGACTTTTTCTGCAGTCTTCAGGCCTTTATTTTCTTTTACTGCCTGATAATTGGACTTAGAGGGCCGGGAACCCTTGAGGGCCGGCGTATGCCCCAGCTGCTGGCCCAGCCCTGGTTTCAGCAGTGCCTGGGGCGTTCTTCTAGTGCTGCCGGCGGGGTGGCCTCTTCTTGGCTGCAGAAGAGGCCTCGGGGCTGCCAGCCCTCCTCTTTGCGGGTCGCCGAAGCTCCCCAGGGGAGCGTTCACTGCCCCGGCTGGAGGCAGATGGATGTGCCGTGGCCTCCTCGGACTCCTCCTGGGGCTCCTCTTGCTCCCCGGGGACAGGAATGGGGGCAAAGGGAGGGCTGCCAGCACCCCCACGAAAGGCAGCTGCTGAGGTGCTGGGGAGGTCGTCCGCGTTGGTTCCTTCAGGGCCGACGGAGGGGGCCGGGCCAGGTGCGGGAGACCCTCCTCGGGAGGCGGCGGGGACGGGGGCAGCCACGGGGCTGCCCTCCCGCCCCCCGGCAGCATGGCTGTCCTCCAGGCCCAGCAGTCGGCGGGCCTCCCCACTGCACCGTTGCACGGCGACGTCAATAAGCTGGTGCACAAACGTCGCCGTGCGGTTTTCGAGGGAGGCCCGCAGCAGCTGGACCAGCAGATCTTCATCCAGCCCAAAGAGAACCAGGAGGGGCATGACGAGGCCCTCCACTATGTCTGCCCGCGAACGCCGGCTCCCAAAGATCCGTCCCAGCTCCTGACGCACCCAGGTCCGAAGGGGATGGAGGAGAGCTGGGTGGTCCCGGAAAAGGGATGCCCAGGTGCTGGGCCGGACGCCGCCCAGAGGAGCCCTGGGCACCAGCCCCACAGCCTGTGGTTGTGTTGCTGCAGGGCGACGCAGGCTGTGGGCAGCTGGACGGCCACGAGCTCCTCCTGCCTGGCGGCCGACGACTGATGGTGCCGCAGATGGTGTGACGACATGCTCCTCAAAGTCGTCGTCCGCCTGCACCGAGTGCACGATGGAAAGGATCCTCCTCTTGCAGAGGGGGCACTCAGGCTTCCTCTCAGCCCACCGCAGGATGCACGGGTGGCAGAACTGGTGGAGGCACGGCATCACGTAGCTGGCCTCCTCCCAGCCGTCCAGGCATATTGGACAGCAGTTGTCCAGCTCCATGGCCACGCTCTCCATCTGCTGCAGTGGGCTGGGGGCAGCTGGGGATGTCGAGCGGCTCCCTCTCACCGGCGCTGCAGCAGCGGGTGTCACGCTAGAAAAGGAAGAGAGCCCACGGTCACTGGCTGGCCAGGGGAGGGGTGGAAAAAATGCCCAGGTCCCTCAAGAAGGAAACCCTCCCAGCTCCCCGAGGTGAGGCGTCCCCGCATAGCTCACCTCTGCTGCTGCAAGTGCACCTCCTGGGTGCCCCGGCTGCCTGAACCTGGCAGGCCGGAGAAAATCCTTCGATGGCTCTGGGGTTGGACACCGAGAGCTGCAACAAACAACTCCCCGCGCACCACACCAGCACCAAAGGCCTCGCTCAACACTCCAAACCTTGCGAACTCGCTCAGCTGGAGCGCAGGCACAAGCCGGCTGGCTGAGACTCGGCGCCCAGATAAAAGCAGCGAGGGACGCATGGTCACAATCCATCGCTCGGGGACGTCACAATCCATCATTCGGAGATGTCGCAGCTCACCCTTCGGTGACATCAGAACCCATCGCTCGGGGACTCAGTGACACCAGAACCCATCGCTCACAGCGCTCGCCCCGGCAGCGCTGTGGCCCCAGCGCACACGTCTGGGGTTAATGCAACGCCACTGCCCACTCCATCCCCCCATCTCTTGTCTTGTGCTCGGCATTGGTGCTTCACGCCAGTCACCGAGGCCTCGGCCGTGTCTTCCCAGGGCCCCGTCGGGTCGCTCTGCCCGTGGCAGACGTCTCCAGGCACATCTGGCAAGGGGGTTCATTGGATAACACCTCGTGCTCCCTTGGAGGCTGCAGGACAAAGTCCCACAGGCTCTCCCCACTCTCCAGCACTGCTGGCCAGCCCCCTGGGCTCCCCTGCTTCCTCCCATGGGGCGTCAAAGGCAGCGCTTGGCTCGCTCTCGCGGGTTTTATCCTATCTTTCTCCCCTAGCCAGAGGGCACCAGGGTGATCCCCCTCATCCGAGCACTACGTTCCATTTGGGGTCCTGGACAGGAGGGAGGTTGACAAACCAGAAGGGCTCAGGGGAGGCAAGGAGAGTCTGTGGGGCCGCCTCACCGTGGAGCAGAGAAGGTGTCGGCGCACCTCACAGCACACTCCGGTGCCTGTGGGGAAGGCATCAAGGGGATGGGGACAGGCTCTTCCCAGTACTGCCTGGTGGGAGGGTGAGAGACAGGGGCATGTCCTGAAAGTAGAGAGGCTCAGGATGGAGGTAAGGAGTCCAAACCAAAATCCCTGTCAGGATCATTAAGCACTGGAGTGGGTTGCCCAGAGAGGAGCTGGGATCCCTGAGCCTGGAGGTCTTCAAGACCGGAGTGGCCACAACCCAGAGCACAACTGTCACAAGCCCACGAAGGGATGCTTACTGAAGTCCCGGAAGAGAAAGCATTGCCGGTGGCAAAGGTGGCAAAGGTTTCCAAAGGTGCAACGGCTTCCATAAGCTGCAATGTCAGAAGACCACTTTCTAGTTTCCTTCAGTTCAGCAGCTTTCACAAACATTGGTTTAGAATTAGAATAGAACAGAACAGAGTAGTTCCGGTTGGAAGGGACCTACAACAATCATCCGGTCTGACTGCCTGACCACTCCAGGGCTGACCAAAAGTCAAAGCCTGTTATTGAGGGCATTGTCCAAATGCCTCTTCAACACTGGCGCATTGGCCACCTCTCTAAGGAGCCTGTTCCAGTGTTTGACCACCCTTTTGGTAAAGAAATGGTTCCTAATGTCCAGTCTAGACCTCCCCTAGCGCAGCTTTGAGCCATTCCCACATGTCCTGTCGCTGGATCCCAGGGAGAAGAGGTCAGCACCTCCCTCTCCACTTCCCCTCCTCAGGAAGCTGCAGAGAGCAATGAGGTCACCCCTCAGCCTCCTGTTCTCCAAACCAGACAAACCCAGAGTCCTCAGGCACTCCGCATAGAACATGCCTTCCGGCCCTTTCACCGGCTTTCTTGCCCTCCTCGGGACGCGTTCACGTGCCTTCACATCCTTCTTAAATCGTGGGGCCCACAGCTGCACACAGTACTCAAGGTGAGGCCGCACAGCGCTAAACACAGCGGGATAATCCCCTCTTTTGACCGGCTGCCTCTACTGTGTTTGATGCACCCCAGGACGCCGGTTGCCCTCTTGGCTGCCAGGGCACACTGCTGACTCGTGTTGAGCTTCATGTCAACCGGCACCCCCAGATCCCTTTCTGCAGGGCTGCTCTCCAGCCACTCCTCTCCCAGTCTATACCTGCGTCACAACTGGGTGCCCAATCGGTGCCCAATGCTCCAATCTATCTGGATCCCTCTGCAAGTCCTCTTGTCGCTCGAGAGAGTCAACAGCACCTCCCAGTTCAGTATCTTCAGCAAACTTACTAACGGCGCATCCAACTCCTGCCTCCAGATCATTGATAAAAACGTTGAACAGCACTGGCCCTAGAATTGAGCCCTCAGGAACACCACTGCTCACTGGCCACCAGCCAGATGTAGCCCCATTCACTACAACCTCCTGAGCCCTCCCCTTCAGCCCGTTCTTCACCCGGCGCACTCTGCACCTGCTCATCTCACACCTGGACCAGTTGTCCAGAAGGATGCTGTGAGGGACAGTGTCAAGAGCCTTACTAAAATCCAGAAAAGCTGCATCCGCCACCTTCCCCTCACCCACTAGGCAGGTGACCTTATTGCAGAAGGATACCAGATCAGTTAGACAGGGCTCTCCCTCTGTGAGCCCGTGCTGACTGTGCCTGAGGATGTTGCACTCTCCTTGAAATGCCTTTCAGGAGCACCCAGCAGGATCTTCTCCCTAATTTTCCCAGGCACCAAGGTTAGACTAACAGGTCTGTAGTTTCCTGGGTCTTCCCTCATGCCCTTCTGGCAAATTGGAAGAACGTTGCCTACCTTCCAGTCAGCAGGGACCTCCCCAGACTCCCAAGACCTTTGGTAGATGATCGAGAGGGTCCTGCTGTAACGTCCGCTAGCTCCTTCCGTACTCTAGGATGACTCCCACCAGGCCCCATGGACTTACGAACATTCAACAGATCCCATTTCAGGGTCCAGAAATGGTAAGCTGCTGTTGCCACAGGACTCCCACAGGAGTCATGGTCCTCCAACGCAGAGGACTGGGCAGCCCAAGGTCTACCATTAGGGTTAAAGACTGAAGCAAAAAAAGCATTGAATGCCTCTGCTTTTTCTGCATCCCTATTTGCCAGGTGACCCTCTTCATCAAGGATCGGCCCAAGGTTTCCCTTAGACCTCCTCTTGCTATTAACATACTTACAAAATCCTTTCTTGTCTGACACAACGCTGGCCAGTGGCAACTCGAGTTGAGCTCTGGCCTTTCGTGCCACTGGGACCTGGCTCTTTCTTTGGGGCCCCGCAGCAGCTCTTGGTGCCAAACCCAGCAGCCGCCTTCTGTCCCTCCCTTCATCTTGCGTGGCCGGCTTGGCTGCAGAAGGGCTCACGGAGCGGAGTGCGAGAGGAGGCCGAGGGGCCCTGGGGAGCACGGAGAAGATGCGCTGCCTTTTCTGCGGGGTTCACTCACAGCAGAGAGGAGCTGTGCTGGGGGAAGTCCTGCAGAGAGCATGCGATGCGGAGGGCTGGTGGGGGGGGTGGCTCCTTCAGTAGTCTGGGGTGAATCCCACCAGGCCCCATGGTGTCTCAGATATTCACCCTTCACAACTGCTCCCTTACTATTTCAATGAAATGCTCTCCCGGTCCCTCCACGGCCCATGCACGCCCCTCTGAACCTCTCTGTACCACTACAGCTTCCCTCCTTACAGAAAATGCGCTGAGCACTACTCGGGTAACAAGAACCCCCTACGAAGCCAGCAGCACCGTCTGGGCAGACGGCTGAAACGACCTGCGAGGTCCCTTTCTAACGTTTCTTTTTCCGGTACAAAGGTATACCTCACAGAAACGGCCGGGGCACGGGCCAGCGCCAGCCGCAGACGTCACCCCAGAGGCCCTTCACCCTCACCCCGCTGCCTGCCTGGAGGGGCCCCCCAGGCCAGACCGCTCTCCTTCACGCCCACCCTCCGCCTCCCCGCCGCGGGGCCCGGCCAGGCACGCGGTGCCCGGGCCGCGGGCCGAGGCGACGGACGCGCCCGGGCGCCGGGCTCCCCCTGACGCAGCCCGACGGCTCCCGGCGGCCACCGCCCGCGGGCGCCCCCCTGCCGCAGCAGCGACTCCGGGCGCGCTGCACGCCCGCTTCCCTGTCCGGCCGCCGCCACCGCCTCTTTTCGGGGCGGGCCCTAGACCCGCCTGTAGGCGTTTGCGGGGGAGAAAGTAACATGGTGGCTGCTTCCTCCCCAAACAGGAGCGGCGGCGGGTCCGGCGGCTCCTGAGGAGGCGGCGGGCGCGGGGAGAAGCGCCAGGCCGAGAGCGCCGCGACCCTTGGGGCGGACGAGGGGCGCTCCGTGACGGCTGTCGGCGGGCGAGCCGGCGGCAGGTGAGCGGCCGCGGGAGGCAGGCAGGCGGGGAGGGAGGGGGCCTGACAGGCGAGGAGCGGGCGCTGGACCTGGCGCCTCGTCCGCCCTCCAGCGCCCCCTTCCTCGGGGCGCGGCAGGAAGCCGGCACTCCGGCGGGGGGACCCCTCTTCCCCCCCCCCGGCTCGCGGCCCCTTCCCTCTCCTCTGCCACCTCCGCAAGAAACGTCCCTCCTCGCCGGAGAGGGAAGGAGGTGCAGGGTGTTCCCGTGGCGCCGAGTCGGTCCCTGGGAAGGGCTTCTGTTTCTCCTCCTTCCTTCCCTGCCGTACCCCGGCAGAGCTTCCGCGCTGGGGCTAGCCCTTACCCCGCACCGCGCGGGGACGGGAGGGCGGAGGCGCTTTCTGGGCTTTTTAATTTTAATTATTATCATGATTATTGTTAAATTCTCCGCTCCCATCCGCCGCGGCCGTTCCTCGGGGAGCGCTCGGCCTGCCGCGCCCGCCGGCGGGGCCGGGGGAGGGGGGCGCTGTGTGTGCGGCGCAGGTAGCAGGTGCTGCAGGTGAGTCCCCGGGCAGCTCCCTCTTCATTTCTCCATTTTTCTCTCCTTTTCCATGCTCCGGCTCCTCCCCTAGGCTCCGGCGTCAGCGGATTTAACCCTTGCGGGGGACGGAGGCGAGGCGAGCTCCAGGGTGGCAGCGAGGCCCCCGGGCGCTTTGTGCGCTGTGTCCGCAGTGAAGCGTTAGCGCTGCTGGGCTGTCAGGGCGTGCTCTTATCTGTGCCGAAATGGAGACCGTGAACAGCGGTGTCACGGCTGTTAGAAGGATGTTTGAATAGCAGGCGTCGTCCCTCCGCTCCCCGACCCGCCACCCAGTGATAAAGGCACCGTTACTAATAGTCATGCTATGTTTTGGAAGCTGATCGTAAGATGTTATAAAACTTACAGTTTAGTTCTGCAGATTTAAAAAAAAAAGAAAAAGCTAGAGCCAACTTTTAATCAGCCTGTACTATCATCTGGCGATATCTGATGTGTCTTTGCTGCACGACCGGATAATCTGTGTAGCAATAGGATCTAATGATATGCTAGGGCCTTCGTATGTCAAATAGGGAAAAAATAGTTACAGAAACTTTCAGAAGCTTTAAATGCGATGTGAGCTGATTGACTATGCTGTTAATGCCAAACATGATCTTCCAAAGTGTCCGAGCACAACTTAACATATTGTTGATGATGCAGTCTCAGACAGGATGCAAAAACCGAACAAAATGTTATTAAATCTAAAATAAATGCCTGTTCTATACCAATCTTTTTAATGCAGTTTTCTCTTTTGCTGTTAAATCAAGCATATTGCAAACATGGACTGTTGTGTTGATTTCAAACTTAATGCCTGTGGCTAAACTTTTAGATCTGCATGAGGTCTTAGCTTGTAAACAAACAGGACGTTTTTTCTTTTTTCTTTTTTTTCTGTAAGCTGTGTTAGTGTGACTTCTAGTGTCATTTGTAGTGTTTTCTTGGCTTATTAGTGTTTTTAACCAAGCTAAACTTGAGCCTGTACATGGACATGTTAGTAAAAAGAAAATTATTTGCTTGTAGATACTTTTGTTGGCTATTTTCTTGTGTAGACGAAACACAAAGTTAGTTGTTGTGGTTTAACCCCAGCCCATAACTAAGCACCATGCAGCCGCTCACTCACTCCCCTCCCTGGTGGGGGGGACGAGGGGAAAATCAGAAGGGTAAAAATGAGAAAACTTGTGGGTTGGGATAAAAACAGTTTAATAGGTAAAGCAAAAGCCACGCGCGCAAACAAAGCAAAACAAAGAATTCATTCACTACTTCCCATCGGCAGGTGGGTGTTCAGCCATCTCCAGGAAAGCAGGGCTCCATCATGCGTAACGGTTACTTGGGAAGACAAACACCATCACTCTGAATGTCCTCCCTTCCTCCTTCTTCCGCCCAGCTTTATATACTAAGCATGATGTCATATGGTATGGAATATCCCTTTGGTCAGCTGGGGTCAGCTGTCCTGGCCGTGCGCCCTCCCAGCTTCTTGTGCACTTGGCAGAGCATGGGAAGCTGAAAAGTGCTTGACTAGTGTAAACCTTACTTAGCAACAACTAAAACATCAGTGTGTTATCAACATTATTCTCATACTAAATCCAAAACACAGCACTATGCCAGCTACTAGGAAGAAAATGAACTCTATCCCAGCCCAAACCAGGACATTAGTAAAAGTTTTTGCATCACCCTTTTTAAGGTAGCATGTTTAGACGTTAAGGCAGTAAATGTTCTCTGTGTTCTTGGGGCAAAAATAATGATGGAATGCAAATTACTTCATACATGTTTGGAAAATGAAAGGATTTTTATTTGTATTTTTTTGTGAAAAGCAGTCATGACCAAACTTCAGTGACTAACCAGACTAACATATATATTTCAAATGCTTGGCACAAAGGACACAAACTAAAAAAATCAAAACTGTCAGATAGCTTGAGAATGCTTTTATTATAAATGTGACTGTAAGTCTTTTTTAAGATTTTTTTTTTTTTAATAATTGGCTAATGGACTGCTTTTTACCATTCCAGTGGATATGAAATGCTTATAATGCATTCTGTCTTGAATAGTGCAATTAAAGAGTTTAGCAGAAACCAGAAATGTAAATATTGGCTTGCCTACATGACTTCTGACTTCTATGTTAAAACAGTTACTAGCACACATAGACACTTGTTACTGCTAAAATCTCAAAAATTGGACTTTTAAAAAAAATTATCTTATAAATTAAGATGGGCATTTTCTTAAATACTTACAGATTAGTATAATGTTACATTTGGCTGTTCCTTCATAGGTTAAGTTTGGGCTTTCTGTAGCCCAAAGTAAACGTAATGAGATCTTCTTGGACCATGTCTTACATGTTTGTTTTCTTGTTTGAAAATTGTGTCTGGGATTTCTCTCCGATCAACTTTTGTATTTTTTTGAATGAAAACCATCCAATTCGAGCAAAATGGGGATATCCAAATGGTGGTACGGATAATGTCCCTCTGACTCAACATGTATGAATTCTCATTTGGAGCTGCAGTGCTACATATTGTTGAAATGTAGTGCTTGAAATAGTATGTTTTTAAGCTCGGTTCTTTCTTAGGTCTGCCTTTGACCAGTGGAGAACTGAATTTGGAATTCAACCTCGGTATGCGTTAAGGACAAATAAGTTTCAGTTTTAGCCTTGATGCCTGTGTCTGGGTTTGCTTAAAAAAGCTCCCTGCCAAAGTTGTAAGAGGAAGGTAAGGTAGTCTTTTGACTGTTCTGAAAGATTAACAAATCTGATCTTACATATTAATTTCAATGGCAGCCATAGGCATAGAGCATTATGCATAAAGACTAACATGTTTGGTGGTCTTCTTACTGGTTTCATGTAGTAGTGTTTCTTTTTCTGACTGACTTAGCCTTCTGACTGAAATAACACCAAAAAGCAGCTGTAAGCCTAAATCTGGCATCTTTTTGTTTAAAGGTAGCTTTCACTGTAAAACTCTATCTGGTAGAACTTTTTTTTTCCTGTGTTCGCTAGTCATCCCAAGGCCTGGATTACCCACCTTCAGCATGCCACTTTCTTGAGTAATGTTCAAGATACTGAAGATCTTGGTGTAGGTGACCTCTAAAATAGTTACTGGGGATCATAGTCATAGTTATTAAATGGCTTTCCATGTGACTTGCCAGATAGTTGTCCACTACTGCTTACTCAAATCTGTAAAACGAGAATCAGTTTACTCACAGCGTAGCATGAGTCCTGCTTTCCTCCTATAGTGCTTCAGACTGTAAACTCAAGTCTTTGGATTTTTTATCTACTTTTGAGCTGCTGTCTTGCTACAAAAATCATCCCTCTCTCAAAATTGTTGCCCTTGATTATGCAGAAATGCGACGCTGCTTCTTTCCCATTGGATAAAAAAGTAGCCTTGCTGGAAATATTCCATGCCTATGATGACAATGAGAGTGCTTGCTTTCTGCAAATTCGTGGGGATAAAGGCTCACAACTCTGACCTCTGTGCAAATGGTTGTTAGAAGCTAAGTGAGTTAGTTCAAGACCATTTCTGGACTATAACATTCTGGTGGAGTGTGACTGTTTCATGTTCAGTTATTTTTGTGACTGCATCTGTCACAAAATGTGCACATACAGACTTACTTATTTGAAAGTTCAGGAATACAGTTGCACTGTGCTATGCATTCCAAGCTGGAATAGAGCAGAAAGTTTTGTCTTGGTTAATATCTCACTCCAGTCCTTTGTTTCTGCTTACAGGTTCTTCAAGAGTATAAATGTGATCCTGACATTTACTGTTTGCTTTGGCAGACAGGAAACTTGAAAACAGTTTTAAGAATAGCAAAGATTATAATGATGTTCTCTGTTTATGCATGTGACTCTCTGTTTTCACTTTTTTTTTTGAAGAGCAGCAAACTCAAGGTTGTTAATACAGAGAACAGTAAAAACGTACCCATGATTTCTTGGATAAAGGTTGGCTTACATGTTATTAAACATTCCATTTGCTTTGTTTTCAGTTAAATGCAGTGAGTCAGTTTTGCCTTATTCTTCTTTCATCTTCACATTTTGTGACACTTCAGTTCCTTTCCTTTACTTTCAAAAACCTCTCCAAAGAGACTTGATGCTTTTCAAGCATCAACCAAGAGCCTGTGTTTTTCTGTCTAAAAGATGTTAAAAATACTGTAAATCAGGGATTGACTTGCAAATTAAGTTGTTCAGTTCTGGCAGCAAAAGCTGAGTTTACAATTACAAGTCTCCAAAGTAGTAGAAGCTTTCTTCCTCTTGAAATGAAAGTGTTGTCCAGTTGTGAACGAATTGCAGCTCTACTACAAAACTTGCCCATTTTTCACTAGAGACGCAAAGAACCCCATGTTTTTGCTTTCTTTCCGAGCCTACACATTTCAGTGATAGCTTTTGCCTTTATAATTAATTACAGCCTTTGATGAGTAATGCTTAAACTGACGTCTAGCCACTGGTGCATTCTTCAGTGCTCCTCTTCCCCTTTGCAAGTCTTTCATGTTGAGGCATTGTGGGACTGGTGAAAGCAAGACTTTTTTATTTTACTTCGCCCCCCCCCCTTCCTTCCCCTCTTGGGCCACCCAGTGCTGCTATTCCTCGTGTCACATAAGAAACCTGACATAGGTAGAAGTCTTGCGAGTAGGATATCCTCCAGTCATATCTATATAATGTGTAAACTATATCTTTCTGTTTTAAGAAGGGATAAAAGTGTGGTTGAAGTTGGGCAAAAGAGAACCGCGACGAGAGAGCAGCTCCCTAGGGGCAGCATATGAAGAAAAAGAAGTTTAAGCACTTAATTAACATTTCAGGAAAAGCAAGAAATCAAGGCAATCTATAGCTATATAATTAAGCGCTGAAACTTCTACAGGATATCCATCTCGGTCTAAGAGAAAGTTATAGAAAGGAAAAATAAGGTAAACTGCTGAGTCACAGCAACAGGTTATTCAGTCGGTTACTCTAATCATTGAATGGGACTACTGGAAAATACGAAAACCGGTGTGGCCAGTTCTTAAGAGTTGATCAGCCAGCCATCCTTGGAAGTAACAGGAGCAGCTCCCCTAGACTAGGGAGTCGATTGTACCTATGCCTTCATTGTTTCTTGGTGCTTGAGTTCTCCCACTAATATTTTAAGTAATGAATGACCCTAATGAGTATATAAACTACTAGGTTTAAGTGTAGGTGTAAGTGGCAAAAAAATGTTGTGTTTAAGGCAATATGAACTGAAGTACACAGAGGTTTGGGTTTTTTTGAAGGCATAAACAGTATCTTGTGCAGGTTTCATAAAAAAAAAGCAGTGTTTGCCAGAGGAATTACTTTCAAGGATGTGGATAGCCTGAGGAATGTTTAATGTATGTAAAACGTATGTGTCTTGTACCTGTTAAGCTTCTGAAACCACCAAAGATGTGACTGAACAGGGATATTGACAGAAGTTAATTTTAGCCTAGGGAGACCCATCTTTCTCAGCTCCTTTCTTCCCCTGTTATCCACCACTTACTTTTTAGGGGGTAATTCCCAATGAAAGCCTGACTTTAGGTGCCCTTAATTATCATTTGAAGCTCCTCTTCCATTTGCTGTAGAAGGAACCTAGGAAAGCTAACCATATGAGGTTAAGTTTAGTTTTCTGAATATGTGAATAGGTCCCACAAACATCTAAAAATAAAATTTGGATTTGGCAGGAGGAGGAAGAGTACAAGTCATTTTCTTTTAAGCTTTCTAAGTCATGAACCACTGTGATGTATAGATGTGGTTTGTTAATGAATGGGAGCAGTATGCCTCTCATTGGTCACATCCAGGTTTGTTTTCAGTTCTGAATATTAAAGGATAAGCAGGACATAAAAGAGAAAACTTCCTAATTGCATCAACATTTTACTATTTTCTCACGGTCGTGATGAAACCAGAAAAAGCAAGTCTACATGTCTCCTGTACAGTGTTTACTTCACTCAAAGTGAATTCTTGCAGTTAGAATCATCAGTGAAAGACTTGAATTTCTTCTGACCTTAAATTCTTGCATAACCTTGGGGATGCATCCTTACTTAGGTTTTTTCCTTTTTTTTTGTTTGTTTTTTTTTTTGTTTGTTTTAGGTATGCCTTAGGCTTTGAGTAGTAATTCTCCCTGTTTAGGACTGTTTATGTTTTGTTACGTGGATAAAGTATAAGCATATCACTAAAGTTTTCCAGTACTAATAAACTATGTGGGCAAACTTGAAATTGTACTGGTGTAAGAAAATCACGACTCAGAACAGACTTTGCAAACAAAAAATTGGTTTTGCTGGTGGTGGTGTACTTACACAGGGACTTATACCAGAATACCTGTATGTCTCTGAAGACCAGAATTCTTTTGTGCACTCCTGGCTATGCTGGTACAGTTCTTCTAGCAGTAAACCAAACCTACATTACGCATAATAAAGGAAGGAGTATGTTCTTCAGGATTGGGTAGACCAAGTAGAAAGTTTACCTTTGAAAAAAAGCATGGTATGTGACCCATGCTTTCTTAAACAAGCAGTGTCTTTTCAAACTCTGATGTATATACGTAGTTGCATTTCTGCTTTGAACTTCTTTTGTAGGCATCTTCTTGTAAGATAGTTACGTGTGAAAGCCTTAAGTTCCTTTGGGTTATGATGACTCATTCACCATGAATGTAATGACTAATGTGACATTTCAGTTTATTTTAAAGAAAACAGAACAAATCCTGCACAAAGACATTTATAGCTTTTTCTTTCTTCTGTAAGATTCAGATGTACAGTTATGCACTGTTAATCTCAAAACCTTCTTAGTCTCTTTGATCTAACTGATTCTGCTAGGGAAAAAAAATCTTATTTAATAAGTCACTCCTCTAATTTTACACTGTTTTCCAAGCTATATTAATAGCCAGATGATGCACAAATCTGAGAAGGGAAACTAGTTTGAGCCTCAAGTGCCTAATTGTCTCTTGTACCTTTTTAAAAATCTCACCCTTAGCTAGTATGCTTGCTGGAGTGAACGTCTGAGTTGAAATATATCATTCCATTTGTATCCCTACTCTTTTTGTCTGTATGGAGTATTGATGCTGCCCTGGAACTGTTAAAAAATGACAGAGGAAGAAGGAAGGGAAAAAAAAAAAAAGACTGTAAAGCATTAAAATTGTGTTATAGAGGGCTGTGTGATGCCCTTTCTTTTGAGCAGGGACCGAAATGCTGGTAGCCCACCTCAGGTAAATCCTCTGACTGCGTAACTGTCATCCCACCTGCCTCTTCCCAGAGCCAGTTATATGTTTAAGTATACAATGGAGCAGTATCAGCGGAGGAGAACGAGGATGTTCCACTACAATATTTGGGAGCAGATTGTGAGGGCTGGCATACTTTTTTTTGGGGGGGGAAGAGGGGGAGGGGAGAAATTGTGAATTCTACTCCACCCTGTGTAGAGAACATAGGGGTCTCAAATGTTTTGTGCATGCCACAGCAACTGAGCATTGGGCAGAGTGATGGGACTGTGCTCTTGTGTAAGTTGTGTGGGAACAAATCTTGGGAAAGGATGTCTGTTTGAATTTCCAAACAGTTTGGAAAAAGCTGAGATCAGTCCTCTAAGTAAATTGGATTAATCCATTCCTAGATGGTTAAACTGGAAATAGGAATGCTAACAATTGTGAATTATGTCCACAATAGTCATAGCCTGTATAACTAAAGCAATAAAAACTTTATGTATCAAAACATTATGTATCAAAGAGTAAATAAAAAGACACATGAAGAGTATTTTAAATAGGAAGGCAAGTGCGTGTGTTAAATTATGACAGAAATGGATGTTGCAAATAATAAAGGGTAATAACAATAACATGAAGGGCACAACACTATAAAACTGTAAATCGACATTGCTTTTTGCATTGCTTTGTCTTTGCAGAAGAGAGGATATGACTTAATACTTAAATCTGCTTTCAGAATCCTACCATAGGTAAGTTTTAGGCTCTCTGAAGGGATATTTCTCCAGATTTTTAGGCAAGTATGTTGGAGGCTGCTAGTAACGTTGGCCGAAATTTTAAAAAAAGATAACCTTTGCTTGCCTTCTCTCTGTATTGTAACTAAGCAGGTGTGTTCTTAGCGATGATCTGACTTACACACTTCTTTTACTCTTTAAAATCTGTATAGTTCACCCCAGAAGATCAAGTTTCCTGTAAGTGTTTTGTCTGAGAACTCCACCAGTGTGTTGAGTAATACAGTATAGATATTTTGAGTGTTAGATGATAATATTAAGAGAAGGATCAAAATATGTGTAATGTCAAACTTCACATTTACTTGCCATCTGGTGAGTGATAAGGCTTCATGACAGACAATCTCAGGCTTGCTATCTTTTGACAGCTTTTTTTAGTGTTTGAGGAAAATATTTGTTGATACATTTGTCTGTGTAAGTAGTACCTTTCTAATATGTTATCTTTCGTGATTATTTTCTTCAGAAGTTCATATAATGTACAACACGATTTTAGTATTCTAATGATTTCACATTTGACGTACATTCAGAATACTGAAATATGGGCTTTAATGGATTCAAATACTCAGTTCTCCTGAATATATATATTCAGGAATATAAGTGAGCACAGCAAGAAGCAAAGGTTGATAACCAAGGGCTTTTAAGGGGTGGAAACATAAGTTTCTTTACATGTATTGCAGAATTCAGAGGGGAAAAAAGATTTATTGGTTTTGTGATGAGTTTCTGTGTAAAAATCAGGTGTTCTATTTGTCTCAGAAGTGACTGAAAATTTTAAGAGAAAGAAACAAAATACAAGTCAGATTTTCCACAGAATGACAAAATTTTCTTACCTGTGGATAACTAACTTTGTCAGTACAAACTTAAGCAATATTTTTATGTTTATTCTGGAGCAAGAGCTGTCGTCATAACGAAGAGTTTGAATCACTTTACATGTATGCTTTCGCAGATACACAGTCCGCTTGATGACTTTTATTTGTGAATGCTTTTCCATTTCTGTACTTTTAATATTAAGATAGCTTTACTATCCTTTCTGTGGCTTTGTTCCATTTTGTTCTGGCTTTTGGAGTTGTGACTGGACTGCAGTGTGATTGCATGGGTCCTCTTGTCAATCTTACTTAAAATAAATTAGAAGAGACGTGGGAGGCAATCATTGACTGCACTTTCTTACATTGCTATGATCCATTTCTCTATTAGCCTTTATCTAGGAATGGGAAGAGTAGCTTAGATAATAAGCAAAGAGCTTGTCTTTAGAAAGTTTTGCTAAAATATTTGACAATACAGAAAACCCTTATGAAAGTTGAGGGCATAATATTTCAGGAACCATACTCCTGCCTAAGCTTTTTACGTTTGTTTGTAGTAACTTCATTGCAAGGTGACCTGTGAAGTGAGTGATGTAGAGGGGTTGCTAGGGGGCCTACCCTACGCTCTTTCCACAATTGCAAGTAGATGTACTAGTGCAAAGCCTCACCTCACTGCAAAAATGTGCTGCAGATCAAGATCGTGGTATGCTTGGTGCAGCATAAAGAGCAAAAAGACAGTTCCTCCTGTAAGATTTTCACTGATGCAGCATGAGACTAAGAGCATGAATATTCTAACTGCTGTCAAGCGTGTGGTTTGGACTTTTTTAAGCCATCTTGGCAAAAGAGAGTTTCTTAATGAGGAGTTGGCAAGAGGATTAAAAGACAGACTTCTGAAGTGTTAATAAGCTCCTGCCAAGCTTGAAGAGCAGCTGAGAAAGAATGAAAACATGAAACCCAGTGATTTGAGGCTGGTGTCATAGGCCAACCAGAAATGGGAGTCATCCTCTTGGTAGCCAGGAAAGGTGTTCAGTGGGGGTGGGGACAGGCTGTGAGGCACTGACGGCGTCGATGAGGCAGCCTGTGTTTGATGTGATAAAGCTGTCAATGGAGAGACCTACAGAGAAGAATGATGTCTTCCTGCAGCGTTTTTTTTTCCCCAAAAGATAAAAATGAGGAAAATCATGTTCCTCAAAACCAGTGAATGGGTTTGCCGCTCTGGATTTGTGGAGCTCTTAGGAGACGATTTCAAGCGGCATATGGCTGATTGTATTGTAGGCAGCTAACAAAAGTGAAATCAAAGCATCATTCTGTGATCTGGCAAATCTCTGTCACTGGAGAGTGTGGCAAAATAATTTCAATGCTAATATTCGATATAATTTTTAGCAAATTATATTTTGCTAATATTCAGTATAATTTCAATGCTTAGTAGAGAGAGCAACAAGAAAGAGAATATCTCAAACTCTTAACAGCTTACTTCGAGTAACCTCTCGAGTGGATTTGAAACAGAACATCTTTTCTTCTTTCTTTTGACCTCTCAAAACCAAAACATAGTCTGGTCTCACCCCAACCAAAAAAGGGCTCCAAAAAAACTACGAAAAGCAATCTAGGAGATTTGGGCTCTCAGAAGGCACTTAACCACTGGACTATTGTCTCTTGACTTTTTCTTTACTGTTTCATTTTTGTTTCAGGCTACTATATTTGGCTTTGTTCCAATGGAGTTTCCAATTACAGAAAGAGTTCTTTAACAAAGAATGTTTCCAGGGCTGCAGATGTTTCGCTCGTTACATAATACTGAGCGTGGCTAACCTTTAAAGCTTGCAACTGGGGCAGTAAGGCCATTTTATAAAGTACTTCGCTTGCTCTGAGAACTATTACTAATATTAGTATTAAATTTTCTCTCTTGGACTATTTTCTTTGCAGCCTCTGGAGTAGTTGCCATCTTCTGTTACGTGAAAGAACAGTTTGGGTACAACACTGATGAAACGAGATTAAACTGGTTTATTAAATGAGTGTAGCTGGACTGCTTGCTGATTATCATTCTTCCCTTCTCACATCTCTTCCATTTCTGTTTTCTGTCCTTGGCAATAGAACTTAATTTGCTGGTACCAAACTTGCCTTCATTGATTCCAGCTGGTTCTTCTCTAGACTCTGTATGTCACTTCAGAATTTTTTTTTGGCCTCACATGTCTGTAACTACTCCCAATTTTTATACCATTGGACAACTTGAAATTACTGTACAATAGGAAAAGTTGGACTGCTGAATATGGTAGAGATAGTCTGGAGTCGGGGTTCCCCCCCCCCCCCCCTTCTTTTTTTCTCCACTTAGGATTTTTCTGAGCGGCATTTTCATACTGCTGAGCATCCTGGATCACAGGGTCCATTGACCTAGTGATATTTTAAGTCATTTAAAATTCATAAGTATTTGTTCAAACTGCTATCGCAAAACTTTGCTTCTGAAAGCTTTGTTACGTTTGATACAAGCATTTATATCATAACATCATTGCCCTGCTGTTTTGTAGCAATGGTAACTGGTTTTGCTGACAATCAGAAAAAAATCAGACTAAAAGCACAGTTCTGCTTCCTAAGACAGAATCTTAAATTGTTAATAGTTTGCTTTGTGCCTTTTCTGAATAATTCCAATTTATTAAATATAAAGCTGAAAATTTGTGACTAGTTTCCTCCCTTCCTTTGATAATTTTTGCTCCAGCAATCCAAGGAATTGCATACAAGACAGGAAAACATAGAAAATGCAAAGAAAATTCAGGGTAATGGAGAACAATAATATATTTTGTTTAAGGGCAAAATTATTTTAAAATGTTCTCCATTTGTTTCTAAAACAAGGCTGAAAAGCTATAAGACTTCTCAGTAACAAAATTGATGCTTAAATGGCAAACTGTATATGCCTTACAAAACTAGAGAATTATTGCTATGTAATTATCACTTATTACAATACTGGATTTGCAAAAGTCAGTTCAGTTCCTCACCACCCCTTCTTCATATGAAGGACACTATTGCATCATTTCAAAGCCCATGGTTTGAAATTGAAAAGGAAAACTACGTTGAAGAATACGGACACCTGTTTCCCGTTATATGAATGGTGTATTGTTAGTGGCTCTCTCAAGTGTCAGTAACAAATCCCCAAAGAGAGATACCAAATATCTGTCTTAGTCAAGTTTTAAAGAATTATGGATGTCTTTAGCCATCGTAGAAGTTACAGTTAAAAGTGTGAAAAAAATCTTGTCATTTCCCACTTGTGGTATTTTAGCCTTTGGTGTTTGGGTTTTAAATATGTCTGCTAATTTGATGTTAAGATTTTTTTTATTTAATCAACTTACAAAACACAGTTTGTTTTTTGCAACAATTTAGTTATCTGACATAAAAAGCCAGTTTAGATTATTTGCAGTATCGGACCTCGATACAACTTGTTTTCTGGATGTTTTCTGGATGAAGTTCAATTATCTGATAAAAGCCATCCCATAGGAATACTTCATGAAATGTAATTGGCAAGCCTTTTATCTTTCACCTTATTCTTCAGTTTATTTTTCACAATATTATAGACTTCTATAAGGTGATCAGATTGTAGCTTATTTCAATTGTGCAACCATTACATTCTCAAATGTTTACTTGAAAACTGCTACGAAGGAATGGTCCTGTATTTGCATATGTGCATGTTCAGACCCAGTCGCGGGTGACATCCAACCATTCTTGTTCCACAGCTGGTGTGTTAAGACAGGTAGAAGGTGGGCATTGCGTGTGTGGGAAGTTATTTTTGCAACTCTAGTTTTTCTAATACTCGTGTGATTTAGTCAAGTGACTGTAACTGTTATTTCATTTCATAATTTATGACAATGTGATATGCATTCAAAAAAGAAAGTCTTTAAATGCACATCTAGGAATTCTTTTTCTCTTGTTACTGACTGTCTGTGGCTAATAATCTGTGGACTACTTTTTTTTTCTGTTTTAATTCAGTGCTAATGGTATGCTTGAAGTAATGTTGCGTTACCTTGACTCTTTTTGTGGGGGGTGTGTGATTCTGGTATTTGAAATGTGTGCAGAAAGAAGGGGGGCAAGCATGAAGGCTTAATGCAACCTAGCTGTATCTCTTTGCTGTTATGACAGTGTTTTACCTTCTTCAAACATGTCTTTAAAGGCATTTACAAATCTTGTTTTAATTTCTTTCCATTTTCAGTTTTAATGAATAGCTGATACTGCTTTATCTCAAGAAGTATGCTGTCTTGCCGGTTACTTACTTTAACTGTGTAACATGTGTATGCATGTTACATAATGCTTTTAGTGTGAATCAGGGATATTTCCAAAGTCACTCATTAAAAGAAATTCTGCAGTGGTTGCTGTGGTATAAAATTAAGATTTAACAAGCATCAATGAAGATGCTTTTCTACAAAGGGGAAACAAATTGTTCTTCCCATCCCTTCACCAATAACGTTATTTAATCTCAGCACAAAAGAAAAGAATGGTCTGTGTGAATAAAGAATCAGATCTCTCCCTTTTCTACCACAACAAGGAAAGTTTCTTTCTGAATTTTCAGAAAGGTAAACAAACTTTGCGTACCCTTTCTCTCATCTGATTAGTTCATTGGAAATAATAAGAAGTTGCATGTATAAAGACTTGCTCACATAGCTTATTAAGTTCTGCATTGGGCAGTGAGGTGCCTGTGGTAGTCCTTGTGTTGTCTATGAAGTTTTGCCTAGCGCAGAGGTTGAAAAACATAGTAATGCTTCTCTCTTACTCAGATTGTAGCCAGTAAGTTTTCCAAGTGTTGCAGATGACCTCTTGACACCCTGTCTTGTGTCCCTCCAGTAGAGTCTTTGTCTTTTAAATTAGTTTAGCAAATCCAGTGTCTTCCCTGATCTTTAGGCCAGTTTTAGGAATAAATCTCAGAGAAGAATGCATATACATTTTTCTTTTAACTTCTTTACTGCCAATAACCAAGTATAATTCACTTGCAAAACGAAGCATTTGCGTGGAAGTCCTGAGTTGTGTTTAACATCTACCCTGCTTAAATATTTTATTTATTTTATTTTTTTTTATTTATTGCAAAAATATTTACAGTTATGAGGAAAGTATCTCATCTTGTCTAAGTTCTTCAGTCATGTGTGTATCCATGCTGTAGGCTTCCACACAGCAAGTGCTTTGTAAGTAGTAACTTCCACACATTGTAGTTTTTAGGCACTGAAAGAAGATGCAAGTGAGTTTAATAAATTGCAAAGTCATGTGTTAGCCATTAAACACTTGCATGTGTTAGCCATTAATCACATCTTTATAACTTTAGTTCTTTGACTATCAGTTCACCAGTATTTTCAGTTAAATAGATTTCTGGACTTTGATTATATTGAAAATAGGCTGAAAAAGCTCTTTATGGCTTTATTTTTATTTGTGGTTTAGGGTCAAGAATATCTCAGTTCTGAGTCTTCACGTGGGTAGTGAAGGAACAGGTCACTGATTATATGAAAGAGTTGGTCTTTCTTATAAAGCATCATTAAAAAGCCATCTGCTTTTTCAAGGGAGCATTGTATAAGATAATACAGTTACTTCACTGCTACTTACTGCAGTGTATGTTTTTTCAGTTGCAGGAAGATTGTGTTTTGTCTATAGAACATGGCTGCCATCTCTGATGTTAGGCTTTTACTGGTCTGATTTCATTTCTTTCTAGTGGACACTTGCTTAGAGCAGAATTTTGAAACTAGTGAGATTTTTATGAACAAAGTTCAACTGTTTCATAGACTTTTGCTATGTAAAAAATAAACCTGAGAAGAACTTTTTATCTTCAATTTGTATACAGTATGTAGTGAGTTTTCTTTGCAGGTAGTAGAGTGCTCATAGGTAAGGAAATAAGAGGCTTTTAAGACCAACTTGATTTTTGCAGGGAAAGTTATGCTAGTTGGCCTCCTGAGCCTTATGGTGATTTGTTTTGAGAAGATGCAAGATCAGCACTTCAGTTGGGAGTGGACTGAAAAAACCTTTGATATCCACACACACTCCTGACATAAATTCATTTTATTCTTTGTGTGCATTGAGATACCAGCATTTGTGATACTTCCTTCCAGCAGTTGAAAGGAAAAAGCAATTACTCAAGGATTTGCCTGCACATAAGCCTTAAAAAAACAGCTACCTCTGAACCCACTCTGTTGGTGCTTATTCTTACTCTGGAGTGAGTGCATACACACAGGTTTCCAAGAATACCTTCTCCTTAGTAGTGTCAGGTATGAGTATGCCACTTGTATGTAAATTATCAGATTGGCATTTGCGACAACCCCTTTCCTTGGTTGCTGATGTATCAGTTCTGTAAAGCTTATGCTTCCTTTTCTTTAAGTCCACTTGTCAAAAACTGCATTTACCTGTACCATTTTTTTCTAGACATATGCTGGCTTTCCAATCTAATTTTAGAGGATAATTCAACACTTAACATATTTTTAGGATTAGGACAGACCTGTACTTAAAATTCTAGACTTCCAACATTTTATCACGGGTTCAAAGGGAGGTAGCATAAATTATGACATGACTTCTTAGGAATGAAAGACTAATTAATGGAAAGGTCTTCTGCGAAAATGGCATCTTGTTTCTACTGGAATGAAAGTTCCTGGAAAGTGGAGGACAATGTTTTATTTTCTCCACTACTTTTTTTTAAGCGGGTCTAAACTGTGCATTAGAGGTTGGCTCAGAAGTGCCCAAGTTTCTTTGATTCAACATGGTAGGCCCATGTGGTATTGGGACAGTGTTGTGTAGTGATAGCTGTTTGGTCCTGAAAATAATATGGCTGCAAAATTTCTGTTGATAGGCCACAAAGGGGACCGTAGTTGGAGTAGCGTGTTAGACTTATATGGCTACCTTGCTTGTGGTTTCTGAGTTGGTGCTGTATCTGCTCCGCACAACATTACTGGGCATATTAGTTATGCTGATGTCCAAAGTGTGTTTAAAATGCTTTCTGAAATACTTGAAAACTTTTAAGACTACACATGCTGCCTGCCAGATCAACCTCCTAGCGTCATCTCCAAAAGCTTTTTTCAAAAATGAAGGAGGTGGCCTAAACATTTGACAGGGTTAATGGATCTTGCATCTCAGATACTGTTTTCAGAACTGAAAGGCTGAAATCGTACTCTCTGACTTCCTAAAATTGCACGTCGTGCATATTTTCTCATAGCAACTTTCTAACATTTAACAGAATCAGAAAATAAATTCAAATTTCTAGGATATTAACATTTTAGCATACCAATTTTGCTGGTATTCCTTTCTGCTGCATCTATGTCTTTACTTTAGATGAGCAGACAAGCACTTTCCTGTAATTCCACACTTGAGAAATGAAGTACTGCTCACCGTACTTACATGATGGATAATTCTAAGCAAATGTTACTTGACTACAAGCAGCCGACACAGTGGTGTAGCAAATGATGTCATTAATGAGTTTAAATGGAGGAGTCTTGGGAAAATAGTTGTGCATCTAACAATGTTAAGGTAAATATTTGCTATTACTCAGAATATGAGTATGACAGGTAGCTGAAGCAGACTTCCACAAATTAATATGTGTTAGGGAAGCCTCCTTTTTCTGTGTTTTGCAGGTAATGCAGAAGAAAACTTTTTTTTTAATATCTAAAGAATAGGAGTCCTTAGCTGTGGCAATCTCTGTAAATGAAAACTGAGAACTTTAAATTAAATTTTGGAATTGAAAAGCTTGTAACTATGTGATAAAAGTATAGCTATGAAATAAAATACCAATACAATACTTACATCATCATCTTTACTTCACTGTGGCTGCTTGTAACTTGCTGTCACAAATTTTTATGCTTTTTCAAGAACAACTCTTTGTTGTGCTTCAGCTAACTGTAAATAGAGGAAATTGCAGTCTAGCAATATTGAAAGAAAAATCTAACTGGTGTTTTAGACAGCAGTCAATAAACTGAAGCAATTTCTAATAATGTAGGTTTTTTTTCCATACTTGTTCAAAATTCATAAAAGTGATCTTTAGAATGGAAACCTTTTCCCCAAGGCAATTTCACTATGAAATCTCTCCTTAAGAAGGGGCTATGGCCTATATGAAGCTAACAGTTGAGTTGCTATGTTTTTGGTAGAACATTATGGAAGAATTGTAAAATTACATTGTGGTTGTGAGAAAGGCTGTTGTCTTTTTAGAAAGGTCAACCTTAAATGGACTGTGGAAGAGGAGAATGCTTTGCCATATTTCTGGAGTTTAGCAGTGAAAAGAATTTGTTTTATTCACTACTGCATGTTTTTGCTAGGTGGATCTCTTGACTTGGACTAGTCATACTAGGTGCCTTTAAGTGTTGTCTGTGCCTGCTGATTTTGTTTTTTATCTACAAAACTAGTGTCTTCCAGTGGGAATTCCTTTTAGAAAAGCATGGGGATTTTAAAAGTACATCTTCTACTCTGAAGACTTTTTTTTCTTTTATTTAAAAAATCATTTTGGTCCTAAACTGCTCATAGCAAACTTTCCTATTGTGGCTTATGAATGAATTGGAAAACTAACTTCACTTAAATAATTTCTCCGTAGCCCTTATGGATCTATATGGACTTGGAGGTTTGTAATTCCTCACACAGTATTGCTCACCTTCTTAAAACAGAATTCCCAGTTTTTGTTTTCAGTTTATTTGACTGAAACAGATGTATCTTTGCAGACTTAAAAAAAAGATATTTCATGGGACTTGCATGTTGGCTTTTTTTCAATATATCCTGCGTTTTCATCATCCAACACCAAGGTAACAGTTTTTATTGTTAGAAATTCTTTGTATTTCGGTTTTGTCCTGCAAGGGAATGGGGTGTTACAATAAAAATCCCAATATTTTCTAAATGTTGAATTTGCGTATTAGTCTTGTGGTGTACAGAAACCTACTCATAGAAAACTCATAGGAAAAGAAGAGGACAGTATCTCTTGAAATTTGGGGTGGGGAAAAGTTGCTGTGATAAAACTTACGATAGAAGGTCTCTTAGAAGAGTGTTTGTTCCCTTGTCTATTAAGAGGACCAGTGTGCATACTTATTCTTGTGTGAGAAAATAGTGGAAAGCGGCAGTGGATTCATCTTGTTCCCCCACAAATCATACGTTTATTTTTTCCTGCAGTTCAGAAGGCAAAGTATCCTTGGACTAACTGAATTCTATTGTTTCTATTTGTTTTGCTAATTTATGGTTTAGTGTCTATTTGTATGCATAAAGCTATTGCATTAAAGAAGATAACCATGGCTTAATTAAGAGCTTTGAGGTCTCTTTTGAGAGATCATGTTGCTTCAAAGCTTTCTGAAATTGGAGAATAAATTCTTGAAGAGCTGAGTTGTAGTGCTTACTTGAAACCTTACTTCTCTTATCCTTGTGGAAAAGGCATGGAACTGTTTTGAGAGACTCACTCGGAACATTTTGGGAGACTCAGAACATTTTGAGAGACTCGGAACATTTTGAAAAACTCGCTAAAAGTTGTGCTGACATATGAGGCTGGTGTGCCAAGTTTCTCAGCTGAATTGTCTGGTGACTCTGACTTTTGCCTGCCACATATTACACAGAGTTTCTGTGAAGTAAAACATAGCCATGGCTGAGAGAAAAATATAAAATCATAGATAAAAGGTTATGCTCTTTAGCAACCAATTGCTACAGTTTTATTAATCCCCACTGGTAAAAATTTGGGAATGGATTTTCTTCATTTGCATTCTAACCTTCCAAATTTTAGTATTCAATTTTTCAGGTCCTTTTAAATTTTTGTCCCTCCTTTTACCCAGGAAAGCTAAATTTTCACTTTAAAAAACATTCAAGGTAGCATTGGCGCAATTCCAGGAACTACGGTTGTGATTAAAAATACAAACTGTTGTGAGATTTTTGATGTTGAATGCTGTTATCGTTACTGTTTTATTTCCTGCTCTGTGTGCTTAAAGTAAATGTGAGCGACGATTTTAATGTTGCATCGAGAGAACATGATATTGAGCCGTGTGAACACATAGCAGGTAATAAAAGGCTGGACGTTTAACAAAGGTTTTGTTTTTTAAAAAACAACATTTATATGATGCCAACCATTTTGCTATTTTTAGCAGCTTGTTCCAGTAAGTTGGTTTCATACATGTCAAGTGCAAACAGTACTTCCCAGGTTACAAGATATTCTGGCTCAGGACTTTCCTTTCTTTTAAGGGGAGGAGGGAGAGGTTGGTTTACGTATTTCTTTATTTTTATAATTCTGTGAACAAGTTCAAGCATCTAAGAGGCAAACTGAAACATGTTAGACTTCACAGTTTTGTGATTAATCCCGTGCAAGTCAGTGCTGCTGCTGAAAGGGGCGTACTGCTGCTGCTTTTGTGCTGACGCAGTGAATTGTTGGAGAACAGCTCTGGTTGAACACTATACAGTCTCTGCCAGGCTAGCGTTCAGCCAGAGCAATTCCTTGTTCCAGTTCATTACGTGGGTGCACAAACTATAGTTCTGGACAAAAGTGAAGGTGGGAATGAGCAGCAGCAGTACGAGGAGGAACCTTTTAGCAGAAGCACCAATTTATGTGAGATTAAGTTGAAGCCATTACTCCTGCATTTCATGCTGACTTGCTTACCTGTAAAGGGCTTTATTACCTTTATTACTAATTTCATGTTGTTTATGACAGTAAAAAGGGTAAACTGCAGCAAGTTCTGTAGCTGAAAGTGATTCAGAAGCTTCACGAGTAGCTATGGCTTTGGAGTCATTTTCTTGGTCTTCAGCAGACCTAGGCACGGAACACCTGACAAATTGAATAAACCTTTTATTGTGCTTGTTGATTTGGCATCCATATATTTTAGGTCTGAAAACGCAGTCATGTGAGTAGCTGTCCCATGGCTTTCCCCTTTTCAGGGCAGCCAAACACTTCTGAACAATCTCTTCCCAGGATTGTTCATGGATTGCCCTACAGAAGTTATTAGCCAAAGTGTTCAGAGAACACTGAAGTGATGTTGTGAAAAGCATTGTGGAAAAATATTGCAGAAGAGAAGAGTCTTTTAAAGTGTTAAGGTATTCTTCTTTCAGGTTTGAAAGGATTTGAGAAGTTGTCATTTCAGTGTTAGAAAATAAAAAATGGAGTTAGTTGGAGTATAGAGGTACTACAAATTTGCATGAAATTATTTCCCTTCCCTTCCCGGAATTCATCTCGTACGGTATAGTGCAATATAGTGGTTGGCGCCTAAGTTGCATAGTCTTATGCTTGTTCTTAGTAAACATGCAGGATGAATAACTGATTTTTCCTTCAGCTGAGTATCAGAACACTTCCGATAACAAGTTTTAGAAGTCTTGTGAAGCGTGAAGATGGAAAATACCTTTCCAGAATAATTTCAGTAAGAAAGAGCAGGATAAGAACAGGAGGAGAAAAGAGGTTGCAGGGAGCAGGATTATACTGTCTCCACCAAACCACATTTCTGTTAGCAGAGGCCAATGTTTCTGCAGTTAACAGACTGGGACATTCCAAAGACAAGAAACTTTTCAATTTTGGTGCACTTATTATTTGGTAATACCCATGGACACCGCTCCTTGGTAGGTGGGACCTTGGCAGATGTGGCAGTTATGTTTTCAAAGATGGGAACCAAATTTCCATTTTTGGTGAGCTTTCTAGATGGGATCCCCAGAAATGTGGTGATGGAAACATGGGTATCTAAAAGAAGGTGGTCCCTAACTCCCTGAAGGGGTACAACAGTATTCAGATTTCTTGCTTGGCAACTACTGTTTAAATATTTCTCACTCAACTTTTAAAAAGGTAGGTATCTCATGAGATCAGGTACTTGAAATTGTACTTGTGATATTTGAGCATAGTCTGTCAGCTAGTTTTGCTCTTAATAGAAACTTGCGTTTCACCGCTTTAAAATCATGTGCTTAGTGAACATCGCTGGCGTGGGGAGAACAGCTCTTTCCAGATCTGGAATGTGCAGCTGAGCAGTGATGTGTACTGCCTGATCAGCTGATGAAATGTGGGTTTGGATGTGTGATTTTTGTAAATGACTTCCAGATGTTACAGTTGCCAGCTGAATGTCTCAAGACTGTACTGTTAGGTCTAGATTATGAAACAAAATGGATGAAATGTGTGGAAGATAAACTAGTGAGGCTATACTTGGAATTGTTCCTTCAAAAAAAAAAAAAGAAAAAAGCAGCACGATTCTGTAGTCAAATTACTCACTAAACAATGGCAGAAAAATATAGATGCTTTTAGTTAGGGGTACCTGCATTAATTTATAGCCTGCGAAGAGCTTGAATGGTCTAATAGCAAACGCCAAGCAATTTTCTGTGTAGCTGCTGTGGTAGGAGCTTTGAGTTGTTCTTTACCTCACTTAAACTCCTTGTGCTAAAATATGACTGTTACAGTGCTAGAACTGGAATCCAATTACTAACAATGCTATCTTTCTGAGCCACAGAAATCAAAGTTTGTTTTGGAGTTTCCCTAGAATTTTCATGAAATCTCTAGGAATTTTTTTATTTGCAAAATTTTCTTTAAAGGTTTTAAATCCTCATACTTGTTGAGGGAAGGGGTTTAGCTTGCAACCAGACTGTTTGATTTCTCTCTCTTTATTTTCCCCAGGAAGTACTGACCATGATAGAAGACAAAGGTCCACGAGTGGCTGACTATTTTGTAGTGGCAGGGCTCACTGATACAGATACTGCAACCCTCCTGGACCAAGAAATAAGCCGACATGAAACAAAGTCAACTGGTCCAAAGGCTCCAATTACTGATATTGCTGTGATAATTAAATCAGCTGGTGAAACTGTCCCAGAGGGATACACCTGTGTTGAAGCCACCCCTACAGCCCTTCAAGCCAACTTAAACTATGGAAGTCTAAAGAGTCCTGAACTTTTTCTTTGCTACAAGAGAGGCCGGGACAAACCACCTCTTACTGACATCGGGTGAGATTTCTGTAACACTTCAGTTCCTCCTTCAATAATGTTCAAATCTTACTGTTCATAGATGATGATAAAAACAGATGTGAGAAAACTTTTAAAAACATACTGTCTTTGAATCTCTATTGCTTATTGTGTGTATCTGTGTAGTCCTTGTGAAATAAGTTGAAAAAAGTGTCAGTCTTACAGTGAACTTTTCTTAAAATGGATGATAATTTTTTAACTTAAAAAGATACGAGAGAGATATATAAAGAGAGAGAGATGGAGCAAATCAAATATGAGAAAAGAAGTTGTTTGCTGCAGTTTTATGAAAGGTGAGAGAATAGTACAGAATTAATTCATAGAAATGGTATAGTGCAAATCCAAAAATACAACATGCTTAATATGAAAGTGATGACTTCAGAAGAAAAAAATTATCATTTTGTGGAATTCACTTTAATGCTTAAGGTAAAAGATATCACTTAAGAATGGTAAGACACTGAAACAAAGATCTTAAAATTATCCACCTACCTGGAATCTTGTAGCCTGCCTTACGGTCAGGTCAGAGTGTTTGTGAGGTTGCTCACAAGTTCTGACATGATTGGCTGCAGACACTGGATTATGTAGTCTCTTGGTAACTCTAATCATGCTTGTATTTCAAAAATCACGCTTTTTGATGTCGACCAAGATCACAAAATCACCCAAGATCTTGAGGTGGTGAATATTATAACCTGTGCTACTAGCATATTGAGGTAATGCTACAGTATTGTCTAAATTGCTCTATATATATGGATAAGGACATTGGAGAATTACTGGGGATGTAATCAGAGAAAAGGGAGCACGGGTGGGGGAAACTATTACAATGATGGCAAAATAAGGAATGTGTGTGTTTTTCCTTATTTAGTTATTCAATAAATAGTAAAGAGTAAAGTAAAAAACATGCATCTACATGTAAGCTATAATAAGTTTAGTTAATTTCATTTATAAGTGTAAGCACATCAGGCACAATGCCTACAGACCCTGCTTCTAACCTACAGTTTGAGTGCCAACTGACAAGTAGAGTCCAGTCCGGAAGAAACTGATAGTGAAATCTTAGTAATGAAATTAGTAACAAGATCTCTGCTCTAAGGATTAAAGTTCAAGTTGTATAATTAACCTGATATATTCTAGTTTCAGTTCATCTCGATCATCTAAACTGTTCTAGTAATCTTTAGTGAAACTGTGATTTTTAAAATAGCCTTTTCCCATGTGTGTGACTGACACTGCAAGACGACGTAACTGCTACAATGGAATTTGACTGTGTAGAATTGCAGTATGAAGTTATTCTTTGAATGATATGTTAAACTTTAGCAAGTTCTAGCAGAAGGAGGAATTTCTAGAGGGAGCGATTCCTCAAAGGCATTCCTACACCATCAGTCTTCAGTGTGTGCCTTTACGGAAGTGACTCTGCTAGCACATGTTTATTTTCATGTCTCCCACAACTTTAGGAGCTTGAATGCTTGGGTAGATTTCATAGGGAATACCTGATAAGCAAAACAGGCAAATAGTTGGCTGACTAAAGGCTTCCCTAACAGAGACACTTTTTAAAACTATTGCTGGAAAACTGTTGTATTTGGCAAGTAGTGTTTATTCTATATTTTATTTTACACAGATCTAGTTAGGTTGTCACACCTAACAAATCATGGCAGGCTTTTCCCTCTGAGCAATGATGCATATGAACGTTTTCCCCCTGCTGTTCCTGCTATTTTGCAAGTGCGTGCAAGAGATGGTTAGAGCAAGCTTTTTTTTTTTTTTGTGTGTGTGTGTGTGAATTTCAGTGTGTTTAAATGAAAATGGAGTTCAGGCAAGAGATGTATGTAGAGTCTGAAGGCTAATTTATGCTGTATTAAAGAACCAAGTGTGAAAGAATATTTTATCTTTGAGTCTTAAATATCCATTAAGTCAGCTGACATGCTGAGTGGATTTAGTAGGTAGAGGAAGAGTATATCCCTTGAAAGGGTCAAATCCATAGTCTTGTGTCAAGGTTGTTAATATATGTACAAAGTTGAGTTATCTTGTAGTCCAAGCATTCAGATGATTCCTGATAAGTGTGTGTGTGTGTATTTCTTTCACAGCTATTTTTAAGGAAACTAATTAAACGCATGCTGTTTGGAGGAAGGGGGAGATGGGGGTACACTGTACTGATTCTTTGCCATTGTCCTTGTGTTCTGTATTTCTGGGCCTTCCATCCTCTTTCCTTCCTATTCTTCCACTGGTTCTTAAGCTGAAGTGTCTGTAAACTGCTGGAGTGAGTTGCTGTTGCAGGTGCTCACTTGCATATAGTTAGGCCACGTGCCGTGCCTCTGGATGTTGCATTTGCCGTGGCTGTTTTTAGTTGGAAGAATAAAGGTTTGATCCTAGGACAAGAGATCCCTGAGGTCCTTTTCCTACATATAGCTGTAAAATTTACTATCTTAAGCTTATATGTCTATAAATAATTCACCTACTAGTCATTCTGTTGCTTTCCTAACCAATATTTTTGCTGATGTTCCAGAAATAGACAAGAACGGAGGTTTGAGATTTGTTTTGGTTTAGGTGCAGTGAGACTTTGAAACAAGATCTCATCTCTCTTTGTTTTACACTTGAGTTAGGAATATGGGAGAGCTCCAGCACTTGTTTCTTAAATGGAAGAAAACCTGACAGAAAAATTCTTTTTAAGTGTAAGTGGTTTTGCAATTTGTAACACTTACTGTAGAAAGGAAAGAATATCAGACTTCTTGTGTGAAGCAGAGGTTCTTGTATTACTGAGTAATGGGAAAGTTAGGTAACTTGCATTGTGTAAGTAAAGAAATACTGATTTTTTTTTTTTTTAAAACTAGTATGGGAAGCTTTAGTTTGGTTCTGTGCCAAGGACCCATCTCATTCTGCATACCTGGTTTCTGAAAATATGTGGAGGAGCATCGATTGAACAGATCTTTTTCTTTACTAGAAATGTATTTCAAAAATGAAAGTGAACTTAAATTTCAAGAAGCATAATAGAAACTGGAAGAAGTTTTTAACAGCCTGCATCTTCCGTTTTTCCTTAAATCCCACCACTGTGACAGTTGCAGTGGGGTGTTTGGAACAGCTTGGGATAATAATGATGAAACTAATCACTTGTATGTTTAGACAAGTAATAATAGTGGTGGCAGTAGAAATAAAAGATAAGTTAATCTTTTCTCTCTGCTTGATCCAACGCTTCTTCTCTGACCCTCCTACTGCCTAGTATATTTATTTTCATTCCTTTATTATTCAATACTTGCATACTGCCTTCTCTTAAATGAGATAGGAAGAGCTGCTATAAAGAGTTATTTTGCATAAGGACTGTGAGAGGCAGAAATGTGGTTGGACCTAGAGGAGAAGTCAAGCTGGAGAGCAGCTTGATGCAATTTGCAACAGTCCCCCTATTTTGAAATGGTTTTCCAGAAGCAGAGTTTTCTGTGGTTTAAGGTTTTTCACTCAACAGCTGCAAGAAGGTGGTTTTTATCTTTTCTAAACTCTGCTATCTGATGTATTCAAGTATACCTTTAAATCAGTAAAACTGGTCATGAGAAAACTTCCACGTACGACGTGCAGCCTTATGAAGAGATAGCAAGATTTTTTGGCCTTTTTTACAAAGAAAGGACCTACCATTTAGAGGAAACTGTAAGTTACGTTTTGCTTGAAATGAAATTTTGTTGAAGTTCATAGAATAATATAGCAAAGAAGGTGTACTTAGGATCGAGGCCAAAGTATAAGCTCATAGAAGCAGGAAACAAGTCTTATCCTGACCAGTACTAATTAATCAAAGGCAGACACTGCGAAGTTGAAACAAGTAGGAGTAAACTTATTCTCTCAGGAAGGACTTTGTATATACAAGGTGTCACGTTAAATATTTCATGCATCATTTCTGAATGTTTTTGTCTGAATCATTAAAATCGTTTCATTTGAGTGATCCATAGGTGGTGGTTTTCTTCTGTTTGCTTGTTTTCTTAAATTCAATACTATGCGTGAGGTCAGGAAATGGTGTGGTTTTAATAATACTTATATATGTAGGACTGAGAGTAGCTTTCATTTTGGTTTTGCTTTTGATGGGAGGTGACCCCACTGTGACAGTCTTGAACACTGGTCAGCCCCTTACCTCTTAGAACTATTTGCACAACTGAGAAATTCTTCAATCTTTAAGTATCTTTCTGAGAATACTTGTAAACCTATAAAATTGAACTGCTGGAATTGTCTGATTAATACGGTTTTCCTTCTCAAAAGCTGTCAGCTGAGAAATGTTTCTGGAATAACCTTAAATTCTTGGATTTTTTAAAAAATACATGAAATTGTAATAAAACTGAACTGAAACTTCTGTTGGAGGCAGCTCTGTTAATATTCTCTTCTGATTAATGTAAGGCAGCGATGTGAAGAGTTCATGTAAACTCTTTGTGCACAATGAAGGTGGCCTAAGAGCTGCTGCCATTGTAGTTGTTGGTTTTGTGTTTGGTTTTTGGTTTTTTTTTTTTTAACTTTATGAGGTAGGTAATCCAATAAAAAGAGCAAAATACATGTTCTTCCAGATTATTTAGTTTATAAGTAATTTGAATAGCATGTACTTCCTCTAAACGTATCTTGAACCAGTAAGTAGTATATTAAAACTAAGGCTGCAACTTGGAAATACTGGTATTAGGCTGGTTTTGAACCTGAGATTACACATTGTTTTAAATGTAGCAAAAGTATGATGATCAGACTCTTTACAACTGAAACCATTATTGAAGGCAAGAATATTGTCCTCCATGAACTAGCTGAATAAATTTATATGGCAGCCTGGTAGCTACATCAGTATACTCCCAACTCATGTGATCTCTTTGCTTTATTAAAGTATTCTAGGACTGTAGTTCAAGGATATCCTCAAAACTATGGTAAGATGCACGTTTGTTCTGTGGAATCAGAATAAACAGTAATATTTGCATATTCCAGTTTAAAGATGGACAGTAGTATTTAAGTAATCTGGGAATTTTAATCGTATATATTTTTTGAAAGTTCTGAGAATTGTTGGATCTGGAAAAAGACTTTTGGTTTTTTAGCTTATACACATGACTTTTTGAAGTTTTCAAATACATACTTACTAATAGTCTGTCAAACATTTAACCAAGGGACAGTACAAGATATATTGCCTGGTTATTTTTTATTTTAAAGTGAAGTTGTGATGGACTACATGTGGGAAGCTGCAGGTCACAAAATACACAGTTTTAATGTGTTACCTTTGCTAAATCTTGCCATGTATTGTAAACATGAAAACTCTTTTGAAGGTGGCAAGTACTCTCTACATACTGCAGAGAATCAAGCAAATGGAACCATTGCTTATTTGGGTGTGGAATGGGAGATAAAGCTTGCCCTATCATAGCATCTCTATATTAAAAATATGCAGTGATGTGTGGTTTGACTTCCACATTTCTTCTCATGGTCACTTCCTAATAGCTTTATGTTTGGGAAAGATTGAAGTGTAAAGTTTTAGCTCATTTAGCTGCTGTGAAGCTGTGAAGGATCTTTCTTTTTTTGCTAAGAATATGGTGATCTAAACTAGTGATCTGGCTAAAAAATCCAGGTACCATGTGAATGTTGCGGTATGGCTGTGTAAGATATATATTCTGCTTTCTAGGAGTATAGTTAACTGTAGTTATTATTTCTTCCTTTTCTGTGGAATGGAGTATTATTTTGTCTTTTTTTTTTTTTCCCCTCCTTCCCTTAAGGAATGTTATTCAAACTATGAATGTAAATCATTACTCATTTTTTTTCTGTAAAAATTAGTCTAGGAAGCAGACTTCTGTCTTCTGTTGTTCTTTTCCAACAACATTCCTTAAAAAAAAAAAAAAAGGCAAGCTTGAAATGACTTTCCAGACATTGTAGTGATGGAAATAATTTCTAAGAAATTCTCAGGTATCATGTGTGTAAGCAATTTAAAGCTTCCTTTGTGTTTAGTTTTCATTGATAGCGCAGCATTCCTACTAATTCTGTAACTAAATGCTTTTCAGTGTGGCTTGATTTTATTTGTCTGTAATTATGGTTTGTTCCCACAGAGATTTCATGTAATATTTAAATATTTCTGAACAGTTTCTTTACCTCAAATCGTGCATGACAAAAGGCAATATATAAAATGTCTTCATTTGCATGTTCAGAATGTTGCAATGATGATATAAGGATGGACAATTTCTGTGAATTTGTCCAAGTAACTTCATATATATTTGAATGCACATAATATTTTGTTTCCTTCCTGTCTGCAGAGTTCTATATGAAGGGAAGGAACGCATCATTTCAGGCTGCGAAGTGATTCAAGCTACTCCTTACGGTCGTTGTGCTAATGTTAACAATAGTTCAGCTTCTTCTCAACGGATCTTTATCACATATCGAAGGGCTCCTCCAATACGACCTCAAAATTCATTGGCAGTGACAGATATCTGTGTTATTGTTACCAGCAAAGGAGAAACCCCTCCTCATACATTCTGCAAAGTTGATAAGAATTTAAATTGTGGTATGGTGAGTACTTAAAAGCTAGAGTCTCTCTCTTTTTTTTTTTTTTTTAAAACCAACCAAACAAACCCAAAAGAGTATCTCTTTGAACTCTTCTTAGCACTGTTATAATTGTGTTCTATCACTACATCATAATTCTTTCATTCTATATTCCATGTGTGAGACTTCAGTTTTGTAGGTTTTGTTGCTCTAATTTCCTTTGGTGTTAGGAATTACTTCTTCATACTGATTACTCACTACTTCAGTTTGCATATTCATGTCTAGGTGCTATTTAAGAGTGGTGCGATGGATTTTTTTTTTTTTTTTTTTTTTTTTATTTATTATCCCCCCCCACACCTTTGGTGATGCTGACACTCGGGATGAACCACAGATGCTTTTTTCTTAGTTATTAATAATGCTTATGTTACTAGGACATGTAAGAATGACAATTACTGCTTAAAGTTTCTTCATGTACTTTTTTTTTGATCAGTTCGCTTTTGTTTAGTCTGTTTTGCGTTTAGTTTACTCAGTCTGAAATAAGTGATATTTTCGAACGGTAGAATGTATTTGGACAAACTGCAAAAACACTACGTAAATAACCAGTTTCACTGCTTCACTTTTCCCTGTTCTTCTGTTGGAATAAGTCAGAGAGTAGTGTGGTGGTGTGATTATTTTATGTAAATCCTGTAATCTCTAAAAAATGTGAGAAGGGTGAATTCTCAATTTCGTGATTTACATCCACTCAGCAGCCAACCAGTCATTTTATTTTGTAACGCTTTTTATTTAAATGTCGGCTTTGTTTGTAAGTGGGAGTATATCCAAATGCTTATTCTTGATTTCTCTGCTACCTGTTGTCACCTTTGCTGGTTCTAAGATGAAACTTGTGTCTTCCAGTGGGGTTCCAGTGTATACCTTTGTTACAAGAAGTCTGTGCCAGCTTCTAACTCTTTAGCATATAAAGCTGGTAAGTAATTTTAGAAGCAGACTGCCTAGACATGCTAACAGAAGGATTCAAATGCCTTGTAGGAATCAAATAATAATTTTAAAAGCTTGAGTGCTATCTGTCAGAATTCTGTTCCTAGAGCATGTCAGTTGCAATCAACTCCTATAATGCCTTCTTTGCTCTCCTCACTTTTTCCCAGGCACAAAAAAAAAAAAGCCTTAATAGGAATAGCATTCTTCTGTATTAATTTAGTTCTTATCATGTCAGGTTTGGTAGCGTAGAAGCTTTAGTGGAAAGCTTAGCAAGCATTTCAGATGTAGCAACAGACTTAATATTTTTTGTACTGGTGATGATGGAGAAGGGGTAATTAAAAATTCCATTCAACCTTACTCATACTTCTTTTTGTGTCTCACAGCTAATGCAACATCTTTCATTTAATTTGAAAGTTAAATGTGTTTCTTTCCTTCAGTTCCACCACTATTCACTTGTTTCTTATTTGACGAGAGTGAAAAATATTCTGAACAATAAATGACAAGTCATCTTTTCTTCCAAGTCTGGCTTTTCTAAGTTTTTTAATGCATTGTTACAGATTATTTTTTTTTCCTGAAGAAGTCCAAAAAAACTCTCAAAAGAGTTTCTACTGAGCGCTAAGTGCACCAAATTCCATTGAAAGGAGTAAACTACAAAGCAGAAGTGGAAAGCATAGATGATGAAAACAGTGTATCATAAAATAAGCTAGATAAACAGCAGTAGTAAACCAATGCTTGTGTGCCTATTTTCTACCTGCAAGAGTTAGATATATTTCTGAAAACTGAATAAGCGATTTGTTTAAATTGAACATATTGACTAATTAGCAGAAAATGTGGACAGTCAGCTAGTTCATCCTGTTTTCAGTGGAGGTATTGCTGCTGTTTTTACAGTAGATAAATTATCACTTTCTTCACAGGAATTTCTTTGTAAAAAAAAAATCCGTTCCAATGGCACATTTAAATAGCACAGGTAGTTCCGAACTGGTTGAAAGTAAAAATCTTCACTAATTAGTTTTTACTATGTACTGGTTTTTGAGCAGTTACCAAAAGGGAGTGCTTCAGTATTCATACTGAACAATTTTAAATTATTGTTACTTGGATGACTTAGTCTAACTGGCAAATGAGAGACTTTCTTCTTCTGCAGATGTAATCTTCAGTTATAAAGTCCAGATAACCAATAGACTTTGCTGTATATTGTGAAAAATATATTGCTTACATTATTTAGGGTTTGCAGAGCAAATGTGTTTACTTTTCCTTCTCCCATTCTGGAGGCTTAATTTTCAGATATCCTCAAGAGAACTATGAGTCATTCCCACTGTCAGAATCTGTTCCTCTCTTCTGCCTTCCTATGGGAGCCACTATTGAGTGCTGGGACCCTCAAACCAAATATCCGCTACCAGTATTCTCAACATTTGTGCTGACCTGCTCTTCTGCAGAAAAGGTATGGCTCCATACTGTGATTAGTTTTTGCTTTTAGTTCAAATGGCTGCTATGGAGATAAATAGGCACTGGTTCTTCTGTATTTGAGAAATACTACAAAATAAATTGTTAAGTACTTCCTTTATAAAATTGTATTTCTTAAGCCTTCATATAAGATGGAGGCTTAAGTAAACCAAAACAGGAAATAGCTGAAAGGGCATGTGCTGTTTAGTTCCATGTAAGCTGAACCATACGCTTAACAAAACCAAACCTCACAACAAATGGATTTCCCTGTTCTTTCAAGTAAGAGGTTTCTGGAAATGGAAATGTAGCCTACATGTTAAAGAGATGTTCACTTACCACATGCGTTGGGAATGTTTAAGTTGTTACGGTTTTCCTATGGTTCCCTTAAAAGCCACTTCTGTGTGAATTTGTGTAATTGGGCTCTGTAGGTATCTATGTATGTGACTAGGAAAGTGGTTACCAGAAAACAGCAGGGCGGGGAAAGGAAAATTATGTGCTGAGAGGCAGCATGTGAAAGGCTCTGAAGAACTGATGAGCTCCTGAGACCAATGATCCTGTTGAATTCACATGAAGTGATAGATTCAGAACACCAGCTGTCTGCCAAATCTGTATAAGGCCACCAGCACACATGGGCTCCAAAAATGTGTTGCACGACTCAGCCCACATGTGAGAAGGCAGTGTTTGCTATACACAGACAGAGAATACAGGATTATAAGTACACCTGATGAAGCAAGGGAGCCCTTGTTTGGGGTTGGTCTCCCAGCTGTTGCTTCAGTTTGCCAACTGTGTCTCTGTGTGTGTGTGAACTGCATGAGGGAACAAGTCATTGTAATGTGTGATTAGCTTTCTGTGACTAATAAACAGCAGTTTGGCTCTCTTAGTGGTAAAGACTCAACTTCTGCTCTGCCTCAGTCCCCTGTCAGGGAAATTTATATACTTCTCCATTTCCAAACAACAAAAAAAGTCTTTCTCCAATATATTAATACTTCTTTTGCAAGGAGGAATGTAGTAGCTGCCAGTATTTTTCTCAGAGAGAATGTATACTGTGGTACCCATCTTTCCCTGTTCTCCTTTTGCTAAGCTTGCCAGAATAATTCAGTTAATTATGAAAGTCTGACAAATAGGGAAGCAATATTAGAAAAGGTTGGTACCTGTTTAACTTGATAAAATGGGTGAAGTCAAGGCTAATTGTTTAGTGTAGTAATGACAGGGGCATTTACTGAACACAAGCATTTCATGAGGGTTTTGTTTTACCATAACGATTAATGGATAGGGTTTTGTCATAGCATGCAGTTTGGTTCCTTCCCTTTCAATTTACTCAGCATGAATACTTTGTTGAGGAAAGTGCAATGAAAAAGAGGAAGAGAGGCACAGGAGTCCAATGCATTTCGTCTGTAAGGATATTTTGCATATGTTACATAAATGAAAAGTCATTTTACAAGCTACCAGCAAAAGCACTATAGCATGTGTGCAAACACCAAAGACTTAAGGATGCTTCGAGAGTTCTAACCCAATCTCCTGTTAAATACTGGGTCTGCTCAGCTGTTTTTTTTCATCTTTTAGGTTTATGGTGCTGCTATTCAGTTTTATGAGCCTTATCCCCGGGAGCTGTTAACAGAAAAACAACAATTGCAGCTGGGTCTCCTGACAGCTGTAGAGAGGAAAGTGGTTACTTCCAAGTCCATCAATTCCAACAAATGCATCTGCCTTCTCTCACACTGGCCTTTCTTTGACGCATTTCGAAAATTTCTTATGTTCATCTACAAACTCTCTGTCTCTGGACCTCATCCTCTTCCCATTGAAAAGTACGTAAAACATTTTTCAAGTTAATGTGGGAAGGTAGTTATATCAGCTCAAGAAGTCATGTGATTTATACATGTCACACTTACTTAGTTGGTATATTTGCTCCATCCCCTTGCTTGCACTGTGTAGCTTATGTTGTACTGATAGAAATTATTGCTGCTTCTGTTTAATAATAGTGGCTCTTGCAGTGCCAGGAAAGTGAACTGGATTTTACTGTGGTTTTTCTGTTAGAATATATCATGCCTGTTTACCTTTCTCTTAACTACGTCAAACACAGAAAATGGCTGAACTATAAGATACATGCTAATGTTTGCAGTCCTGCATTTTAGGTTAATAAATACAAGTTTAGGCACTCTGTGCATTAGCAGTGAATATCTGTCTGTTTCCAAGCACTGCAGCTAATGCAGGTGTGTGGGTGTGTGTGTGTGTAAACTCTGTAGAGGATGCTTTTCGTGGTCTGAAAAGTTTACTGAAATATGATGTTACCTTCAAAATTGTATTAGACGTCTGGTCATGAAGTATATAGTTTCTCTTAGCAAAGCGTCATTAGAAACTCTGTAGAATGGGGTTAGGCTGCCTGGGATTTGAAATGGCTTGCCTAAATGCTAGTGTATTCTTATCTTTTGCATATATATCTGAAGCTGCCAGTACTAATTTTCACGCATGAAATGTGAATGAATGGAGCTTCTTTGTTTCAGTTTGCATAAATAGGCTCTTGAACTTATCAAAACACTAAATAAATCTTAATAGCCTTTCTAAAACATGGTACCATAATAATTCCAAAATGTGATTAACGTTGTTTTCAGTCCCTGATTAGTCCCCGATGCTGGTATTCTAACATCTTGTCTTCTTTTCAGGCACATATCCCATTTTATGCACAATATACCTTTTCCTTCACCACAAAGGCCAAGAATTCTTGTGCAGGTAAGCAAAACATTTGCTTCCGTTTTTAGTTACAATAATGGCAAACCCTCTTTCTTGCTTTTGAAAGCCTGGTTTCTTCCTTTAGGCTTTTTACTCAGCTTTGAATACCCATCTGCTGGAAGGGAGAGGGGAGGAGATGGATGGGTTGACCTTTCATTGATACAAACCTTGGGTAACTTAGCAAAGGAGACTATTTCAGACTTCAGGTGGTGCGGATGGCAGCAGTGTCCTACTTGCACTTTTGAAATTTCTGCTGTATATTACCATTTCATTTGATAGGCACCATTTGCATTACCTCAGTAGGGGAGTTGTTTGTCTTCTGACTTTGTTTCACTTGTCCACCCACTACTGTGGGTAAGGTTGGTCCCCCTGGGCACTGTCTCTTGTGCTTCTCTGTTTAATCACCTCGCAGCAGTTACATATTCAACACTAAGTCACAGACAATTTCCTGTAGCTTCTGAGAATCGTTTCAGTGACAAGTACAAGCTCTGTTGACCTAGTGAACACAAGTCCCAAAGATTGTCTCGGATTTGCGTCTCTTGCATGACATTGTGACTGTGTCTGCCAGGTACTTTATGTGACTATGGATATACATTTATGTTGGAGTATTATACTGTATTAACTTTGGAGTTGTCCATATCAATCACATACTACTTTATGTGTTTCAGCTTTCTGCCCATGATGCATTAATATTGTCTCAGCCAGTTTCTACACCATTGCCATTAAGGTACTATTATTAATGCTTTAAATGTATGCTACTTGAAAAATTCAGAGGGAGATAGGAATGAGCCATAGAAGGAAGTCAAACATTACTGCAATATTATTAGATTTTATAAACAGAAAGCTCAATACGCATTTATGATATTATACAGTGTGGTCTTTTTGACATAGATATGTCCCTTGTGGAAGAATAGTATGATCAATTATCCTGAAATAAAGATGAATTGCCAGATTACTGTAGGAACTCTGAAGAAAGAAGCAGCAGGCTGTGGGGAAAAAAAAATATGTATTTATTGTATTTTCAGAACCTGTGTAGTAAGGAAATTTTTTTTTTTTAATGACATAAATAAACTGTTTGTTATCTTTTTCCCTTTTCGGATCCAAGAGAGACATTTACGTCAAGCAGTTATGTGAAATCAGTCAATGCACAAATGTGCAAACACTTCGGAAATTCAAAATTATACCTAAAAATTGGTATTTGTGCTTGAAGGTTGATGTAGTCTCTGTGGTACTGCCTGCATCTTCTGGGCTGGAGCTCCCTATGATTGTGACATGGGGTTTTGTTTGGGTGTTTATTTGATTTTTTTTTTTTCATTGTTTTTACGTTAAAAACCAAAATACTCTCCCTTTTTTTATTCTCCCCCACCACCACATTATCATATAATATTCTGTATGCAGAAGAATCCCATGTTTAATCACATCTGTTACATAGCCTCTTAAGTGAAAAATTGCAGCCAGCCACCAAACTGCAAAGTAACACGTAAGCACTTTTCTAAGGACAGATTTTACACCCCCATGATCTTACAGATGTCATTACAATTCATAAATGTGTACAGTCTGAACAAATGAAATGGAGTCTGGAAACTAAAGGCATGTTGCTATCGGAATGATGGATTGATTTTACTTGACTAGTATTAGAATTTGATACTGTGATTCTAAAATTAAATGGATACTCTACTTCATGATTTTTGCCTGAGGTAACCCATCATATGAAACTCCTGGTGTAATTTGTGCTTGGATTAGTTGTTAACCAGTTAGATCTGTTTTACTGTTACAAAGACAAGATGCCTGTGCATATATGAGAGAGTGCCATAAACAACACGAACTCAGCGGTAGCATGGTATAGCACATGTTTCTTTAGCAATAGAATTTGAATTTAGGTTTCTTTGTGGCAGTACAAGCCTCATGTTGAGGTGATAGCTATTAGATAGATAGGTAGATATTTGATGTGTGGTAATATTAGCACCATTTAACTAGTTGGTCCCAAACATTTGTCAGAAGTTTGGTAGTAGTGACTTTTTTTTCTTTTTTTTTTTTTTAAAATCCTGTAACATTCTTATTCTCCTTCCCCTTCCCACCCACCCCTTAGTGGAGCAAACTTTAGCACTCTGCTCATGAATCTTGGACCGGAAAACTGTGCCACTCTGTTACTCTTTGTATTACTAGAAGGCAAGATCCTCCTCCATTCTCTTAGACCAGCTGTGTTGACAGGAGTTGCTGAAGCTGTAGTATCTGTAAGTACAAAGTGTTCTGTACATCAGTGAGATAAATCAGTTCAAACTCCACAGTTATTACAAGGCTTTTTAAAGTTAAAATGATTGATGCTCTAAATGATCCTTTTTCCCAGCAATAGCATTTAGTGAAAGTGCCCTAGCATGTCTTATTATTATAACTATTAGAATGATCAACTTTTTTGCATAGCTAACTAAGAGATGTGCTGTAAATAAGTGGTCAGACTTGAAGACTTTTCTGACAGTGTTCCAAGGCTTTTAGAAATTTCATTTCAATTTGCTGCATGTAACTTCTTGGTTTTTGTTGTACAGTATCTGTTGTCTTGTTTTAATGCATTGATTTCATTTAATTTTTCCCTCAGATGATATTTCCATTTCAGTGGCAATGTCCATATATCCCCCTCTGTCCTTTGTCTCTGGCCACCGTACTCAGTGCACCTCTTCCATTTATTGTTGGAGTTGATTCACGATACTTTGATCTGTACGATCCACCACAGGATATTGTGTGCATTGACTTAGACACAAACATGGTGTACATGTAAGTTCTATGGAGTTTTTACATTTATCTGTAGATGGAGAGATTGCTGAAATGCTCAGGAGATAAAACTGTTAAACACTGTTTTATCCAATACGGTTCGTTTCTTACTGTCCTCTGTTCTTTTTCTCATTTCTAATGCTTCATAGCAAATTAAAACTTACTAAGTCAAGGGTCAACATTTGGCACTGCCTATAAAAATGTGATGCAGATGTTGCTATAAATTTAGTAACAGTGGTAATGTGTTCTGGTTTGTTTTTGCACTTCTAGTACTGATTATTAGGGAAATGGGACGAAAGGTACAAAAGAGGAAGAAGAGTTGGGTTTTGGGTTTGGTTTTTTTTTCCTGCCCCACCATTTCTTACATTTTCACCTTGGCCTGCCACTTTTGAATTTTGTTTGCCTGTGTTCAGTGACTATTGGTATGAACATGAGCATTTCAGGACCCTTCATGACAGCTTTTCATGCTGTCTTGCACTTGGGGCACTTTATGTTAGTGTTAATAAAGAAATTTTTCTCAAGTTACAAGGGCCAAATTTTGGGTGAGATCAATCAATCAAAATTTGGTGTCTTGACTACATTCAATCTAAAATATTTTCACTTAATTATGTTTTTAATGCTTTTCTTAAATTGAAGGTATTGCATGAACAGTTTCTTTGCACCTTCTTGAGGAGAGGCTTCTGTTTTTCTGTAATATGTCTAAATGAGAGTACAAATAAATGAATTGAAAATTCAGTTGTTTCGAGTGTTTAATTTAGTAACTGTATGAATTACCTTTCAATTTTAAATCCATTAGATCATAAATAGAAAGAGGCATCTAAGCTAGTTGAAGATAAGGGTCAACATCACTAAATAAAGTGCACATCTGTTCTATGTGAAAATATAGTTTTACTTCATCTCATGTCACTTTTTAACTCTTGACTTTTGTTTTTACTAACTTGAGTTAGAATTAGTCATTTGATCTATGGATCAGTTGAATGCTTTCTTGATTTTCGTTGTGTCAAAAGGACTCTACCTCTACTGAAGCATCTGTTTCCTTTGCATTACTGAAATGCTTTGTTTTATTAGTAGCATCAAAGGAAATAGTAAACAATGTAGCAGATTGTGTTTTTTTTTTTATTTGTTTTTTTCTCCTTCACCTAGGTCCCCATTAAAAACACTGCAAAAAGCATTTTCATTACTGTATATCACAATATTATGCCACCAAAAGAATAATTATAATAGGTGGTGTGAAAGAAGAATGTACTGAAGAAACTCAAGGAAGAGAACTTCTTTATATGAAGATATTTGCAGTGAAAAATACCCGAATGTTTTTGTTCATAGTTAGAATGGAAGTTGAAGACTGGGTTGCAGAAAAATGAAGGAAATAGAAACGGGATTTAGCAGGGAGATAAGGGTGTCAAGATTCTGTTGGGATGACTGCTAGAAAGACCAAGTACCAACCTTACTTGGATTGGTTACTGAACGTAAAAATCTACCAGTGGCTGACCTCTTATGAGGCACTCAACTGGAAATATTTTTGCACCTTTTCTTTTACTGTCTTATAAGTCCATTTCACTTTCAATAGTCAACTGATCGTTTTCTTTTTTTGCTGCCCATTTCGCATGTATCTCGTTTGTACCACTTATTTGACTTCCAGAGGAATTTGACATCTGTAACATTTGACTTAGGTAAATGTGAGATGTTGGTACCTGCATTATAAAACTTTTTTAATCTGGAAATGAGGATATTTTTCAATTTTGGAGATGTGTAGGTAAAACCAAATCTCCACAAAGCATTTTGTGTTGAGGATCGTACAGAATTCTAAAATAGTATGTTACTAGTGAGTAAAGATTAACATTCAATTTTATTTTATCCACATCTGTTTCTCCCCATATTTATTTCTGTGGCAATGTTGCTTTTTTTTTTTTTTTTTTTTTTTGAGGTGTAAAAGCATTTAACAGCACTGTTGCTAACTTTGAAAGACTGCATAATAGAAGAATAACATTTGAAAAATTCAATATTTTCTACTACATCAGTCTGTCTGTATAGTGTCTTTTTAGAGCAAGTTTGCTGCTATCTTCCTTACGATAGACTGAAGCTTTATTTACTGCCAAAAAATACTGAAGGCCTTTTATTCATTCAGCATCTTCCTTAATGCCTTTTTTTGGATGTTTTCAACTATCTCTGTGAAAGTAACATTGAAAGCTGGGTAAGGAAAGTAGCCTTTTTAGGGCAAAGATTTGAAAGTTTGTTTTATTTTGGTAACGGGATTTTTTTCCTTGCATTTTTGGAACAGTACCACTTGTATTGTTTATAGGCATGCCATTACGGTGGGGGAAAAAATGGGAAAAGGCATCCGTAAATGTGCATTTTTTCTTTAACTCCTGAAACTTTGGCTTCCTTCCTAAGATAGTTCTGTGTCGATGCCAACTGAGCAAATAATTGAACAAACATTTCAGTGATGCAAAGTGCGAAACAAGCAGTGACAGCATCAGCTCGGATAGTAATAACTGATTAGGTCTTGCGGCCACAAGGTTTGTTGTACTCCCTGTTACAGCAGTTCTCCTCCACCTTCTGCCTCCCAGAAAGAGGCGTAGGAGTTCTCAGGATTTAGTCCCTACTCTCTTTATATCCAACTGCTTAAACAAGGTCTGGCATAGTATCCATTGTCCTTCTAACAAAGATGAGCATCCCTTTAGGCCAGTTTACTCCATTGCTTAACCAACCACATAATTTTTAAACTGTGAATTCCCAATCTTCCTAGTCCCTGCTAGCCTGTCGTTGAAGCTGGAACTGGGTTGCCATAGACGTGTTACAGTGTACCAGATCACCATAAAGCTACCAGACTGGTCTTCCAGCATTTTGCAGTAAGAGGTTCATGTTGTATTCCAAACTGCCTTTATTTGTATCAGTAGCAGTATGGCAGGTTTATGGTAGTATAGACTTTGCATAGTAATCACATACAGATCAGTGTGCTTAAATTATATTAGCAAGATGATAAAAATTCTGAAAGGGAAATCAGCTAAGTGAAACTTCAACTGAAAAGTCTAAATCAAATCTTGATGCAGATCCTCCTTACAGACTGGAGAAAACTCTACTCATAAGTCAATTGATACTGTTCTGTATCTGAGGAAATGAAATCCTGAGTTATGTTACTCCCGGTTTTTTATTTTTGACAAATAGGGGCAGTGACAAGATTTCTTTTGAAAATAATTTCTTTTTTTTAGTTACTACGTTCTGAAAATGAAGCAATTTAGGGCTGTGGAAGCTATTCTTTTCTTTATATGGTCTATATTTTATATATCCTTTTCTCCCTCCCCTGTGTTTTAGATCAGATGATAAGAAGAGCACCAACTGGAAGCAGTTTCCTAAGAAGCCATGTAAAAGTCTGCTCAGCACCTTAAAGAAACTGCACCCACAGCTGGCAGCAGGTGAAATATATAAAATAAAATGGGAAGGGGTCAGAACTGAAACTGCCTAAAGCAGGCAAAGTAAATATTCAAAGAAAACTATTAAATTTTCTGATACACACCTACAAGACTTAAATTATAATTAGTATATAAATGTAAGGACTTCCTTCTATCATATGTGGTGTAAATTATTTTTTTAGACTTTTATTTTCTTTGCTGTGACTTCTTAAAATTTGAGCTTTTTTTTTAGCCTTTACTTGTGATTAAATTAGATTTAAACAAAGATTCAGCTAAAACATGTTTGGATCTTGACCTAAAACAATATTCACATTTCTGATCAAAAATAATAGAGGAAATGGGGATAGGTAATGAGTAAAATAATGTTGAATAACTCAGCCATTGTGCAGATACTGCTGAATATCTCAGATAATGACTTTTCTACAAAAATAATCAAGTAGCTAAATTTTGACGAAGTATTTTGTCAAAAAAAAAAGAAAAACTGACCATCTTCAGTCTAATGACTTGGGCAAGTAAGAGCAAAGTTGTAGCTGACCTAACAGGTTTCTGACTGTAGGTAGGCTCTTTAAGCTAAGCTGGTTCAGGGTATGTTAGGTTGCATCATTATGGAGGAGGAGACAATGATAGCCTCATAGGTATACAAGATATACAAAATTCGTAAATTATAGAAACAGAAAAATGCATTAATTAAGAAGCAGGTGTTCTTGTCTCAATTTTCTGTAATTTTTATTTTGCAGATAGCCTTTACTTCATCTGTTAGGAAACTTCAACTTTTCTTTTGGTTTTATCAGCGGGGTATGTCATGCAATCTACCTAATACAGAACTACTTCCGAATTTTAACTTGAGCAGAACCAGTGGTGTTTTTTAGATTGATAGTTTTTCTATTTTGGCAATATTATAATAGATAGGTTATAATAGTTATTTGTATTTTTATATAAATATATTACAATAATTTATATTTTTGTTATAATAAAAAGCATGGAACTACAATTTTCAGCAGTACCTGCTACTGTTTTTTTAAGAGTGCAGGAGTAAACTCTGAATGTCATCTCCTTACTTCTACCCTTTGGTGCGCTAAAATGTTAGAATTTTGATTAGAAAAATAGTTTTAGGCCCTTTCTTTCTAGATCTGCAATCTTCGAAACAGTGAAAACATGGTCCTTTGTGTTTGTGTTGATGTATTACTGAAAGACTACATTCAGTTGGGTATGTGGTAACATTAATTCAGCGGTGATCCTCCTTGTTTCATGTCCCAGAGGGCTGGATGAGTTAGAAAAACACATAATCAACTCTTCAGGTAACCTGCCTTTTATATGGGCCAGATCAATTGGAAAATAATCACAGGATTTCTAGTGTTTGTCACTTCTGAATATGTGCAAGTAGAAAAAAAGAAAAATCAGTCTTCAGCATCTTGCAAAAGTTACCTGTTTGAATGCACTGAATTTTAATATAGGATTGTATGTGTTCCTCATTGCTAGTTCACAGAAAAACTCAAGAAGGCTCTGCAGTAGAGATGACTCCTATTGAGGCAGATTTCTCCTGGCAGAAGAAGATGATAGAACTTGAGATGGAGATCCAGGAAGCTTTTCTCCGTTTCATGGCATCTATTCTAAAGGGTTACAGAACGTTCCTCAAGCCAATCACGCAGGCGCCTTCAAATAAAGCAACTGCTGCTGATTCCTTGTTTGATCATCAAGGTGAGGGTGAGGGTGAGGCAAACCAGCTGCTGATAGCATTGGCAGTGTTACAACTTCAGGGTTGAGGAGCTGCTTAACTTTAAAAGGTCAAAGTTCCCTTTGGTTGTACAATTCTTGGCAATATTTAAAATTGCAATTGTATGAAGTTAAACTATTCAAAGTTGATTAGAACATGGATATATGCACATAGAACTGCAGTTTGGCAATGGCTCTGGTATTAGAAAAGCTGTCTTTCAGTAGCATGATGATGCGATGCTCTGCATGGCATATTCCGTAAGGGCAGCTCTTGGGAATGAAAGAATATTTCTCAATTTGTACAGAGCAAAAATGTCAGAAGCCCAGTCATGAAGAACAAAGTAATGTTCTTGATATGAATGGGAAGATAAAAGAGAATGGAGCAGAGATCAGAAACGTAAGAAAACAGTAGGCAGCAAAGGTCATCTTGTTTTCCTCACCTTATCACCTTAACTTTTCAGATCTGTTCATGAGCTGAATGCTAGGTGAAATGTCACAGGTGTTTTGTTTTATATGTGGTGGTGGTGTTTTGGGGTTGGGTTTTTTTGTTTGGGGTTGTTGATTTTTTTTTTTTTTTTTAAATTACTGGAAGAGAGATTTGAGAAGAGATTTTTTTAGTCAAAGATTTGGAAAGTCTTAAATATTTTCAGGCCCGTCACCTCTTAGGATAACATAATTTTTGTTTTAGTATTGTTTTAACTGTTAGATACTTCTGCTTTTGTACAAGGTCATCATCTCCTTTTTCTTGCACAAAAAGTCAGCAAACACAGTGATCAGATTACATGGGGGTGATTGCTTGCCAAGCATTGTTAATTATGGTGAAAAATAATTACTAAGAAAAAAAGCTGTTATTTTAATCTTCCGAATGCAAGTAGTGATAAGTAGTTGTTTTATTCATAAAGCCAATATTTTATGTACTAGCACTTTAAATATTTTATGTTGACACTTTATATGTTAGTTTCTTATGGAACTCATAACTGGTATTAAGTTGTGTGTTCCTTTTCATAACCAGGATTTTTAAAAAGCAGAGACCGTGCCTATACAAAGTTCTACACGCATCTCACCAAAACGCAGATATTCAGCCGCTTTATTGAAGAATGCAGTTTTGTGAGTGACAAGGATACTGGCTTGGCATTTTTTGATGACTGCATAGAAAAGGTGAAAAAATGTAGCAATATTATTAGTATTATTCTGTTCATTTTGTGTTATTGTCCTGGTTTTTGGTGGTAAAGGTAGATACTCTCTGCAGCAAGTGTTTTGAGGGATTGGAATTCTTGGTGGTTATTGCTGAGTCATTTTCTTCCTTCATCTTCTTGCATGGTCATCATTTTCTGTGTTGGTGCAGGAAACTTTCATTAAAGCCCTGTAGGATGTCAAGCTATAAGATAATGTGAGGTATACCAGTAGCTGACACTTTAGCATAATGCCATCCGTGTCTTCCCTTTAAATGTTAATCACCCCCCTCTAATGTGGAATTATCTCCCAGTGGTCATCTGTGTTGTTGCTCTTTTTCACACAATTTAAACTTAAAACACAAAAACATGCCTAGTGCTCCACTTGTGGCCAAGACTGATTTATGTAGATAAGATCCCCTTTCGTTGCCTGTGTTTTGTAAGAGAAAGGTTGCTGTAACCCATTCTTGTTTTTTTGAAACAAAGTCTCTTCAGCACGGTTCTGGTCTAGATGGGTTATTGAGTTCATAGCTTCATCTGTAAAATGCCAAGTTCACAATATAAAAATTAGGAGCTAGAGAATTATATGTGATTTTTTTGAAGGTTTATATATGATTCTTTCTGGACAGAACCTTCATTTTCATACCAAGTTCTTATAGAATGAGTCTTTGATTCAATATTGATTCCAATCAAATTTACACTTGTAAACAGACCACAAAATAAGTGTTTAGAAGTTTCTTTGCCTTTATTTTTCTTTCTGCTGAGTATGGGGTATGCATCTAGAGTATGCATCTAGAGTATACTTTCTTTAATATTGTTAATAATTTGATATTGCAGGTTGTTAATGTGTTGCATACTTAAATTGTCATACTGAAAATATCTGCAAAACAGCAGTTTTTTTCTATTAAACTAAACGAAAGCACTTGCCTTGGATAGATTTAGGATTTTGTATTTGGTGGATAACGTCAACAGATTGAAAGCATGCTGATTACTACATTTTCTTACTTTCAGCAAAGGAAGTATTTGAAAAAGAGATTAATTGCTTCTACAGTAATATGAAAACTTAGTGTTTCTTATTTAATATTTCAGTAAATGACACAGCTTTGATAGAATTCTTTAGGATTATTTTTAAGTTGAGAGGAAACTCTAATTTTTTTTTTTCCTCTTTTCCCAGCTCTTTCCAGAAAAAGGAACAGAAAAAGGAGAGAAGGTACTTTGTCCTTCAAAATGTTTAGGGACATCTAATCATGAAATAAAAATGGAAAGACAAGGCTGTGGACTTGATATTTGAGTGATTAGAACAAATATAATTTATTTGATATATTATATATATAACCAAATACAGTATATTAAATATATTTTTACATATACTAACATAATTCATGTTAAAAAGGGCATTTTATCCCAAAGCCAAACTCTGTACTTAGAGTGCAAACTCTGTTTTCAGGTTGATGTAGATTCCGTCGAAGATGCACGGTTGATTGAGCTTGATGAGTCACAAAAAAGTGAACACACAGTGTTCATAATGCCACCAGAACCTCCCGCTGATGATGGACAGGACCGAATGCCAAAATACAGGTACAAGTTAAACAGCTACACGTAGTGAAACTAGAATGCTTATGACATTAAGCAGGGCAGGTGTTCCGTCTTGGTGCAAGACTTGCCTTAGTAGAATGTTCACAAGAATCTTTAAAAAGGTACAAACTGCCTGGATTCTGGTAAGTTTCTGAAGCTCTAGAAGGTAGTGTTTTTTGTGTGTGTATGTTTGAGGGCATGTGGATGTTGGTTTTAATTTTTCCGTAACTTCTTGCCAACTTTATAGTAATACTTTTCTACATCTGTTCAGTGTCTGTCTTCCTATTTGAGCCGTTTATGTGTATTTTGTAGCAACTGCAGTGCACTTTGTTTCACAGTTGGAATGACAGGGGGTGGGTCATGGATCTGCCCAGTACTATTGATCTGCAGCTGATGAACCAAAAGAACAAAACACCCACTGCAGTTTTCAGACTTCTTTCATTCAGTGTTTTTCAGCCCTGTGCAGGAAGTGTGGAGTTTCAGACACTCTGGGTATGATTTTTTTCTTCCTGTCTCTCTTGGAGGTCACAAAGGTTCTGTTTCCAGCTGTTGTCCTTGTTAATCATCATCTGTGCTTCCCTGACCTTCATGGTATGGATAGCAGTCTGGTTCTTGCTTCCATTGACTATGGAGATCTTATGTCCGAGGCATCTTCTTGTGATATCTTTGTGAATAAGACTAAAAGGATCCTGCTATCTTTTCCCCCTTTTTTTTTCTTGTTTTTTTTGTCCCCTGGTTCTTTATTCTCCTGTTTGTCAGTTCTTTGCACGCAAGTTGTCTTTGTATGGCTTTCCTGCTATCAGCAGGTACGTGAAAAGGTTTTTTCTTTTCTGTTTTTTTTAATCATTTATATAGCTATAAAAACTTCCCACGACTAGATTTCAAGCTCTTTGACAGGCCACAGGAGCTCAAGCTCTCCTTCAGCAGACACCCAGCTGGAAGCAGCATTTCAAATAGTCCAGCACTCATGGCAAAGAGGACAAAACAGGTCAGATGAGTCTTACTCTAATCACTGTGTGAACACTGAGAGATATAAAGTTTTTCGGTAAAATTGCCACTACCTATTTATACTATAAGTTAATGTTGTTAGAGTTTAGGTCTTTGTAGCTATTGAGAGTCAACACTTGCCAAAGAAGGAAACAGAAGGCAACAAATATACAAATTGGCATCTGAGATTACAGTTTATTGTCAAACCCGTTTTGAAGCTTTGGACTGTAATATAAAACAAAAGGAAATCAAAATTAATGCTTGAATGGGAAAGAAAAAAAAAGAGGATTAATTCTGATGCTAGTTTTTGCTTGCAGAGAGCCTTAATAAGAAAGTGGTGAAAAGGGAGCTTCAGTTGAATGTTTGTCCGTTATTATTAAATGCTTACTTTTAAGAAGCCAGTATCTGAGTTAGTAATGGCTTCTAGGTTCAGGATGTTACACCTTTTGTCTGCTTTTTTGTTTTGTTTCACCCTTACAGGAGATAAAAACAGCCCATAAATTAGCCAAGAAGTATTATGTAAGCCCCCCGCAGTGGGCTAAGTGCCTCTTCAGTCATAGTTACAGCCTATGGTTTATTTGTCTGCCAGCCTACATCAGAGTTGCACATCCCAAGGTCAAAGCACTGCAGCAGGCATATGATGTCCTAATTAAAATGAGGAAAACTGATGTGGAACCACTAGATGAGGCAAGTGCGAATAAAAAAAACGTTACCATAAACATGGGATAGAAGACAAGGTGCAAATACAGTGTGTTTCACTGCGACCACCAGGTTAAGCATACTGACGGTTTGACCTGTTTTAAAGCCACCTTGAAATGATCTCAAAGATTGCTTAACTAGGGCAACTGGAAATTCATTTCATTTTTCATTACCAGCGTAGTGTCAGCTGCGTTAAGTACTCCAACTTGGTGTTGCTAGCCTTCTCGCAGACTTTTTCAACTTCTTGAATATGCCTATGTTTTAAATGCATGTTGAATTAATGCTTTGCAGGCTTACTGAACTGAAGGGATAATGGGTTTGTGTGCAGCAGACCATTCTTTCAGTAGTATCCACAGGCGCACAGCAGCAAGTTATCCTGCTTTTTGCATGGGTGTTTCCTTCCCTCCTTTATTTCGCAAACAGAAGAGCCAAGTGGAAAAAAATCCAGCATTCTCAACAATGTGACTGCTGATGTTATTTCAGCTCGTGTGATTTCCTGTTTAATTTTTGCTCCCTCTTCTGGCTGTTGAGTGTTGTGTACTGAGTAGTTGCTCTCACATGGCTTTCCCTTTTACATGTGTAAAAGTTGGAAAGCAGGGAAGAGCTGAAGCTGTTTCAAAATGCTTGTCATCAGTCCCTTTATGCATTTCTGTATCTTGTCAGGTCTGCTACAGAGTTGTAATGCAGCTCTGTGGACTGTGGGGTCAGCCTGTCCAGGCTGTGAGAGTCCTCTTTGAAATGAAAAATGCTGGAATACAGCCAAATGCCATCACCTATGGTTATTACAACAAGGTAAGAGAAGTCTTGACAAGGGGTACTGGATAAACGTGTCTCTTGCTGTTGTCACTCCCCATGTCCTGTAGTATGTTTTGAAGATTGTTTCTTACAGTTTTTCACTTGGATTTGCTGATTCTGTTGGGCAAGCTGTCATTTTGGACATGCTTATGGATCACTGGATCTGCACTGTATAGTTTTACACTGTTAAGTTTACATTCCTATGCTGTTTGGCTAACCAAAAGTTTTGTGGAAATATACATTTATAGTGTTTCCATTTCCAAGTTTTGGAACCTTCCATGTCAAAACCATCTGTTCCTAGGTGTATCCTTTAAGGTAGCGGGATCCACGATGGATGAAGGCTGGAATTAGGCTAGTTGAAGTAGCCTCCCCCTCTTTTCCTTGATTCCAAATTCCTGTAATATGCTGATGAATCTTCTTAATAAAGTAAACTGTGTAAAGTAATAGGAAAAGAGGTGCTGCTATGGTCTTTTGTTGCTACCAAGGTATATAAATAAGAACAAAACCCACCTTGTTTACTTAAAAAAATCTTATCCATTGTTTGTTGTTACTCAGCTATTGTATCCAGAGCTTTGGGATAAAAGGGAACAGCTCATAAAAGGGAACAGCTCATAAAAACGCAAATATTTTTCCTTCTTCACATGGTTGACAGGAAATGAAAGAAACGGAAAGAAAAACTTCTCGCTGTATTGTGTTTCTTAGTGTAACTTTCTTACTGTTTTTGTTATTGCAATGTCTCTCTCTGTAGGCGGTTTTAGAGTCTCCTTGGCCTAGCAGTAACCGCAGTGGCATATTCCTGTGGACAAAGGTACGAAATGTTGTTCGTGGCACAGCACAATTTAGGCAGTGCTTAAAGAAATCAACGCAGAGCCCACAAGTACCTGTGATATCAGGTAATAAGTTAGCTGAAATGGATTTATTTTTGCTGAACAAGAGCATGACATGCTTTCTGAGGGATTGCAGCTAACATTGTGGCTTTTACAAGTGGAAAATCTTTCCTTAAGCATATAAAAATTGATAATTGCCAACTTGACGCTTGAAACTAGAATGTCTTTCACACACTGAAGAATTAATTGTCTGAATTCTGCTGCTAGAATTTCATATTCTTATTTTATATGTGCAAGCAAAAGTATTTACTGATGTCTGAAGAGGTTAGATTTGTTTAAAAACCTGAAAAGTTAAATCCTTTCTTACTAACCAGCTCTCGTTCATGTCTTTAGCTCTGCGGAGTACCACAGGTGGAAGTGATGGGGACATGGTGAGCCATGGTAGCGTGGATAGTTCTAATGATGCTAACAGTGGGGAGCACACTCTCTTCGTCAGTGACTTAGTCAGGCTTGATTCCATTGATAATCACTCTAGCACAGGTACTAGATTCTGCTGGGTTTCACTACTAACAGTCCCCCAAAAGGCTAAATTTTCTAGTCTCTTGTTGATTTCCCCTCCACAACCACCACCTTCCCCTCTTGAGGCTGTAGAGAATGAAGCATGGACTTAAGCTATGTAAAGAAAAAGAAATACATTGTTGTTGAATATTACTCCTTTACTGCAGATCATGCTGCTTCTTTAGTTTAGAGTGAACTGTAGCAGAAGTACTGTTATGTTAAAAATAAATGTCTTGCTGTGGTCTCATGAACTTTGCTTTTTGTGCTAATCTTCGGAAAATTTCAGAAAAGGTATGAAGCCTCTGACATATGAGTGTGTTCAATTTTTGCATATTGTCATTTATTCATAGAAATGATAGTCTGTGTGAGTAAAATCTTTCTCTGTATTAAAGAAAAGGAGTGAAAGTTGCTGACGTGATTAGAAGCTAAAATGTTGCTCCTTGATGGTAATCCAGAAAGGCCTAATTAGCATTCCTGGAATTAGTATGTTATGTTTGCTTATAGTAAACTGTGCTTTTGAAAGCCATATTCAAGCTTCTTAATAGTAGTTGGTAAACTTGGAAATAAATACAGAAATTATGAGAACCTTGTCATACAGTCTTTATGAGACACCCTGGGAATGAAAAGACAAGTGATAAGCTGGAAAAATCTCTGCCTTAAACATGCTGTGCACTCTTCCAGACAAAATGGAGTAAAAGAGTGCACAGGAAGTTAATCCCTTGAGGTGGCAAGACAAAATCCATGGTTCTTCGTCTCTCCTTTAGTACTGATTACATCCTACCTGTGCACAGTCTCAACTAAACTTCCTTTCTGTGTGTACTTCAAAACTTAGTGTACAAATGGTTCTTGCACACTCTTCATGTTTTTAATATCTTGAGCCCTTCTGTAAAGAGAACTTTGAGTCTGATTCCTGTGCTTCATCTGATATGCCTGCCTAGATTACTGAACTTCCCTTCTCTCTGCTCTTTGTTGCTCTGCTTTTTGCTCTTTGCTGTCTCTTGGGTGCCGCATTTGTCCTTGGCTATCACGGTGTGGGGTGCAGACTTATATGGTGTGAAGCCTTGGATGCACGTGTGCATTATTTCTACCCTTGAATGTTACTTCTGCAGGTAATTCACCCATTTATTGATAGGGTGTTTTCACTTCTGTGCAAAGGAGGGATACTAAGATTATTGAAATGATGATGATAGAGAGAAAATAAGGACCAAAGAATGTCAGAACTTACTTTTCTATATAAAAGGTTTTTAATATAGTAGCCAAATGTAATAATTGATGACTGCTCAAACTCTTAAATTTAATTCTTTTTTACATGATTGCTCTTTGTTGGTAAAATAAACAGCAGTAATATATATTATAGATAAATTATGTCTGTCACTCAAGTTTTATGGAGCTTCCTAATACCTTTCACACTCAGTAACTTACTTACACTTTTACCTTTTTAAATACTGTCATGTATTCTAATAGGTACTCTAAGGCATATAAATAATCCTGTTTAACATGTTGCTGTGGGATATGTCCCATATAGTATTTTTGTGTTATTGCATATGCAGCAGCACTTCAGATAAAAATAACAAAAGAGTGTCTTTCTGGGTTTGTTTCTTATGGCAGACTTCTTGGACTGCTGTAAACTATTTTTTTGTTTTTTTAAGAATGAGTTACAGCTGTTAAGTTTAACTGGTATAGTGGAAGAACAGACTTTTTTTTAAATGGTTAGATTTTTACTTTTTTCCTATTACATTTTATACTTTGCACTATAGCACAAAGATGTAGCACAGTTTATGGTACAGTTCTTTTCAGGGATGTATTCATTGTTAGACGCTTGCTCAGTTACTGTTGCACTTGTCTAAATTTCTTTTGTAGATGCATTTGAGAAGTTAGCTTGCCCAGCAATGAAATATTTCATTCTAGTGAGAAGGGAAAGGTATGAAAGGAGATACAGTGCGTTAAAAGTAGTTAGTCACTATAGTGTTCCTGGGAGAATAACTTGTATTTAATATAATAATTAGAAAAGTACATTTGGATTGTATAGCCTAATTATCTCTGCTGTCGCCATCACCAAGTAGATCTGTGCACAGATTAGGCATTTTGGTGATCTTCTATGAACTTTTCTGGCGAAACAAAATATGAAACAAATTAATTTCAGTTCTTTTATTTTCTTATTGAAAAGCAAATTTAGGAAAGAAAAACAAATCTGAGGCATGTGTTTGTATTCCTTCAAACAGGTGGTCAGTCAGACCAGGGCTACGGATCCAAGGATGAACTTTTAAGAGATGATGGGGATAGTCTTCAGGCGACTGAAACACAAGTAGAGAAAGATATTTCTTCTAAAGCTGAAGACCTAGTAGGAGGTTAAGTATGCATATTTACATTGATGACGGATTTTTGTAATAAATCTGCTTCATGCATTAGACTACCACAAATACTTAATGTATTGAATTTGTAATGTTTCCAAGGTCAAACTATGACTGTATGAAATCTGGTGGACTACTTCTGTGCTCTAGATAATAGCAGTGGAGTACATACAGGTAGAAGTAGTCTTTCATTAGACTAATTTAATATAGATGGAAAAATTGGACAAGGGCTGGGGCACACAGTATTTTGTATTCCGTTCCTCTCATTTGTATATTTGAAAACTTGACCATTTTTTTAGCTGTACCAGTTGACCTAATAAAAGGCACTACTATTTCCTATAGACTCTTCCCAGCTGTAGAAAATATGGTCATCTCCTGTCTTCTATCCAGATTTTGCCCTTACTTTTTCTGTATTTTGTCTTTCTTATTACTGAATCTGTTTCATATCTGTGTTACTAGAATCCTTAATGTGAGTTAGGGCTTCTAAAGCCCTACTTGTCATTAGACAAGTAGCCCTGCATGAAAATCTGAGAACTGCTGTTCCTGCTCTGCTTTGGTTAGTTGAAAAAATACCAAAATACTTTGGTTAGTTGAAAAAATGCTCTAACCTTGTGAACAGATAAGCACTCTGCATAACACTGTGTACTGTCATCTGTCTGGATATTATTTCAGGAAGTGCTCAGTACCTAGTAGGACTGATCCTTTAGGTTGTAATTATATAAGAGAACATCGAGTTTATATTTTCCATAACAGTGCAAATGAAATTATTTAGTTAAATTAACTAAAGTTCACATTCTCTTTCTCGTAGAGGTTTGTACTGAGAGATCTGATGAAAAGCTGAATATAGAACCTCATAGTCCAACAGACCTACCTGCTTGGGGTAACAGTATTGTGAAAGTTCCATCTGGCATTTTTGATAGCAGTGGAAGAAAAAGCAGTCGTGGTGAGTCACTGGGTGAAACAGAGCTTGCTAAAGTCCTGATCTTGTTGTGCTATAGTGTTTTGCAATCTTTTTCATGCTATGAAAAGAAACAAAACTTCTATTCGAGGTGCAGATACCTCACACATTTGCTTTCCACCATTATCCTTTGCAGCTGACTTAGAAGGAATCTGTGGATTCTAAGGTTGAAAATTACTGTTGAGTAGATTGAAATCAAGATTTTCCCTGTCCTGCACGGACAGCGTTTCAGTAATGTACTAGCAAACCAAGAGAATTAGGGTCTCTACTCTTGATTTTGTCACCTAAACTTGCAGCTTAATGACGAGGAAGACTTATGGATATATAAAAGCTAAATCTTGGGGCTCATTTTTCTTCTGCCTTTGTGTCTGTCCTTGCCTAAGGCAATGTAGTCCAGCTGCTGTGTAGCTTGATAGCAAAGAATTGAGTCTCAGGCATGAAGTTGCCCAGAACCTTTCTGGCAATTATGAGAGCTGATGACTAATCAAGAAGCAGCACTGATGTGAGACTCAAACATCCTCCAGCGGATATGGTACATCGGGTCCTCTGTTGGGTTCCTAATATAGTAGAGTTTCCGTACTTGTGAAGGTTTTTGCTTAGCTAACACAGTTTTCTAGGCAATAAATATTCCCAATTCCCCTGAGGAAATGGGAATACTTATAAGATTAGTTTATATCTTTCACATGCTAAATTTAATCAGCTTTTTCTAAATATGGCTGTGTCATAAACCAAATAATGCTTCTCTGTTGTGCAGACACACACGATAGTTGTTTGGGTTTTTTTTCAGAACCAGAATAAACTATGGATTTCAATGTATAAATCTGTGAATATAGCTCTGGAAAAAAAATAGAGCAATCTTTACTTATAATTATACTTTCCTTTAGTTCATGGATGTAGTACCTACTCTTTGCTGCGTGTTGGCACAGGGAAAGGAGGTAGAAGCTATACAAGGCTTTGACTTCAAGGAGTCAAAGAGTAGATGACTTTTGACCTGCAGGATGCCTTTGCAGCCAGTAAAATAACTTGTTAATACTAGTGTAACTGTTTAATGGATAACTTGAGATTGTGGTGCTCCCAGTCTTCTCACCGGTAAGGAGATAAGGAAGTTTCACATGATTTCAGGAAATAAACATTTTTGGTGGCTATGGATACCATATTAATGCCTTTTCTCTTTTAGAAACTGGTTCTAGCCCACTGTTCATAACTCAGGATTCAGTTGAAGATGTAGTCTTTGGTGATGTTTCTCCTAAGAAAACAAGTGAAAAAGGACAGAAGAGGCAGAAACTGTTTTCAGAGAGAAGCTGCAGTTTCAGCAGTGAAAGCAGAGCAGGAATGCTGCTGAAAAAAGGCAGCTTGGACTTGCATTCTAAAGAAATAGCAATAATGATGGGAGCAGATGCCAAGATCCTAACAGCAGCTTTATCTGGGGCCAAAACTTCACCCTGTCATATGAATAAATCCCACAGCTTTGAAAATATCATTGACCAGCAGTTTTCTGGCATAAGTGGCACTTGGAGTTGTGTGACTGAGAGTGATTGGGAATTGGAGCATAGGTCTTCACCAGTGCTGGAAGAACCTGGGGAAGGTCAGGAGCATCTTGAAAATGGAAGAGATGAAAACATGACCACAGTGGAAGACATGAACCTTGAACAGTCAGCTGAGTCCAAAAACCAGAAACCAGAATCCAAAGATGCAACTGCTAAAAGGAATAGCTTTTATGGAGTGGTTAAGCCTATTGAGAGGGAAGATGTTGAAGTAGGCTTGGACCCTTTATCTTTGCTGGCTACTGACGGCGCACAACCAAGGCATCCAGAACCTGAGGAAAAATTGGTGTCGCCCGTTGCAGCACGTAATTTGGCAGACGAAATAGAGAGCTATATGAATCTGAAGAACCCATTGGGCAGTAAGTTTCCTAGCATGGAACTGCACAAGCCAGACAGGGAGGCAGAAGCCTCTGGTACACTTGGTCATTCCCAAGAAAGGAGGTCAAGCCTGCCTTTGGATCCCATCCTGCCATCCCCCAAGTCTTATGAAAACCGGAGAAGTCCTTCTGTCTCCAGATCCAAAACATTCACTGGACGACCAAAGCAACAAACCCATCCGCGAGTTCAAAAGGAGCGGTCTTCATCTTTGACAGGGCTGGGTCGTTCTTCTCCACATGGCTCATTAGGATCTGTCGTAACAACTTTATCCAATCTGAAGTTAGACAATATACTGTCTGGACCAAAAATGGATGTTCTGAAATCAGGCATGAAGCAGGCTGCCAATGTGGCCAGTAAGATGTGGGGAGTTGTAACTTCAGCATATAATTACTCAGATGAGGAGGCAAGTGTTTTTCAATATGAAAAATTTGGGGAGACCAAGTTAGAGGGGTAACTTCTGTGTCCAGAAGATTGCTTCCCGAGATGGTGTTTTTTCTTAAGTATTGACTTTAAATAGCTAATAAAAATTGTATCTTATGTACAGTGGAGTTTTCCTCTGTCATTAAGAAAACACTTTTCAGACAAAAGCAAATTAAATGCTCTTGATGCAGTAAACTTAAACTTTGGCTTTTTGTTCTCAACATTCCCCCCCATTTATTTATTTATCTATTTATCTTTTTATTTATATGTAAAGAAACTTCACCAAGAAGCCCTAGTAAGAACAAAAGTATGTCATCTTAAATGATATCATACATCTTACTTTTAAAAAAATTAAGAAAAGGTTGTGAAAACAAATCACAAACCTAAGAAGTCAGGTTGGTGAGGATTAAAGTTGAAAGTAGTAAAGGACAGCCTGAGATCTAGTAAATTCACTCATCAGGAATTTGGAAGCTAAATGTTATAGTTCTTGTGTGAGCACACTTGATTAACAAAGTCTTTTTCGGAGTAAAACATTTCAGAGTATAATGACACAAATGAAAGAGGAGATGGAGAGATGAATATTATAACTTCCTCCTTTCTATATATGTCTTGTTATTGTGCCTCCAAGCATAGTTTTCTCTCTTAGAAAAGCCTCTGCTTGATCCAGTTAACCCCTTGATCTGGTATTTGGCTTTAAGGATCTTTTGTTTCCCCTCTTCAGGCTGTTAAGATAGCTTCTTGTTTCCTTTTTCAAATTCTCCCTCCTTTCCCCAACCTCCATAAAAGATGGGAAAAGGTGTCTGGCTTTATTTCTATGTGAAACAAATTTAACTGATGTTACTAATACGGTCCTTTCTATTAAATAAAAAAAAAAATGTTTTTCTTAATTTTTTTTTAACCAGATTTTGCCTGTGACAATGAAAATTCAGTGGTTTGCTTTTTTCCCTGAGTTTTTTTCCTGTGACCTAGGTTTTCCTGTGTGCCTTTCTATTATACTGACCTATTCTGTAGAATTTTGTTTAATGGCACATCATAATCCCCTTAATGTGACTTATTTTAATTTCCCTCAAGGATCTTTCCTTCCTCTCCTCTTTTATTTCTGCAACTTCCCTTTTTTAATATCCTAATTATTATACTTTATTACATCATGTGTCTTAGTGACTGTATTATTGCTGCATCATTTCAGCTGGTATGTTTTATTCCTGTCTTCAATTCTGAAAATATGACTTTAACTTGGACGTTTTTTCTGATAATTCCTTCATTTTGTGTAATGTCTGCGAAATCGCAATTTCTGCATCGTTTTTCCTGTTTCTCCTGAAATGAAGAATTATATCCCTGTCGCTCTGTCACTCAGTTTGATTCTCAGCTAAGTATTTTGATTGCTAAAGCCTTTAATTTTTTCAATATCCTTCTGGTTTGTCCAATATCTGCTCTTTTTGGGGTTGCATAGGTTTATCTTACATCTAATAGATTTTTTACATCAGGATTTTGTCTTAATCTGCTACTTTATTTATTTATTAGGATAAAGATGGAAGTCAAATAATGGATCTGGAAGTACTCAAAAATGCTAATTTTCTGCTTCTATTAAAGGAAGAAAACAGTCGACCAGACTTTAACTTCCCTGCTGGTTTTGAAGATAGTATTTTAGGAGATAATCTGTCATCAAGAACTGGAGTCCCAGGGCTAATTACGAATGAGCTTGCAGAAAGCACTACTAGTCTTGGCAGTAGCAGTAGTAGTGGAGATGCAGGAAGACAGCATTACAGTGCAGGTGAGATGCGGGTTTTTTTTGTTTCCCCCTCATAACTTGTTTATAATACAACAAACAGGGAAAACTACTACATGTGAAATCGTTCATAACAGTGGAAGCTATGATAATGTGAAATTATTTCAAGCCCTTAAGATAAGTACAAGCAAATTTGTATTTCCATTCTATACTCTTCTCTTGCAGTAGCAAATAGCTAATGCTTCTCTCTTTGTTGAATGTATAAAAAGTTGATACAAAATACAGGGATTTAACTGTAAAAATACTTCCTCTGTGTATGTGATAGGAAGATTCCTAACTAGTTATAGCCAGGAACACCTCCTCATTCATGTAAAGTCATAATACCCTGAAAGTTCTTGAAATATCAATACAGATGAGCAGAGCAGTGTTCAAGAACTGCAAATAGTTGCATAACTAACAGAGACAGATCTTTTGAGGGGAGGGAAAGAAAACCAAAACCCTGAAAACAAACAAACAAAATCAACCCCACAGCCCCAAGCCCACAAAAAAAGCAACACACACAAAAAATGCATCTGTTTTACGGTGGAATAGGAGGTATTGGATGCACACTTGATTTGAACTTGTGAAGGTAATTAATTGATGAATACATGCCTATTGCTAAATTGTCCTTTCCCCCACCCCACCCCACCCCCAGTTCTAAAACTGGATGAAGTAAATCTAATCATTTTCAGTTCAGATTTGATTCAATTAGATTTTATTCTTATTTTGAGAAAAAGATGTGTGGCTGAACCAGCTGGGGGTTTGGGTTAGCTCTCTTTCCAGTACTTTAATGATGTGAACATCATAAAGCCATCTGCATCAAGAGAGGAAGAACTATCTTGTGGACTGGACATAAGCTGGCCCTGTCTAGCAAAATCTTGACGAGATCTTCTAGTTCCAGTTAGTTAGGAGGGTTATAAGAACTAACTATAAAGAGTGGCAGCCATCAGCAGGATATGTAAAATTTGTTCACAAACATAAACTTTAGCTGAAGAAGCAGAGGAGCCCTCTTTATGATGAGGGGACTCTGGTAATGATTTTTTGAATAGGAAAGTTTGACTGGGCTTGTCAGAGGAGGTAATGCTGATAGTTTTGCTTCCTAAAATTGATTCCAACCATTTCCTTCTGGTAAATATATTCCAACTCCTTTTCCCTTTCTCCCGGGCAAAGCTCATAACCCTAAAACCCAGTCTCACCAAAGAAAGATTATTTGTTTTCCTGCAATGTTAGCCAGGGAAAACTTAAGCACAGTAATGGCATATTTGTTATCACATGTCTTGCCTGGTGCTATCCTTCTGTTTGCTATTTACATATGGATATATCATTCAGGAAATCTTGAACAACTTCTTAGAGTATATATATCGAGCAATCTTACTGCTCTTTGCCATTCTTTATTCTTTCTTTGTATTTTCAGATTTTATTCACTGATGCTTTTTTTCTTTTACCAGTCTGTGATATAATATGTTAGACAAAAATAACTTTGAAATCTTAATCACAAAAATGATATTTATCTATATTTTAATTATAATATCAGTGAAGTTACAGAGCTACATATATTTGGAGATCTTCTGGTACAATTTTCTGTCTTGGTCGAATAGAAATTATTTTCTTTGGGAATGGATTCATTTCTCTTTCCTTGAATAAAACATCCAAACTACTCTTTCTGTACAGGTGAAGTTTCATTCCCAAGAAGTATGAAAGTTCTAGATTCTGAGAAGTCGGAGCACAGCTCTTCACATAATACTAGTTTATCCAGCATTTTCCAGAACTATGCAATGGAGGTAAGATTAATAAACTCCTAGATGAAAGATATAATTATTCAAAATTACTGTATGCATTAATTACTTGTTTAGTTGGCTTGTGGTTGGATTTTTCAAAACAATCTTTTTCCATGTTTCTACTGGAAAGATGCTTGATATTTTTAGCCCAGGGTGTGACAGCAGCTTTAAAAAAGAAAAGTGTGTTAAATGCTTTTATGTATCTTTCATATATAGAGAGAAGTGACAATTGAGGGAAGGGTCAAAACTTAAAGTGAGACATAAATTAGACAGCATTTCAAGCATTTTTTGGTGATTTTTTCCCTTTATGAAAATTACGGGTTGTTACTAAATAATTGTGGTGGGTTGACCACATCCAGCAGCTAAGCCCACACCCAGGCACTTGCTTACTCCCCCCTCATCAGCATGAGGGAGAGAATTGGAAGGGCAGAAGCGAGGAAAAAATCTTGAGGGTTGAGATAAAGACAAATTAATAAGTGAATTGAGAAAAAAAAAAAACCAAACCAGGAGGAGGGACAACGAAAAAAAGTGATGCAAAGGCAATCAGTCAGCACCATGACACCCCAAGCAACAGCTACCTTGGAAAAACTGCCCCCCGCCCCCCCATCCAGTTTTATAGCTGATCATGACATTATATAGTATCTCTTTGGTCAGCTGAGGTCAGCTGTCCTGGCTGTGTCCCCTCCCAGCCTCCTTGCTGGGTTGGGGACAGAATGAGAAAGAAAAGGCCGTGATGAAGGGTAAGGCACTGTTCAGCCGTAGCTAAAACATCAGTGTGTTATCAACATGGAGTTAGTCACCAGCCTAAAACACAGCACCATAAAGACTGCTGTGAAGAAAGCTAACTCTATCCCAGCGAAACCTAACACGATAATGATTTAGTATGCCTCTTTGTCTCAGTTATCGCTTGTAGATGCTTTCAGACTTCAGATATGTAGGCAATGGTCACTGTGTTTGCCTTGGTCGCTTTTCTTTCAGCTGCAGTGTTATTTTGTAATTTTCTTTTATGTTTGAGCTTCTGGAGATCTAGGTTGTCAGCTTCTGCACTGCATTATATAAGGGGCATAGTAAAAGAAAAAGGTTGCTGTTGGGCCAATATCTAAAATATATTAGATCTAAAATATATTATATGCTGTGTTTGGTGGTGGTTTTTTGATTTTGTTTCCTGTGAGAATGAAACAATGAAGTAAGAGGAAGCCTAAAAAATAAGGATTATAGACCACTCTTCAGCTAGTACAAAATTATTTTTTATCATCTTTTCTCAAGTTCTCAATCTAGTTTAGTGATGAGACTTTTATTAGGTGAAAAACAACTTTCTGATTTTTCCACTTGTATTGAGTTTGCGTGGCAAGGTTTTGGTAGGAGGGAGGCTACAAGGGTGCCTTCTGTGAGAAGATGCTATAGAAGCTTCCCCCATGTCTGATAGAGCCAGTTCCAGCCGGCTCCAAGACGGACCCGCTGCTGGCAAAGGCTGAGCCGTTCAGTGGTGGTAGCGCCTCTGTGATAACGTATGTAAGAAGAGGGGAAAAAACTGCTGCACAACAGCAGCTGGGGAAGAGGAGTGAGAATGTGTGAGAGAAACAGCCCTGCAGACACCCAGGTCAGTGGAGAAGGAGGGGAGGAGGTGCTCCAGGTGCCAGAGCAGAGACTCCTTTGCATCCCGTGGTGAAGACCACGGTGAGGCAGGCTGTCCCCCTGCAGCCTTTGGAAGTTAACAGTGGAGCAGATATCCACCTGCAGCCCACGCCGGAGCAGGTGGATGCTCCCGAAGAAAGCTGTGACCCTGTGGAGAGGAGCCCATGCTGGAGCAGGCTCCTGGCAGGACCTGTGACCCCATGAAGAGGAGCACGTGTTGGAGCAGATTTTCTGGCAGGACTTGTGACCCCAGGGGAGCCCATGCTGGAGCAGGCTGTTTCTGAAGGACTGCACCCCGTGGAAAGGACACGTGAAAAGGACCCACGCTGGAGCAGTTTGTGAAGAACTGCAGCCTGTGGGAAGGACCCACATTGGAGAAGTTCATGGAGAACTGTCTTCTGTGGGTGGGACCCCACGCTGAAGCAGGGGAAGAGAGTGAGGAGGAAGGAGCAGCAGAAACAACGTGTGATGAACTGACCGCAACCCCCATTCCCTGTCCCCCTGCGCCGCTCGGGGAAAGGAGGTAGAGAAGTTGGGAGTGAAGTTGAGCCTGGGAAGAAGGGACGGGTGGGGGGAAGGTGTTTTAGGACTTGGTTTTTATTTCTCAACTTTTGATTGGCAAAAAATTAAATTTATTTCCCCTAGTCGAGTCTGTTCTGCCTGCGACGGTAACTGCTGAGCGATCTCCCTGTCCTTATCTTGACCAATGAGCTTTTTGTCATATTTTTCTCCCCCTGTCCAGTCGAGGAGGAGTGATAGAGCAGCGTGGTGGGCACCTGGCATCCAGCCAAGGTCAACCCACCACAGCACTATAAAGATTTCTTTTGTGTTTGGTTGTTGTGGGTTAGTGTTTGTTTTTTGTTTTGGGGTTTTTTTTTTTGGAAAAGTAGACATGCATTTACTTATACAATTCCAAACAATTCGTATATATTGAAGGCTTCACAGGAGCGAGCAATTGCAAATGCTAAATTAGTAGCATTTCAGGGTAATGCTTCTTCCAGGTCTCAAAATACCTAACAAAAATAAATTATTAGTATTTGCATTTCATAGGTAAAAGTTATGTGGACAAGATAACTCTGAGTATGGTAAGTAAGTAGTGATGAACTCATGCCTCCCAACTGGCATTCTGATACTGTTAAACTCCTATTGATACTAAGCCTATATAAAGCCAATTATAAAAGAATCTGAAACAGGACTGATAATATTAATTCTTTGCTGTTCTAGGTATTGATGTCGAGCTGCTCTCAATGTAGAGCTTGTGGTGCTCTGGTTTATGATGAAGAAATTATGGCTGGATGGACAGCAGATGATTCAAACTTGAACACTACCTGTCCTTTCTGTAAAAGTACCTTCCTACCTTTACTTAATGTTGAATTTAAAGACCTACGTGGCTCTGCAAGGTTAGTGGGTTTTATAAATACACTCTTTCTGCCTTTGCACTTGTACGTGGTTAAATTTTTTCACAAAAGAATCTTAGTTATATCTCCCAGTATTTTTGTCTAGATGTTTGCAAGAATGTCACTGCCTGTTCGACGGTCATGATTGCACTAAAGGAAATTATAAGTCATGTAAACTATTGAGTTTCATTGTAAAACAGCCAAAAAGCTGTTTTTACCACTTTTTTTTTTCTTATTTTCTTTGTAAGCATAACTGTACAGAAGGTATAAGTCTGTTTTCATTTTGTTTAGGTTTTAAAACAAAGCTAATGGGTCACGAACTTTTTAAAAGCATATGACACAGTTTTTACATCTGTCAGCAAAGAACTTCTCCCAAATTAAATTTACTAACAGCTTTTAGTAACAGATGCTCCAGCTTATTGTTTCTCCAGTAGTTCTCCAGTTTAAGCTTCTCCACTTACTATTTTTACCTCTTTCAATTGCACTGTGAAGGCTGGAACTTACTTTAAGGTAATTTAAAATGGATTCTCACTGTAGTGGTTATTGCTGTGAAGCAGAGCTGCCATTAGTGTTCTTTGATGCTGAAACTGTAGAGTGTGTACTTAAAAAACCTTAGCAAAGCAAGACACATTCCTGTTATCTTGAGCCTATAATGGTGTATGGTCTTCTAGTCTGTAATGTCACATTACAATAACAACCATTTTCAGTGATGTGTCAGCTATTGATATATGGTTGCTGATTGGGCAACAATATATCAATATGACAAACTAAGGTCACTTGTAATGACTTGCATCCAGCACAGGATTTCTTAATTTGCAGATCAAATCTCTGTATGTGTTCGTTTACTCTGCCTGTATAAGTTACAGTGGAGAGAGTAGGATGAAGTTTGTGTCCTGTCGTCAAGCTTTTTAATGTTGTGTTTCCTTATTTTTGCTACTTTTTGAAAGTAAATTTAGAAAATAATAACTTTTTAAATGACTTTATGCTTACATCTTAACCTTTGTATTTCTCTCCCCTCCCATTCATGTTGTAACTTAGCTTTTTCCTGAAGCAAAGTACCTCAGGAGATAGTTTACAGAGTGGTACCCTTCCATTAACCATGGATTCCCTGGAGCAGAAACTGTTGTCCAGTCCAGCTGTTGCTGACTTGATCAGTTTTTCAGATCACCCACAGTCCAGCCACACCATAGCTGAAGAAAGTAGCTCTGCAGCTGAGCAGAGGTAGGTAAAACAGCGTTGTTACTTCTGTCAGAAATGTATCAACACTTCCAGTATCTCTCCTCTACTTCTAAAGTGAAGGTTGGCTTATGTACCAAATATGGTGGAGAAGTACAATTGTAACTTGACGATCATCTGTTTCCTGTCATTCTTTTTACATGTTTTAAGAGTGCTTTTATCAATTTGAAGTAAGCTGGTTCCACTAAATGAGTGGGTTTTGGAGATACAACTATAGAAATAAATCTTCAAGTCCATCCGCTATAGAGTAGTAGGTAAAACTTCTACTCAGTATTGTTGGAACACACTCACCTTTTAAAGACACACAGAAATTTAAGCATTACTTCTCCTTTCCTTGTGTTTAGAATTTAACAAGACGGACATTGCATTACGGGGAAAAATAAGTCTGTTTGCTGGAACACCTTTTTGAGAGAAAGCTCTCAGAGCGCTCAACACTTGTACTGAGCATACGTTCTATGAGAAATACTGCTGATGTAAAACTGAAACTCAGAAAAACAATACCACTTTTGAAACAGTTTGAGGAAAGAAGCATTAAGGAGAAGGTGTCATGTTGGAAGAGGAAAGAACTGAAATAGTGCTGCTATGAATTGTGACCTTTTTGCTGGGATTTGTTGACATTTTGTTGTAATAGCGGGGTTTTTTTAATCATTATTCCTTTTGGAATTCTTGAGTATCAATGCCTGTGAGGTAATGAGCTAATGCCTGTGTCAGACTATTAAATCAATGTGATAGTAGTTAGTCTTAATATTCTAAAAATGAAAGGTGATATTGCTTATGTTAATCTCTTAACTTTGACGTCATATATTTTTAACTAAAGTCAAACTTAGGAGTGAACATCACCTCTAATCTCTTCCCTCTCTTTGCGGATTATTTGGAAGCAGACACTTTCTGTTTGACTTGATGTTTTTTCTTCTGTATTATAGTTGAATTGTTTTTATCCATTGTTTCAGTTATAAGGGGCACAAAATGAATATTCCCAGATCTGCAAGCAGCTTGATTGTATGGGTTGAATTTGACAAGCCTGTAATAGGAGTTTGCTTGAATTATCTTGTTGGATGAGTTTGACACTTACAATTTTTTTTTTTAGTCTTTTTTTTAGTCATAAAACATCTATAATATTTTTTCTTTGCTTATGACATTTAGAGAAAGTAAACATAAAGGGAAGAGGAAGTAAAAATAATTTTTGTGTGTTGACAAAACTGTACATTGCTGTTTTTCTAAGCAAGGTAAAGCTGTATCAGAGCAATGGTACCTATACAGAACTGCAATGCTTTCAGATTCATGTCTTAGGTTATACCTAGCTGCTTCTCTGGAGGGATGGTTATACTGTTTTGAGAGGCATTTTGTTTTGTTTTCCCTAAACTGTGGAGCTAACTGGGCAAATATGATTCCTTATTAATAGAGAAACTTAGCTTGGGATACTTACTTAGCAGCCTTTCTCTGCTTCCTTCCTGTTGCCATGGGAATGCTGAATAGTTTCTTATTAGCATGTTCTCTTCTAAAATCCAAACAGTGATGTGGCAGAAGAACAGAGTAAAGATCCCAGAACCATGAAGACATCTGCCAATAATCCACCAAAAAGGGGAGTGTCCTTGACTCGGAGCCACAGTGTTGGAGGTCCACTGCAAAACATTGATCTTTCCCAGAGACCGTCTCATGGCATTTCAACAGTTAGTCTTCCAAATAGTTTGCAAGAAGTTGTGGTAAGTCTGGAAGCTGCACCTTCAGTTGACAGCAAAATACTGAATGCAGTGAACTTACAATGAATAATGTTCTACTACTGGCATTCTTATCCATTTGGGGAATGGGAATTGCCAAGCATATTTTCATGTTCTTATGAGAAAAAAAAAAATCTTGGTTCAATTAATCTAAAATTGCTTTTTCAGTACATTGTACAAATGGTGCTGCTTGATTTGAAATGTTCTCTCTAGCAGAATGAAGCTGGTCTTTGTCTTTCTAAAATGGAAAGTTTGTTTTAAAAATAACCCGACTTCTGCAGCAGACTAAACACAATACTGCAAACAACACACTGTTGCAAGAGTGAAAGTCTGTTCCTTTTCCACGCATTTACTTACACCCCTCCTCTATGTTCTGTTAGGCTTACCTGTTGGGTGGATGGGAGAAGGTGAGACACAGCATTGAGACTATTACATTATTCTTGCATGTAAAACAAAGCGTTTCTCCTCTCTCCAGGTACTTTTTATTGGCAAGAAGCTGTCTTAACGTAAACTCATGATTCAGTTCCACACCTGATGTAATTACTGACATTTTTCTGCAATCTCCATTGCTACTGGCTTAGTACTGGCTTAGATAGCTTGAAACTGCACAATCAGAAACAAGTTACAACAAATTAGCGCTTTCTCTTTTTCACATAATAGAGGGGGCTTAGGTGATGATTCTTTAAAGTTAAGAAACACCTCAGCAGTCAAAACTGCTGATGCTGTTAAAGTTATTGTGTGATCAGTACTTCCAGAGGCTTTTTCCAAATATCAAAAGAAACTGTACAATGGGGGATTTTCAGGGCAAGTAATCCTGAAGAGTATTTCTGGAAGAAAAATCTTTGATTTTGTAAAAAAACCCGATTTTTCTTTTCTGTGTGTTGTTTTGTTTTTAGGATCCTTTAATAAAAAGACCTAACCCTCTCCCTGTATCTGTACCCTACTTGAGCCCTTTGGTACTGCGTAAGGAGCTTGAATCACTGTTGGAAAATGAGGGAGAGCAAGTAATTCATACATCCAAATTCATCAATCAACACCCCATAATTTTCTGGAACCTAGTTTGGTATTTCCGGCGGTTGGATCTACCTAGCAACTTACCTGGACTCATTCTAACATCCGAACACTGTAATGATGGAGTGCAGGTAAGTGGCTTCCTCATACTACAACTACAGATTATTAGAGTAAGCCAAATTTGAGAGTTTGGATCAAAAAAAGTGGGTGAGTAATTTCTGAGTAGCTTGGATCTAGGTTCCTGGTTTTTATAATACAAGTAGATAGGTTTGTTTTCCACAAAGAATCTTGAAGGAAGATGAGTGGAAACAGCATTCAAATTCTAGTCAAGCTGTTCTCTTTTAAAAACCCAGAGGGTAAAATTCATTAAAGAGAAGGCTGATATATAGAAGGAAGCAGGATGTGTCCATTGTAATTCACATAGTGTAGGTTACATACTTCAATCTATGAACCTTTTAAGTTATTGGTCAATATTTTTTTGTTCTGTTCCACTAATAGTTTTTGCTATTCAGACGCCACTTACTATATGAATAGAACCAGAGAACGTAGAATGGATGCTATCTTTTGAGTATTTTGCTTTTCCTATTTTAAGGAGCAGATGTTTTTCTGAAACCTATATGATTTGTGTATGTAAGTACTAAAGTCAATAGGTATTTGTATATGATGCATGCGAAAAAGTAATATTTTCCTATCTACATACATGCGCTTTAATTTTAAAATTCTCTGCCAATTTTTCAAAAAAAAAAAACCCACCTAGAACCACGAACAATTTTCCAAGAAATGTGGTTGAAGACCAATACTAATGAAATCTAAAGCATACGGGAAAAATACAGTGCATCAGCAGGGAAAACCACAAGACAAGACATAGTACCTTGTAATCTCTACTATAAACTGACACACTAGTGGTAAATTTTTCTTGCCCACTAATTCTTATTGTATTAGTGATTCCAGAGGCACTTAATTTTATAAAATAATTATGGAAGTATTGTTTTGTGTGCCATATATTTTTAATGGAAATAAGTGGCTCATATTTGTATGCAAATACAGATTCTTTCTGCTTGTTGGGAAGACCAACACATAGACATGCATACCAAATCTTAATCAGGTCAGAAAATACTAAGGTACAGCATGATGAGTAGTACAAATCATGGGTGGTGCACAAAAAATATTTTTGGATACTTATTCATAAATATTTTCTTCAGATATCTGTGGAAACCTGAATGGTCTTCATACATTAGGCTAAACTAGAAAAGGCAATTAAATGTTGCAGTACTTGTGACTTTGCTCTGGTTGAGTCCAGTTTCCTCTAGAAGACATCAACTGTTTCTGTTTATTGGATTTAAGTTAAATAAAGTAAACCTTTTTTTGTTTCCAAAATGAGTAAAAGAGCAGGTTTTTAAATAATAAGATTGTACTGATGTTTTTAAAACTTCTTCCCTTTCCTTATGTTTTTTAGCTTCCTTTGACATCTCTTGCTCAAGATAGCAAGCTAGTATACATACATCTGCTGTGGGACAATATCAACCTCCACCAAGAGCCAGGGGAGCCTCTGTATATATCTTGGAGAAGTCTCAGTAAGTAAAACAAATGTTACAGAAAGCAGAGGGAGCAGAGGCTGTGGAAAGAAATAGTTGTTTTGTAGGGTCTGAAGTGTACACAGCCCATCAAGTTGGAAAGCGTTTTTAGTGGGATCTGCAATCCCTTAGGTACTTAACATAGTCTTGGTGTCAAATTATTTGTGAAAATATCTTACTGATCTGTGTGAAAAGGTATGTTGTCTGTCCTTTATGTCATAGACTTATAAACAGGGTGGGAGGATTTGCTCTAGATGGGGTGCTAAATAAGCTTCACCTGATTTGAATGTTTCATTGCATTATCTTGTTGTATCTATGCAGGCATGAAAAAGAAGATTGTATTACAAAAAAGTATCTCGTGTTTCTATAAATGAATGAAAGCTCACAAGTCCCATTAATATGTACATTTGGCAGCCTACGTGACTGTCAAAAAGTAAGATCCAAGAAAGCCTTTGTCTACCATAACTTGATTTGGAAGGAATAAAAAACAGGCAGACTTGTTATGAGAACTTCGGGTTTTCATTACTTCTGATAAGCAAAAAACTTTTTTTGACCTAAACTTCTCAGCCTGTGTTTTAACTTTCAAAACCTATGCTAAAAACTATGTAGCATGCTAATTCTGGTTCTAAGGAAGAAAAAAGGGTTTGTTGAAAAGTGTCTTAAAAATAAACAGACTGATCAGAAAATTACAGGTAAGAGCACAGAATAAGATGTGGTGTTTCCCTCAGCTTCTACGAAAGCGTATTGATTTGAGCATAATACATGAAAAGCGTCCCCAAAGCATTCAGACATGAATGAAGGTGCATAAATATATGTGTTTATGTAAATAAAGGAGCAACAGGCCAGTTTTGAAATGTGGAAGAAAAGTAGTAGTATTGTAGATAGGCTCTACAGCAGTGTCAGAAAGTATCTGGAAAACAGGAAATTACATTTGTAAACCATCATGAAAGTCAGTTTTATGAAAACTTCAGGTTGGTGTGATTATGATTACTAGCCTTGGTCTACATTTCATTTACACACCATATGCTTGCTGCCTAATCTGTAGCCTTATTTTTTTGCCAATAAATGGATTTAGTATTCCCTCACGAGTCACTGTTTTCCAAAGAATAATAGTTCAGTGTTATTCTGGATGCGGCAATGTAAGCAATAAATCATGATGGTAAATAACTTGATAATTTTCTTTCCTGTTTGACACAACTGTGCATTATCTATTCCAGTATGTAGCCCAAAGTTATCCATTAATTGTGGATTTTAAGAAGGGCTTTGATAAGAAAAGTTTCTGTGATAAGAAAAGTGAGAGTGTTTTCTTTTGTTTTATTTCTTTTCTGTTGTGTAAAAAGAACCTTGTTGAGTGAACTTAGTTTTTGAAAGTTAAGTACAGCAATAAATCTGAGCTAACAAACCATCACAGGCAACATCTGATACTGGATACTCTTCAGTCTCTTGTATTTCTTTGTCATGTGGGAGCTCTTGCACATGGATACCTGATGCATCCTGTCACTTTCATGGTGGAGTAAAGACTATGAGCAGACAAAGCCTTTCCATTGTAACAAATTTCTGTAGATTGAGTAGAGGTTCTGTGTATATATCTCACTTTATGAAATACTTTCTGCTTATTAAGGTGAAAAAAAAAATCGTTACTGTTCTAATAATCTATGCTGTTGCATTTACCAGATTCTTCTGAAAAGACACCCTCCACAGTGGTAGAAGATCAGCAGGCAACAAACACTTTGTTGGAGAACATCAAACTAAGTATTCAACATAATGACGTTGTTAAACCAATCAACCTCCTTGTACAGAAAGTTAAGCCAGATGTGAAACGACAGAGGTAAAGGGGTAATCTCTTCTTACTTCCTCCCCATTCCAAGTTAAACAAGATCAGACTATATCCACTTCATTAATGATAATTCCATAAGGACCTCTCGGGAATATTCAGTTTCATTTGTGTCCACCAAACACTGTGTATATTTGTTTATACGAACAGATGCATTCAGTAGCCAGATGCATAATTCATCCAAATCAATTGGATAAATGTAATTCTTTAATCAAAATGGACATTTTACAAATGAATAAGAAAAACGCAGATATTGACTATGCAGATTTTGGTGTTGCTCCAGATCTAGCAAATTGAGAAATACAAGTGTGCAGCATCCTGTTGCAGTGTCTGGAATATTCTCCAAACTACCTAGGTTTATACCTATTGAAATTCTACCAACCTGGAGTACTGGCTAAGACAAGTGGATATAGCATGATCCACAAACAAGGAGAGACATCTAAATAACTCTTGTACGGTACATTTTGCCATCTGCGCTACAATTCAGAGAGGGCTTCATACAAAAGCACAGCCTCTGAAGTAAATTACAGCAGGTACAAGATGTGTTTGAAGTCTATCATGCTACGTCATCTTTGCTTCTGTGGTTTCTAGTTACTAAAAAGAAACAAGAACAAGTCTGCCTTTGAGTTGCACAAGGAAAAAGTTAATATCTGATTGTTCAGTGATATCCAGTTCTGAGATAGATCGTGACATTCTGAAACAAAAAACAAAATATGGGTGATCTGAAATAAGCCTGCTCCCTGTACTTCACCCTCAGGCAGGAGTGAGTTAATAAATAAGTGGTGCTTAATTTTATATTTCTTGTTTTTCTTTTATATTTCTGGAGTTTTTATTACATGTTTGGCAGAGGGATTTTTTATAGAAAATGTAACTGCTGGGATTTGGCAATAATATAACTTCATGCATCAAGGAAAAATATTCAGACATGAGGAAGCCTTAAGCTAGTAATCATGTAGATTGGTCACTTTCTTCCCAAGCAAGATTAACCGAACAGTTGCAGAAACTACATAATGGAAGATTAGCGTCTTCAACATTGACTTTCTTAGACTTAGGATAGTTGATGCTTTCATTGACTTGCCCTTCAAAATATTTCCTAGGAGTTTTTACAGAGAAATTCTTTTCCTGTCTCTGGTGTCTCTTGGAAGAGAGAACATTGACATTGGTAAGTAGAAAATACTGTGAAATGCATAGTGCCTCTGTATGAAATATATGAATACTTGATGTGAAAACTAGTGTATAAAATCGACTTTTCATCCATGAGTTTCTAAGAAACTTTTCAATTGCTGTGTTTTAGTGAAAAGTACTGTGCTCTTCAAGTAGATGTTGCTTTTATGAAAATGTAATTCAGATGGGGCCATTAATTTTGACTTTGTTTGAAATCAGTAATCAGTTATTCTAAACAAAGTTTATTAGCTTGAAGCTTTAATTCTTCATGTCTGAAAACTTGTTCCCAGTCTTGTCCATCTTCCTCTGACCCACATATTAGACCTATGTCATCTAGCCACCTGATTGCCCACCCCTTCCTGATCTCCTCTACCCTGTCTTCTATTTTGTACTATGCAAGCAAAGGACCTCCCTTATGGGATGTGACAGGGGAAATAACCTGCGAACAGGCAAACTGAACTGTGATAGAAGTAATGGGCATCCACTGTGGTGCATTGTGATGCTCCAGCATGAAGATGCTTTTCAGGTTCTCTGAGAAGATGTATTTTGAAAAAAGAAAAAAATCAGCAGCTAGTTAACATAATTATTTTGTTATTATATAAAAATCACCAGAAGTATTTTATAGGAACAGTAGTGTGCATTCTACAGGGTTTCTTAAATAACTTCAACTATGCTTTTTCTATTTCAGAGGTCTTTGATAATGAATACAGAATTGCACATAAAAATCTACCAAAGGATGTTCTTGAAAAGATGCAGAAAATAGATGCTCCACCAAGCAGCAGGGTTGAGTGTTGTAGGAAGTGCTTTGGAGCACCTTTAATATAAAAATGAGGAGGACACACTGAACTTCAGTGAGACAAAAGTAGAGGTGAACAAACCAGGAGCATGGTGACATATACACTTTGAATCCCGAAAGGTGATAACTGAGCAATTTGTCAAAGCAATTTCATTGAGCTACAACATATATTCTTGTCTTTCATCTCATTAGACACAGTGTAAAGTACGTTAAAATTTTTTAAAACTATATTAATAGGGTGAGTTGGTTTCAGTGATTGATCTGCTTTTTTTTCCTGTATATACTTCTCCTTTTCCCTCCTCAAATCTTTCCCCCATCAAATCAAGGTGTTCAAAAAAGTGATGATTAAACAGCAGCCTATGGTTGGTGACTTTCTTAAGGGCCATCAATATTTGTGTATTTTAATGAAATACCTTTCCTGCCACAGAATACTTAGATTGTTCACTACTACTTTAAAATGACCTTTACCTAAAGAGGGATCTTTTTATTGGTGTGCAGTATGTATGTATGAATGTAAATATTTGAGTCCTTGGATTGGAATTTGCAGCGCAGTTGCTTTTGTCAGATCACAGTACCTAAAATTGCTACCCTTCTCCTGACGCTTGTCCCAATCCGTATTCTAAATTATCTTTGGCTGACCTTTTCATAATGTATGTCTATAGTTGTAAAAAACAGAAACTTACACTCAGTTTTCCTGTATTCTCTATCTGACAAGTTAAAGATCCTATGAATGTACTGCCTCTTTCTCCAAAAGAATGATAGGCTTCTACACTAAGCAGCTCAGAAAAGAACGGCTTTCTAAAAATTAGATAGGAATCTTAAATGGCATTAGGATACGTACAAGGTTTGTCAAACAGATACTGTCTGAAAAAATTATGCTTTATACTTATGCATGTATGCTTAAAACGTGTCTTTTCCTTAAATTCTTTATCACCCTTTCCCATGGTTTCATGCTGGCCTGTGGGTTAATTATTTTGCACTGATAGTCAAATTCAATATTTCAATTAAAATGTATTTATAAATGTGGTCTTCAAGGTGTATATTAGCACAAATGAAGTGCTTGAGTGTATGATCTGAAAAGATGAATCCATCTTTTGGATTGCTTCTAGTAGATAAGACACTTCCTCACCTCATGAATCTAATTGACTACAGTAGTCGTAGTCTTGGCAAGAAGAGCCTGGATACTGGTCAACAGTTTAAATGTTTCTGTTACTTGAGGAATATGATAAGATTTATTCCAGGTTTTTTGCTGAAATTTAATAGTGTGGCTTTTCTGATGGAATTATTCCTAGAGAAAAAGAGAGTAAGATTTGTAGCATGTTAAAGGAGCATAGCTAAAACTATAATTGAATCTGAGTATGAATGTATTTACTTCATACTTCATCTTTCTTAAAAATTTTCATTCTTGAAAATGATGAGGGATGAAGATCTGTCTGGAACAGTTTTTACATGAAACAACAGAACCAACTTTTGTTTTTTCATGAGGCAAAAACAAAGGATTTGTCACTATTTGTGACAAAATACATTTGCATCATAGACTGATTCCTTGTATTTTGTCTAAAAGTGCTGATCCTAAGTTAATATGGGGATATTACCTGGACAGATTTTCTCCTGATGAAAATACTGTGCTTTCTCAACAGTTAAAAGCAAGAAAGCACACACTGACTTTTTTTTCATTCTTTATTCTTTGGGTTTATGCATGGTAGCTTGCAGATACCTGACCTACATCACAATGGAAGGGTAGAGCTTGATTCTTCATTTTTCCTCTCTTCTTCTATTACATAATTGACATAGGCGGTTCCATCCTTTTGAAGTAAAAGTCTCTCTGAAGCATTTGTCCAAACATAATACATTCGTCCAATACTTCTACAATCAAAACGGCAAATTTTCTTGTACAATTCTGTACTGATGTTAAACACACAGCTATACAAAGACAATTTTTGAGTGTTAAATGGACAAACCATATGATTATGTGATGCAACTTGCAAGGAATCAAGATTTAGTTATTCTTAAGTTCTCCCAGCTCATTAAATTACAAAAAAAATCTGTCCAGTGAGTGCTGGTTTAGATAATTGGTGACATCCAAATTGTTATAAACCACTGTAAATAATATTATTATAAACTAAATTCTGTAAGCAGATCACCTTCATTTCAAAACAACCTTCCCATCTGTTGCTGAAAACATAATCAGGGAGTAGTGTTGTAGAAACAGCAATGCAGATTGTGTCACAGCATCTAGTGCTAAATGTTAGATTTTCCCCAGGTATATACACTAAACAAAAAAAAAAAAAACTAAAGCCTGAGGGGAAAAGGACAGCTGCAGGATTGAACTTGCGTTGATTTGGTCCTGCATATTGGCATTTCTGTACACTACAAATTAACTTCTATTTCTGTTGTATGTACCTAGATTTCAGAGTGGTAGAAGTCCTGCATGTAATTACTTGAAATCTTGAATCTGCCTAATGAAATTAATTCTTTAATATAGCAAGTAAGCGCTTACTGTTTTTAATTTGGATTTTTTCAATGCCTGGTTTTTAATAACTAACTAATCAGCTGGTCCTTGAATGAAATCCGTAATTCAAATGAAAAGGGAGATCTCAGAAAGCAATTTGTTTATCAAGTTTTCAACTAAGGAGATTCTTTTTTGGGGCAAGAAAAAAGTTCACAAAAACTTGAAAGGAATTAAGAACTGAATGTGTTTTTCCTAGTTGCTTTCTCTCCTTTCAAATGCATGATGGCACTTCCTGTTCTTCCTTTGACTTTTAGGTGTACTCCTACAAACAGGTAGAGACTGCAGGTTTTCCTACACAAACTTTCTGATACGTAGGCTTCCCGAATTTGAATGCTGAAAGAACTGTGAGCGTGCATAAGAAAAGGGCATGGCATAAAATAGCTCAGCATGGCTCAATACTTGTATGGTTGAAAATCTGGCCAAAAATAAACAGGGAAAAGTCTTCAAAAGTTTTTTGTGAGTGCACTGCAAACACTTTGATCTTTCTGAAAATTGGGCACTAAAGGCATAGTAAGTTCTCTGCAAGTTAGTAACAGCATGAACTTCTTGGGCTATATAGGCATGACTTAGTTACCTACAGATGTTTCTAATTTGTTTGACACCCCACTCCTAGTAATCCAAATTTATCTGAATCCATAACGCATGAATGAGCTGGACAAAGTGTTGTGAAGGAGGGGTGTGGATAAGCTTGATCTTGGTTCTGTTTTCCTCTCGGTGTAAGCAGAAAAAGTAGCATTTTGCTCACTTGCAAAATTCTTGCCTTCCAATACTCTTTCTAGTAGTTCAACAGCCAGTGTTCAGGAGGAGGTGGCTCTTCTGTGTGTGTTTGAATTCTCATGTATAAATGTGAAGAAAGTGGTTGCAGATCAGGATTAACTTCAAAACCTGCTGTGTGTGCACAAAGTGTACACATGAGAGTGTAAACCAAACTGATCACTTATGTGGATGCAAACTGTTAATGAATTTCAGGTAAGCCCCACAACTTAGAAAGTTTGTGTTGGAGTAACAATTATCACAGAGAAGCTTCCTTGAATTGTTGCCCTAAGGGTGTCGAACTTCAGTCAGTTATCCTGGGAAGATACCTTCTTGCACGTTTCACCCAGCTGTCGAACAGTTACATATAGCTTGTGTGCTCATATCAAAATAGCTATTTTTTGTAGAATTTAAACAACAGATGGGGTATTAAAGGTTTAAAATCGGGATTCTTAAGTGACAACATTTTTCTTTATGAATTATAAATACATTCTGGCACATTACCAAGACATAACAACTTTCAAAACCCCGTAGGTATAGCAGACTGATGTGGCTGCAGTATTGGCACAGTAATAGGTACCAGCTTTTACATGTTACTAGAAGCATCTGTATGTTACTTACAGTCATATCCTGTCTTCACATTTTATATAACTCAAGTTTAGACAATACAATTTTAATAGAAAATATTTTATTTAGTATATGTGTTTCAAACTAAATTCATTTGTTTTGCAAGTAACTTAGTCTTGTTCCTAGTGGAATTTCACATTGGTTAAGCTCAAGCTACATTGCACTTGTGAATGAGTAATTTTATTCCATTTTAACTGTGAATTTATGGCTTTTTGTATTGCTGCAGCTAGAATATACCTTTCACTGAGTTTACTGCTTTCCTTGAATAACTGCAACATAGGGGATATTTTCAAAATGTATATTAAATTAGATCATAGAAATTATATTTTTTAAAAAAATTGTTAAAATGTAAGTAACTGAAGAATCCACTCAGTAGTTTTTCTCTTTTTAAAACTCTTAATTCAACAATTATTTCAACGCAGATAACTTTATTTCATTAAATGGTAAGCAGGTCATCTTATTCACATAACTGTACATTTTCAACACAGGGTTTTTTTGTTTTAACTAATAAAAACCTTAAGGTGCCTTCTGTATATCAGCTTTTCATTATGGACCTTTTTAAAAAACAAACACACACCCTTGTAACTTTTAAGTCTTGAAACTGAATGGTTGAATTGGACTCTCGTTCTGTATTCTGCTGTGCTGTATATTGTGATGCATACGAGGAGAGAAACGGATGGGGTTTTTATGTGTTCTTTCAGTCTGCATCAATCAATGGTGCAAATAAAAGGGATAGATTGCTGTTTTTAGAAGCACATTAAACTCCTTTTAGGAGCTTAAAATAAACTGTATTGTAATGAGGATGAAAGGATGTAGTGTGAATAAATTATGACTTTATTAAGTGAGCTGGGAAGTTTTCTTTAACGCAATAAAATTTGCACTGGTTTAGAGACTGTTTTGAAGTGTTGAAAAATGGCATCCATTTACTGTGCTTTGATTAACAAGTGTTTCTCTGTAATGTTTTTGTACATTCGACAAATGTTTCTTGAGTTTAAAAGGGCACTCTGCATATTCTGAATTCTGTATAGATATCCTAGACTAAGAAAATTTTTAATGTATTTCCCATAAATAAAATATGTATGCATCCTGTGTAAAAACTTCAACTGTTCAGCTTTTTTGCCACACTTACCTGCTTGACAGAATTTAATCTTAAATGCAAATTCAGTCTATAGTTGGGCATAAAAGCAGACTTCTGACTGCCTTTTTTGGAAATTGTTTCATAGTACCTCAGTGACTTCTGAATGGTGGGAAAGAGCGGGAGCAGTTGGGGCAGGGAGAGAGGAAGAGAAAAGATGGGATTCACTTGTGAAGGTTTGGTTCATGAGAGAGAATGGCTTTGCGGCACCTTACGCAAGCTATGGGGACTAAGCAGAGGTAAGAAGAATTGAAGAACAGGCTAAGGGAGGTAGAATCTATGAAGATCTTGTTTACAGGGAAGTCATGGATCCTGGCTTCCTGGTGCCAGAGCTGCTGCTCTCTGCTGACCAGGAAAAGCATCATTAATCAGTGGGTGGGAACAGGCGGAACAGTGCCTGTACTTGGGGGAACACTTGCCGGGAGTTCTAGTTTCTCTGTGGTGGGGGCACAGAGTGATGCTTTCAGTGATGCATCCTAGCTTGCAAGAGACACTGGTGGACCTCCTGCCTCACAACATACTTGTAGGTTTACATGCAGTTTCTTTTTTTTTTTTTTTCCTTTCCATGGGGCAGGTGGGGGAGAGGAGTGAGGCTGGAATGAAATTTAAGCAGTAGAAACTGCCGGTTAGTGTCAAGTGGTTCAGGCCTTCGCAACTGAGTATCTTTCAACCTCCCGTATGTATGGTAGTCAGTTCATTAATCTGTTAGTAAAAATAAGAATTCCAGACCCTAAAGACCTTTCTCTCTGTAGAAACTGATACACATAGCACAAACTGGTTCATAATAAACTCATCTTTTCAGGCCTGTTTTTAGGTAGGGAGTTCAGGAACAGTTAGTTTTTTGGACTTTTCCTTGTTTTGCTCTGACTGCTTTTGCCACTGCTGTCTTTTTAGTAATGCTGCCTGCTAAAAATACTACACTGCCTTCCTAATATGCAGCCTTTAACATGGCCTATTGAGAGAGGAGGCTGAAGGAGGGAGGGTGTAACAGGCAGAAACAAAATCTTGCATTTGAGGAATCCCCAAAGAACACAGGATTTGGGTTTGAAGCTGCGGAGAGGAGGGAACTGCTGTCTCCTGTGCCAAAATCAGATGCGAAACTTGAGGGAATGTGATAGTAGAAGGAGCTGGCTTAAGGAAGCTCCGGTCCTTCATGTGTTCAGAGCTACCATCAGAATAGTCATTAGTGGTAGTTTTCCCTAGCTCTGTAGAGACAAATTTTTACAAAGAGGAGTAAGGGAAGAGTCACTAATTTGCCAAGCTGGAAAAAATCTGATGGGGTTCAAAAGGAAACACAAAGGTCCTGCCCCTGGGTAGGAATAATCTCATGCATCAGTGCAGGCTGGGGGCAGAATGGCTGGAGAGCAGCTGGGCAGGAAAAGATCTATGGTTCCTGGTGGACACTAACCTGACCATGAGCCAGCAGAGTGCCCTCACAGCAAAGCAAGCCAACAGGGTCCTAGGGCGAACTAGGCAGAGCATTGCCAGTAGGTGGAAGGAGGTGATCTTTCCTCTCTACTCACTGCTGGTGAGACATGTCTGGGTGCTATGTCCAAGTCTGGGCTGAGCAGTAGAAGAGTGGTTTGGACATCCTGGAATGAACTCCCGTGAAGGGCAACAAAGGTGATGAAGGGCTTGCAGCATCTGTCACACAAGGGGAGGCTGATGGAGCTGGCACTGTTCCACCTGGAGAAACCTTAGGGGCAGGGGGAAGGGAGAATCTCATCCATGTGTCTAAATACCTGATGGGGTGGGTGGGGCGTAGAGAAGACAGAGCCAGACTTTTCTTAACGGTGCCCTGTGCCAGAAGAGACAATGGGCACAAACTTGAACTATAGGAAAATCCACTTACCTGTTTTAACTGTGAGGGTGATGAAACACTGGAACAGGTTGCCTGGAAGGCTGTGGAGTCTCCATCCTTTCAAAAATGCTCAGGCCTGACTGGACACCACCCTGTTTCAGGCTTGCCTACCAGTCTCAGTGGCCCTGTGGGGACAGGTGGCAGCCTGGAACAGGCTTTGAACTGCTTAAGCTGTTAAGAGACTTCTGCAGCTGCTGGCCTTGAAAGTTTTATTGCAGATCCTACTGTAGTAAAGTCAGGAAGTGCACAGGGGCAGAGAGCAAGCACTACCTCATTAACCTCTTCTGAGTTGGGGAGTTGATTCATCCGTGACCTAAAGCCACGGTGAAAGCAGGTGCCTGGGAAAGTCCGGTATGGATTTACCACAGGCAAATCATGCCAGATGAATTTGATCACCTGCTACAACAAAATAACATCTGTCACAAGGGCGAGAGCAGCAAGTGTTGTTTAGTTAGACTTCAGCAAAGCTTTTGACACCGTTTCCCACAGCCTTCTCCTGGACAAACTGTCAAGATACAGATTGGATGGGTGGTCTGCGAGATAGGCAGGAAATGCAGCGGGTGGTGATCAATGGTTTTACTCAGGCTGGCAGCCTGTAACAGGCAGGGTCCCCCAGGGATCAATGCCAGGCCCCATGCTGTTCAACATCTTCAGATGATGGGATTGAAAGCACCCTCCCCATGTTTGCTGGTGACACCAAACTGGCTGGTGAGGTGGACACATCAAAAGGGAGAGCCATCTTTCAGAGAGACCTGGACAGGCTGGAAGAGTGGGCTAGGAAGAACAGTATGAAGTTTAACAAAGCCAAGTGCAAAGTCCTGGATCTGGGATGACATAACCAAAGAGCCCAGCACAAGCTACGATCTGTGTGGCTGGGGAGCAGCCTTGCTGAGAGGGACCTGGGGTCCGGGTGGACAAGCTGAACACAAGTCAGCAGTGCACCACTGCGGCAACCAAGGCAAATCGGATTCTGAGCTGCATCCACAGGGGCATTACTAGCAGAGATAGAGACATGATCACCCCACTTTACTCAGCACTTGCCAGGCTGCATCTGGAGTACTGGGTCCAGTTCTGGTCCCCACAGTTCAGGAAAGATGCAGACTGGAGAGGGTCCAAAGGAGGGCCACAAAGATTATCAAAGGCCTGGACAAACTGCCCCATGAGGAAAGACTAAGGACTTGGGTCTTTTCACCCTGGAGAAGGCTCAGGGGAAACCTCATCTTAAACGGTGGCTACGAAGAGGACAGAGGCTCTCTCTTCACAAGGAGCCACATGGAAAAGACAACGGACAACAGGTACAAGTTGTACCAGGAGAGGTTTCATTTCAATTAAGAGATTTTTTTACAGATCAATCAATCATGATCATCCTGTCTTCCTCAAGGACATGGTAGACTCCATGTCCTCCATTGCTGGAGGCTTTCAAGACATGACTGAACAAGGTGCTAGATAATCTCATGTAGGCTCTCCTTCTCATGAAAGGTTAGACCAGATGATCTTTCAAGGTCCCTTCCAACCTGGGCTGTTCTGTGATTCTACGATTGTAGAATGGTATGCCCGATTTGCACTTACAAATGCAGGACTAGAGAAGGAAGCAGCAGAGGAACCACAGATGATGATTCAAAGAAACAAGTGATGGGAATCAGTGCAGGAAAGAGTTGTTTGTTATTGGGGATTAGGCTATGTATTTCCCGTGTCTAACAAGGCCATGCATTCTCATGAATGCTTGACAAAAATAACCAGCACCCCACTCACTTTTTTCACCCATTAATACAACCAGGTATGAGTTGCACTGCTTTGGAGACAGACTTACTGGCAGCCTATACAATAGGACATCCTACAGCCTATACAGTAGGACATCCAGAACACAGGTCTCTTCCAGGACACACTAATCTCGGTGCTTGGTGACCTTGACCAGAGTAAATGCCTCTTAATCGCAAGCAAGTAACTGTTACTAGGGTCCAAAAGAGAAGGCTAGACAGCGTTAAGAAATTCGTGTATTTCTCTTCTGCAGATTATTGTAAAATTCTCAGCATTGTCAATTTAGAGTGCTACTCTCATACTTAAAGATGAGACCCCCTCTTACTTGACAGTGCCTGTTGATAGGACTTCTTTACAGTAAACATCTGTAATGTGTGTGCAAGTTGTTTTTTGGTAAGCAGGTTAAGGATGTCGTATGAAGCATATTTGATTGCCCGAGGATATTTATTTTATCCATATTTTCTCCGTATCAATTTTTGCAGCTGAGAGACTAACATTAAATTATGAGTGGATTTGTGAAAGGTCCACTTTTCATTTTAGTGAAGCTCAGGCTTAACAGGGCCTATACGGCTATCTTCACTAAGAGAGAAGAACCTCTTGTTTAAAGTGAAACTGTAGGTCTTGAACATGGCCTCCACAAAAAACAAGACACCGATGTATCTAGTTCATCTTATATAAAATGGTACCCTCTTAAAATTTTACAGAACTAGCCAGCATTCTTATTTAACTCACGCTTAACTACTATTGCTAACCCTCTTTGCCTTTTCTGATTATGTATTTGATTTGTCATTCAGAAACAGTCTGTTGTTATTCTTCCACCTAAACAGTTATGCTGTGAAAGACAGCTTAAATGGAAGCCTGGAGTAACTGTTTTGGCCAAGTTCTTTTGGTCTGGGGCTTCTACTGCACACACATGCTTTATGTCAGAGATCAGTACCCCTTCAACCTAATACAAACCGGAAGTTCAAGAATGGCAATTTGATCCTTCTGTGCCTATAATCTACTGCTAGTCATGGTTCTGCAACTCTGATTTTCTGGAGTCCAGATTCCACATTCAGTGTATTAAAAAATTGCTTCTAGACAGTCAGGTGGGGCCCTGACTTAAAAAGCCTTGCCATGCACATAGGAAGGAAAAAAAAAGCTTCGTGACTTCTAAGGTTGTGATAAAGATTAATGTATTTAAGTTTCTATACTGGAAATAGAAGCACCTCTCAACAAAAACTGAGGTGGATCCTGATTACTATTTTAAGAACAACTAAGACAATCTATTTAGCCGCAGACCATTCTAACACACCTAACATGTACCCTTAACTCAGAGCAGAATTCCCATCACCCTTACCTGGTACTAGATCTGCACAAAGTACAGTCTGAATACATAAAGGCTATTGTAAAGTTTTCTATACTTGAGTGAAATTTCTAAGTGAAACCTTTTAATGGCTGGCTTACTCACGCTCAGTATTCAGTACTAATTTCAAGAGCAGAATGCTGAAATACTTACAGAATCACAGAGTATCTCGAGTTGGAAGGAACCCATGAGGATCACTGAGTCTAGCTCCCTGCTCCTCGCAGGGCTACCTAAAACTAAACATATGACTAAGAGCATCGTCCAGATGCTCCTTGAACTCTGACAGGCTTGGTGCTGTGACCACCTCCCTGGGAGCCTGTTCCAGTGACTGACTTAATTGCACTTAATTCTGCAAGAATAAGCTGAAGGCTTTACATTTTACCAATCTTACACTCAGCATCAAAAGCCGGTGTCGTGATTCCTCATCTGGAAACACTATCCTGTACTTAAAGGATTAAAAAAACAAACCCCAAAAAAACAACAAACCACTGAACAGTACCAAGTGAGTTCTACCCACAGCTCCTAAAGATTACCTTCAGTTTAGTTCGTGTGGACACTGCTGAACCATCACACAGAATTTTGCTGTTAACAGGTAAATCCTGCTTGTAGAAAAATCAACAAGCATGCACAAGGCTATTATAAATTGGAACTTCTCACTAAAGACAGGAATATATATTACAAGTTCTCAAAAGAGAACTAAATCAAGACTGAGGTTTGTGGTTCCAGTTTGGTCTGCATGATGCAGTTAGTCTAGACTACTATTTAAGAGATGGCCAGTAACAATATGCACTGGGAAGTCTCATACTGAAAGTTAACCACAAAAAGGGTTTATTTTTAATATCATGTACATCTTTACTTCTGACTTGACTCAGACTTAGATGTAGAAGCTCTCAATGAAGAAAGCCGGCGTCTCTTCGCAATCTGCTCCTGGCGTTTCTCCTTGGCTTCCTGAAAAGCAACGAGCATTGAAGTAAGTACTGAAACATTACACATAATCAAGCACGTCAAAACATCTACAAAGGAACGAACTAGGGAAAATGCAACTTGAAGGAAGCTACCAAAAAGAATGGATTCCTTAAGTCAATAAAGCAAAATACAGTTTCCCTTCTTCACAGATCAGAAGAATTCTGCAAGTATTCAAACCTGTACAGACCCGTGTCTTTAAACAATATGGACTAGTGTCCAAAATTACAGTAACATACTAGAGGTCCATCTACTCTCAGTTTCAGCCTGGAAGTCATGAAACACACAAGTAGTGTGCTAAATATTCCAACAGTACTGCTTCAGCAGTTACTGCTGGTTCAGGTGCAAGAGCAAACTCATCCAAACAAATAGCTTCTTGCCAAGTTATCTTCCATCCAGGTCAACTGCTGGACCCTGTTTCTCCACACAATCACTCAAATGCTTGGGCATCTGAGTTGAACTAGAATTCATCTGAATTAAAATTGCTACGGCAAAACTTATCTTCACAGGCCATAACTCTTCCTTGTTTTCTTCAAAATCAGCTCTCAGTTAAATTAATTGGTCTGGTTAATTTCTACTATTCTAGGACTGGCAAAAATGGATAGAAATGCTCACAAAAACATTTGACCAGCAATGTTTATACTCACATTCAGGCATTCCTATTCAAAATGAGCTAGGTACAGAGCAGCTCTAAGTGTACAGTCAAGTTTATCAAATCCCTTGATTCTGGGATATGAGGTATTCCGTATAGCTGAGTTATAAGGGCAAACGCACCTTCATTCTCTTGGCCAAGAGCTTCGCATATTCTGCTGCTTCCTCCTTGTTCTTTTGAGTGCGCTGCTTCTTCAGAGCAATACGTCTGCGCTTATGTTGCAGAACTCGAGGAGTCACTAGTCGCTGGATCTTAGGAGCCTTGGTTCTGGGTTTCTTGCCTAAAAAAGCATTACGAATCAGCAGAAGTGGCAGATTATCTTCCAAAGAGATCTCAGGCCTCGTCTAGCAAACTTAAGAGTAGAATTCCATTTACTGTTATGGTAACATTATTTAATGTACTACGTATTATAGCAACTTACACAGAGTTCAACCTCTTGACAAATTTTGCAGGAAAAACAATCAATTACTGTCAAATGTAGCATTAACAAAATATAGTCTTAATGCTCATGATTTGTTATCAGAGATGACGTGTAAGTAATGCACCTCTAACCCCTTGCATTTTTGTGAAAATTCCTAGCTTCTCAGCAGGTCTGTCTTCAATAATTTCCCCTAGACTTAAAACATTTAAAGAATATGGAAACTCATCACATAACTTTCAGAACAAGCCATTACGTTTTCAGTGTTAAAAAGCTCTCTACAATTCTACACAGGCTTGACAAGTGTGTCTCCAAAAAACAGATCTACATAGCTCATAGTGAGCAAACAAAACACACCACCACACACATCTGTAAAATGTCACTACTCGATCCTGCCCAACTTCAGTAGTCACAAGCAACAGTCTGATGTCCACAAGGATCACATTCTTTAATGGACAGAATAGTTCCTATGATGCAGAAAATAGCAGTCTTTTACCCAAGCTTTCACAGTGCCCAAGCTTTATCATGTCCTTTTTGCTAAAAATCCTCACCCTTTCTGTTCCTGATGCAAAAGAACGCTAAATTAAAATCTTACACTGCAAGAGACTGTGCTAAGCAGAACAGTGCCCTCACAATAAAAGCTCCTTTTGGAGACTGCCATAAGCAACAGGGGAAAAAATCTTATTGTCTCTATATACTGCTTTTTTCCTCCACCTCATAAAAACGTTTCAAAAACATTCCATCTCATGTTTAACCTTCTTCTATTAATTATTTTGGATTATTCTTAGAACCACTAGTAAATAATTACTCCAGATTGTATCAAACATTTAAAAACAAATTGTGCCAAAGCAGATGGAAAGGCAAGAGGGGGCAAGAGAAATGAGGCAACCAAGAAACTCCACTTCTTACCCCTAAGTTACAGCTGACAAAGCTTAAATATCATGACATCAACTCCTGGATCTATTACTATAGTGTGCTTCATTCACTGCAGTAGGCTGGACACCTCTTTGCTGATAATTACATGAAACGAAAGAGTTGTAAAATTTGAGTTCTTACCCTCTTTGTTCAGAGGCTTCCTCACAACATACTGGCGAACATCATCCTCCTTAGACAGGTTGAACAGCTTGCGGATTCTGCTAGCCCTCTTGGGTCCGAGACGACGGGGCACAGTTGTGTCCGTCAGCCCAGGTATATCCTTTTCACCTTTGAGAATGTAAGTTTAAACATGCCAATTAATCCTGCATCTACCAAACACCTGCTTTGTTAGTGAATTTCAATTACAAGTTTAAAATGCATAAAAAAATCAAGATAATACTAGATAACCCTTGGGGTTCACCAGCCAATAGCACCACCCTTAGCTACACTTTGCTGATTTAATGTGATCAGATTGCTGGCAGCAATAAAAGTGTTTCAGTTTTAAAATTACAAGAATGTAATGCTCAGAGGGAATTTCAAGACATATTCACACTCTAAAGCTGGGACTGCATTTGTGTTCTACAGAACTTCTCAGCCACTAGCAAGCAAGCTCCTTCCAGGTGCTATTGCTTGCTTCATCCAGACTCTTACCCTTTTTCACTATGACCAAGTTCAGAACACTCAAGTTGGCATCAACGATGCAACCACGAACGGATTTGCGTTTCCTCTCTCCAGTTCTTCTGGGGCGATAGCAGGAGTGGCCCTTGCTGAGAAGAAGGCGGACACGTCCATGAGTCAGGACACCTTGCTTCATGGGAAAGCCTTGTTTGTCATTGCCACCACTGATCCGGACAACATAGCCCTATGAAAACACAGAAATACACTTCTTAGTTGCTCACACGTCTCTATTACTTCAAGGAGAAGCGGTGGATATCACAACATACTGTTCAAAACAATGGCGCACAGTGCCCATGATTCAGGGAAAGTCATGGCCGACGCAAACAACTTCTTTAACCAACCCCACTCCAACAGTTCAGGAATTTTACTAACAGGTGTGAAAAATACCTCTGCGTAGCAGAATTTACATTTATTCTACTTATCTGCAAATATATATTCAAAAGTTAAATTCCTAGCCATTCTAAGATTTCTTTAAGCTACACCAGGCTGAATTTTGTCCGTTATCGCCTAGCTTTTCTTTAATCCTAAACCTAACCAAAGTCTGTTATCATCACAAACTGGAAATCTGCATACAACACAAGAGCGTCTGGAGTAGGGATACGTGGGTAAAAAGAGAAACGTAAAGCTTTTATTGCCTTCCTTGTGGAAGTGGCAGCAGAAAAGATCAACTTACCCAAATTGAGCTGGACTGTCCATATTAACACCCAACAATGCCAATTCCATCCACCAGGCCCAACACGCTTTTTCCCATGCACTAGCGGAAGTTTAAACGCAATGAAGGCAATTTTGAACTTGTTCAGTAAAGAAGGGATCAGCAGTTTTACGGTACAGACTTAATTCGTCCTGAATACCAAGACGGCACTCAAATGAAGAACAAAAAACTACTGCAAAGAGCAGCAAGAAACTCTAAAGACAAGGCTTAAAAAGCACTTAGATAAGTCGAAGTAGCAGAACAGGCTAGCCCAATCACCAAATTCAGCATATATCACAAGAGAAACTTTAAACATACCTGCCAAATGTACACCATGCCCTCTAGTGTGACAATTGCATACTGGAGAAATTTTGTAGTTTAAACTCTTTGAATACAGCTCTGACACATCCTTCTATGCTTCTTACCTTCCACTCCTCACCAAGAGAATCAGCTGCGACCTCTGTGGCCATCCGTTTCTCATAGAATGTCCTCAGCTTGCGCTCATCATCCACTTCAATTAATTTCTGGCAGCCAGTGGCTGGGAAAGAGATGTTCAGCTAACAGAAACAAAAAAAAGGAAAAAAAAATTAATTTGGTTGAAACTTCTCATGAGACATTTTAACAGAAAATTAGCATTTATCTGCTGGTTTCATCTTAGCATTTCACAGTGAAATTCCCCATCTGCTTACATGAATGTTTACTAGCCATAACTCGTCACTACCATCCTCAGAGAGCCAGGCAGGTCTGTCCCTGGCCACACTGGGCTGTATTACTCGTCCGGTTACAAGGAAACTGGCTTTACCATAGGTGGAGCTTCACCACCTTCAAACAGACTGCAGTCAAGCAAGTCAAGGTGAGGGCAGCAGAAACCTGTTCTCTCGTCTCCCACAAGCCCTTCGCAGCACACGTCGTATTAAAGAATTGCATAAGCAACCTAAAGGGAGCAACACTTGCCGTTGGTGATTACTTGTGCTTCTTCGGGACCGCTGCGAAGCCCAGAGCCTCGGGGACGCCCTCGAGCACAGCCCGATACCAGCACAGGCCCCAGCTCTAGCGCACACAGTGCCCCCATGGTAGGCCCCGCTACCGACACCGCAGGCCTCACACTCGCAAAAGGCCTTCTGAGCTGAAGAACGACCGCTACCGGAACCTGGAGCTCCACGGCCCGGTGGCAGGAGATGCCCCACCGAGGGAACGGGGCCCGCGCGGTCGCCATGTCGCCACGCCAACAATCCGCTCCCATCCTCCCCACAGCGGCGCTCCAGCCCCGCCACCAGGGACCATCGCCCTCCGCCAGCGGCCCCGCACGCAGCGCCGGAGCCATTTATGGCGGGAGACCCGAGCCCTCCGGGCGCGGCCCCGGCCCCCCGCGCGGCCCCACCTTCATCCTCGCCGCGCCGCGCCGCCGCAGGAAAAGGCCGCACTTCCGCCCGCAGCGCGCACATACACCCGCCAACTCTCGCGAGAGCGGCACCGCCCGTGCCCCGCGTGACCGGGGCTACCCAATGGCGAGCGAGGCTTCGCCAGCCGAGGGGCGTGGCGGGGAGGAGCCGGCTCTGCTTGTTGGAGGCGGAGCGCTTCCCGGCGAGGCATATCCCTCAGCGCCTGCGCTGCGGCCAAAGAAAAGAGCTCCGGCGTGTCACTCACTGCGGCGGCGGGCAGCCGTCACCGGCGGCGGGCGCCGGGCGTGCTGGTGCGAGCCGGTGTGGCTGAGAGGCCGGCGGGGGGCGGTCCCTGGCAGGAAAACTGTTCCGGCCGGTTTCGCTGGCAGTAAGAGCGTGCTCTTTGATGTGGGGGTGAACGGCGGAGTCGTGGGGCCTGGCCGGGCCGATGGATCCGTCCCAGGGCTGGAGAGACCAACAGCTGAAATAGGAAACGCCGTCAGTGTGCGCAGCGCTCGCACCGCCTCGCGGGGGAAGCCCCGGCCTTTTCTGCAGCCTCAGCGGCTCCCACCTGGCTGCGCTTCCCGCGGCGATGGCGGGGCGGGAGGGGAGGCGCACCCCGCGGCCACCGCCGGCCGTGCGTGCCGGGCGCTGGGCCGGCCGCGGGAGGGCGGGGGTCGCCGGAGAGCGCCCCTTCGCGGGAGAGAAAGCCCCCGGTACTGAGCAAAGTAAAAGTGCAGTCTGCGCTAACCGCTCGCGTTTCACAGAGCTGACACGCGCTGCTGCCGCCGCCGATGCCGCTGTTCGCAGCCGGCACGGAGGCGCCTCTGGCGCAGCGGCGGTGATGGCGGCTGGCAGGGCTCCCTCCGGGCAGGCAACATGGCCCCTGCGGAAAGCCGGCCGCAGCCATTTGCCGCCCCGACTGTCGGGCAGACAGGGCCGCGGGCCCCGCCAAGCCCTGCCAGGCGGGAGGCTGCCGCGGCCGGAGCATGGAGGCCGCCCCGCCCCTCACGCAGGCCCGAGGCGCGGCGGGAGGCGGGCGGCAGAAGGAGGGACGGGGGGCGGGGGAGCGGGAGGGCGGCCCCGCGGCGCGGCCGGGCCGGAGCGGCGGGCGGGCGAGCGGGCGCCATGGGCGCGCTGGTGTGGTGGGACCAGCTGCGGGCCGGCAGCTCGGAGGTGGACTGGTGCGAGGACAACTACACCATCGTGCCCGCCATCGCCGAGTTCTACAACACGGTGCGTGGCGGCGGCGGCGGCTGCCCGCCGGTGCGGGGAGCGGCCGCCGCCTCGATGCCGGGGGGCGGAGGAGAGGCGCGAGCTCGGCGCGGGGCTCGGCGGCGGGGCGGACCGGCCCGGCTCGGCCCGGCAGGGCGCTCTCCCTGCGGGGGGACGGGCGCCGGCCGTGCGCGGCGGCTGCCCCGGCTGCGGAGCGGCGGGTGGGCGAGCGTGCGGTGGCGGGCCAGCAGGCGGGTGGTGCCGCCGGAGCCCGGGGGGGCTCCTGCTGCCTGCCGAGTCCGTCCCACACAGGGTTTTCATGGGGCTGTAGAATGTGCCCTTCTGTCGCTGCCGGCTTCTTCCTTCTCCAGTCCTTAGTACGCCTAAAATTAAAGAAAAAGGAGCGGTTCGGTAGTGTAGGTATAAAATCGGGAGGTTTAGAGAGGGCTCTGACAAGCTCTTTGGTAAGTCGTGTGCCGCATGCCCCCTCATCTGCGTCGAGCTTTGCGGCGGCTGAGTGCAGAACTTTTGGTGCTGGGTTGCCTGTGTTCGGTACCCAGATGTCGGCCACTTGACGCTGTGCAAGGTGGTGGTGGACGAAGAAAAAAAACACCTTAGTGTTTGGAGGCAAAACTGGGTTTCATCTAGGTAGGTTTGGCTCCAAGAAGGCCTAGCTTTCAAGAACTATTTGCCTTGAGGTTGCAGGGTGAAGTCAGCAATGTACTTTTGGGAGAATAAGAGATGTCCGTTTAAGAAAAGAGCTGAAGAAAGGAAGGAGAGGGAAGAAGACTAATGTAATTATTGCTTCCTTCCAGGAAGCTGTGGTTCACCCCAAAGTCCTCTCGTGCCATCCCAATACCTCTCAGCTGCTGGAGAGAACTTGTGAAAACATAGCCCCTGCAACACAGCCAGACTGCCATGTACCATGCATCTCAGAAGGGGAGCAATGCCCCTTACATCCTGTTGACGTAAAGAATTGCAGTGACAAATAGATCCACCAGAGAGAGATAATGCATTGGGCTTTCGGGTAGTTTGCCTTTCCATGAGAAACACATGTCCAGGAGCGAACCCCGCAAATGCCCTGTCTATTTTCTGTTCTATAGTGGATGGTGTGTGCATGAATGAGGAGCTGGGGCTTCTGCGTTGCCTCTTTTGTAGTTTAAGATGGTCTTTTATGGTTTTTTTCTCCCAAATTCCATCCTTGTCTGAGCTGTCTTTCCCTTTGAAGCTGTGTTTCTTTGACTGCTAACATCCAGTGGAAGAAAGAAGTAGGTGTCTGGCTTCGCTCACTGGACCATGTGTCATGGGGAGTGGTGCACATACAGAGCAAGTAATTCCACGGATATAATTCCACAATAGTGTACGTTGCTAACCTGTTGTTTTTTCTTGTAGTTTACTGCCAAAGTCATCTGGGTGGTGGCTGGTCTGTGCCAGTGGAGAACTTTGAGGGTGTGTGGGGGAAACTGTCTGCTTTCTTTGTGTCTGATGTCACTGTGCAAGAACCAAAAACAAAGGGAGGAAAAGGTCAGGATAAACAAGTTCCTTGAAGACAGCAAGTGGGTTTTGGAGCCAGCTGTGCAGGGGGATGGGTATCCTTCCGACTGTAGTGAGGTGATTAGCAGTGTATAGAAGCTTGCAAAATGCTAGGAGCTGAGGTATGTCAGGATTAATAACTGGGGTTCCAGGTAGGTTAACAGAGAGACACAGCAAAAAGTTTGCCCTGAAGCTCGCTGTATTGCGGCACCTATGTACAAATCAGTGAGCTGTACGCTGGAAGAGAGGGAAAAAAGAGGCCGTGTTGAAGGTGGCCGTGTTTAGCCTCTCTTCATTAGTAACAAGTCATTGTAAGGATTTGACTTCTGTGTTAGCAACTCCTGAAAATTAAGACAGTGATTCTCAGTGAATTGATGGCATTGTGCGACTGTGTCCCCAAAAAGCCAGATGCTCACAGGACAGTTGAGAAATTTTGGCCCTACTCTAACAGGCACTTTAAGGGAAGTTTAAATTTTATTTCTTCTAAGATGGTTCAGTTCTGACTCTGACTCAAACCCTCTTGAAGTTTCAAGAAGGACTCTTCAGCAGACCAGCATCTGGGTCTTTAAGCTGTAGATTAAAACCTTGCTAATCCGCATTTTAAACTGTCATGGCCAAGGTCAGAGTTGTAGTTGAGGTCTCACGCAATATTCATGTAAGCACAAAAATGGAACAGCTTATCTGAAAGGTATTTTAAAAAAATCATTTATTTATTCTGTTGGGACTCAATCTTCGTCTATTATGCATAAATTTAACTTGATTTAGTTAAAAAGCAAACCAAAATGCTCAACAGGATTAAATCAGTGGGAGAATATCTGTTCAGAGTTTTTGTACAAATTGATCAGACTAATTTTTTAAAACATACATGCGCTAGACTGGTGTGATTTTATATTCAGGTCTTACACTCTTTCAGTAAAGAGGCCATGAAATACTTTGTAACTTAAATTGAAAGAACAGTTATAGGAAAACTAGCTTTTTCTTTGGTTTTGGTGGGGGTTTTTTCCCCTGAAATGAATAATGTGCCCCGATGCAGTGTAACTCTACTCCACAACATAAATAAATGCCTCCACATGATTAAAAGATTTACCCTGTGTAGAGATATTTACAAAAAAAGCTGTTGTGTTTGTGTTTTAAACACCTGAAAACTAACTTTTTTTTTCTGTTGCTAGTAAGGTCAGTACTTTGCAGTTCAGTATGTTGTATTCAGTTGTGCATGTAATACATATTTCTTGCCAAATTTCCATTTAAAGAGGGAATTGCCAGTGTTTTTATTGCTCTTCTTTTGTTTCTTAGTGGCATGGAGATAAAAGTTTTAAAAAGCTATCAAATAGTCTTAAGAGTGTGAGAGAATGCTCATATTCTCTCTACATCGTCTTTTTTACTAAAAAAGTCTTTTAGTGTATGTGAGTGGCATGCTCATGGATTAGGATATAGAAGATACAAGCCCCCTGAACTCACCGAGAGCTACTTAGTCCATTTTTGCTTTCTCCTCACAAAGAGGTAGTGCAGTAAGTGTTGCTGTGGTGGTTGAATGCTACAGCTGCTGTCTGGGAGACGTACCAGATAGTAAAGAATACTTGAGCTTTGGTAGGACTGCAGGAAACATCCTGTGTCAGGACTGTGGCCAGATGTGAGTGAAGTTAGGTGGTCATGATCTGAGCAAGCCTCTGGCATTCCCTTTGTGACCCATGTCCTATATTCCTTTCATACAATTAAATAGTTGGAAATTAAAACTAAAGGTCCAGAATTGTATGAAGCCAGAGGATGGACTGTTATTGATGGGCTGCTTACCTTTTTTCCAGAACTGTAATTTTTAATCATTGCCTTTTGGAGATCCCAAAGGAAATTTTCTGTACTCCTGTTATTAATTTTTGCACTAATCTTAATGCTGTATCAGCATTTGAATTGTACATTATCAAACCATGCAGGCCAAGTGTATTATGTAAAAAATTGCATGTGCAACATACTTTCTGAAACTAAATGGATAGGTGCCTCGCTTGCTTGGAAAGGGTGGTGTTAATAGTTGCAGTATATCTAAGGATGTGGTCCTCGTAGGGAGCCAGGCTGATATTAGAGAGTGAAAACCAGCACGTCAGTTCTAGTGTTGATCTAGTTGACGCTCAACTTGAAACTAAGAGAACTTAAGCAACGTGTTTCAGAAAATGTTCCAGAGTCCTGATTTGTGTATAACTTGTGGAAAATATTATTTGTGGAATATGAGAAACAGAACTAAGCTATTGCATGAAAGAGATACATGATTATCACATTTTTTGTAAACTTAATAGAAAAGAATTTCAGTACTAAAATTATTTCAACTTTTACGATGTTAGGAAGTCCTCCTGGTGGCCATTGCAAAGAGTACAAGTCATGACCAAGCTCCAGGTTGCAAGGGTTTTCTTGCATTTGCAGGCAGGACCCTAGCATGAACGGGAGTTCAGTGCCAGAAGAGCACTACTGTAGCGCAGAACCGCTCCCTTGTTGTCTAATCACTAGTATAAACGTGCATTGCTACAGGTATGGTAAGTAGGTGTGATTCGTTTGTCATCTTGTTCCGAGGCAGAATAAGGGCTTTCTAGCCAAATTTTTGTAGACTGTGATTACCTGGTCTGATTTTCTCTGTTGGTCAGTTCTAGCTGTAGAGATGGAAAGGTTTTCTTCCACACCGCTTTGTTTATAACCATCTATTTTTTCCACTTGACACCTCTTTTTAGCCTAACTGTGGCTAAAAGCCTAAAATGTGTAGAGCACCCCCAGGTCCCCAGAGGACTTGTTCATATTCCGTTGTCCCTGCTACCAGTCACTGTGTATGCTTCCTACCTGTTTTGGGGCGAGGGGAGCCCTCCCGCTCTGTGCTTTTATCAGCACGTTGCGCATTGGCATCCTGCTCCATGGCTGTGTTCCCAGTGTTGCTAACCATCTCTGCTGCACGGAGCTGGTGAGTTTTTTATTAATGGAAGATGCTCGAATGAGCCTGTTTGGTTGAATATGTAGGTTGTTTTACATGGATTACACAAATTGATCTGCCTCTTAAAATCTGCTACGATAGGATATTACTTTGTAAATAATTCTTTGGTCTTTACCTGCCTCCCCAGGGTTGTGCAGTATCCTGCACTCTGACATTGCCAGGTGCCCCTGTTGTCAACCTGCCACTACCTGAATTTGTGAATGACAAAGGCAAAATTTGCCACCTTGGGGGGGTGAAGAATTTCCATAAGAAGAGTCCTTTTATTCCTGCTGAAGAGGTGCTTGGTCTATGGCACTGTTCATCAGTTGGTGCCCCAACAGGTTTTTCATATCTACTTTGTAAGGTTGGCTTCCTGCATGGCAAAACACACCGTAGGAGCTGGTAATTGGCGAAAGGATTCAACCCTTGCATGGGTTCAGAAAGGGCAGTCCAGCGGGAGGTGGCTCTCTGGCACTGTTCCCTGGCGTGACTGGTCGGTGTTGTGGCCTGATGGCAAGGAGCCCTCTGCATTAGCGTCTTTGCCTGGGCTGTGTGCTGTTACCAGGCTGCTGTTGGCAGAGATTTGCATAGTATTTGCAGCTATAAACTGCATGGGTGATGGCTCGCTCTAAGTATTTTAATGAAATGTAAAAGCCAGGACTTTGGAAGGAGATGCAGCTTGTCTGTGAGGATGTACCTTTAGCGTGAGGGAAGGTGTCAGGCATGGGTAGATGGTGCGGAGAAATTATTGTCATTTTGCATGCCAGCCTAGGAGTATGTTTTGATGAGCCTTGCAATGTTAAATGAGATGTGTCCATTTTAATCATCGTAAGCTCTGTTCTCAGACTGTGTTGAGTGGTGGACAACAGTAGCTGAACGAACAAATGCCTTCTTCGTATGTCATTCTTGAATCCTTTCTCCACTAGATTTTCATTAATGTCAGTAAAAGTTTGTAAGTCTCTGTGAAGAGGGGATCAGGCCCAAAGGAGTGCTCTTGTCCAGGGTTGTTTTCTACATCCGCTTTAGGGGAATGTTACTGGGGATGATTATCTCTTGTGCTTGGGCTAGGCAGGGAAACATGAGGAAGCTGAGGCTGGGGAGCTCATCCTGTCCCGTCCCGTTGTGAAGGAGCAGTCGAGTCTTTCCATAACTGCTCATAGTGCCACGGCTGGCCCTCAGCACGGGCAGCTCCTTCCACGGAGAGCCGAGCAGCGGCTACAGGGACAGCTCCTGCTAATTGCCGGTAAAATGTTTTCATTTTCAGCCTTTAACTACAGAATCATGCTTTGAATAGCTGGTAAGCAAGAGAAAATATGTCTTTGTTCAACTCTTACATACTAAATTAAAAAAAGCTAGCAATGGTCTGAATTGTCAGCCTTTTCATCTTCCTGTAACTAGTTTTCAATCATACTCAGTTGTTTCTCTAATGGAGAACCAGAGGTAAAATGAAGTGTAAAACGATTTACAGCTTCAGGCTCTTTTTACCCTGCACAAAAAGGGTTCTAACTCTTTTAGCTTAGCTTTATATTTCAGACCTTCCAGACAATAGCTATTGCTCAGTGACTTGACTTCCACAAAGCTTGACTAGCCCTGTCTAGTGCCAGTACTTCTAGTGCTTTTTCCATGCTAGGCTTGACAGCCATTGAGAGGACAGGTCACTTGCCAGGACGTCCTGTTCCTCAGCTGCTTGCTCTTGTAGGCTTCCTAAATTGCAACAGTCGAGTATTTGTAGACTCTTAATAAAATTCCTCTGGGAATAGACTTGAAAGGTAATTTAAAGATATGACTAGCCACACTGTACATTGCTTAAAGTTTTTATGCTGTTAGTAGTTTAATGATGTTAAATAAAACAAGTTGGTGCTTTGCAAAAACAGCTCAGCTTTGGTAAAAAGGGAGGGCCATAATTTGTTGAGCTGGAGCTTCACTGGATGACACAATGTTTTATAGATGTCTTAGGCAGCCTATGAATATTTACAGTTTGTTTATTTTCTGTCCTTGTGATATTGGTTTTTTTTCCCCTAGATAAGCAACGTCTTGTTTTTTGTTTTACCACCCATATGTATGTGCTTGTTCCGTCAATACGCAACCTGCTTCAACAGTGGAATATATTTAATATGGACTCTACTAGTTGTGGTTGGTAAGTTGGTTAGTCTCTGTTTGCCTGCTCACGCGTGAACTGAGAGAGGAAATCAATTTTTCCTGCTTGTGCTTTATTGTTTTGCAAAACAAAGCAATCCTGACGTCTATGCAGGAGTTTGCTTGTACTTGCTTGAAGCTGAAGCAACCGTAGTTTCTGAAAGGAAAATGCCTTTTGCAGTTTGAGGTTGGTGGGAACTTTGGCCTTAGTTCTGTTCCCTTTCTATCCTTCCTTTGCATAACGTCTTTTGGTTTTGTCTGGACTTACTCTACAGCAGTGCTGACTCTCCTTCCTCTGTTATTGCTTAAATGAGAGCTGAACTTGCCCAGCACAACTGAAGAGGATAACAGGTTTTGCATTGTGGTGAGAAGGCCCAAAGGCTTAGCTGTTTTATAGATGTAAGATTCTTAATTTTTTTCAATCCTGGGGTCACTGCGAACTTTTAAAGGGATAATCAGAGCCCTGTGGGGCAGTGTGACACTTTTCACCTGTAAACCTATATCATGGAGTAGTCATCAGATGCTGCTTTTCATCTTTGTCTTACCCATTCTTCTGCTATTGAGAAAATTCAGAAGCAGCATTTGGCTTTTATTTCTTAATTGGTTTTGCATTTAACTTTACCACCTGACGTTTTTTCACATACATCTACTTTTCTAGTAGGAACTGGCATCTTTAGCTGCTGCTTTGGTAATACGTTTGCTTTGTAATTAGTGAGGTGCTGATTATTTGGATTGCCTTCTTAGGAAAGTTGGCGCTTGTTTTCTGTTTTGGTTTGGTTTTGTTTTTTTTTTTTAACGTTTTCTAGACCAAATGGTATCCACCATTTGCTATGAAGTTCTGAACATGAGCAGTGTGTTTCGGTCTATAAAGTACTGCAACTATTCATATTGCCTTTTGATTGATTCTTCCAGGAATTGGATCTGTTTACTTTCACGCCACCCTCAGTTTCCTGGGCCAGATGCTGGATGAGTTGGCTATTCTCTGGGTCCTGATGTGTGCTCTTGCCATGTGGTTCCCTAGGAGATACCTGCCCAGAGTTTTTCGGAATGACAGGTAATCATACAATCATACTTGTACACTTTCATGTTTCTTGAAGCTTCTTATACTAATACCTAAACGTGCATGTAATGGCACTGAGTTATCATCCAAACTTACCACTGCCACTGCTGTCTTTTCTCACTCCATTCTTTTCCTGTTGCTTGTATCTCAGCCCATTTTGTTCAGAATTCTTGAGTCTGCAGTTGCTGATGGTGCGGTTTACGCCCTGTAACTTCAGATCTTGGGATGAGGTGACTTGCCACTGGAAGTGCCTGTTCTTGTTGATTCTAGGGAGACCTTTACATGAGTAGTTTATATAAGTTGCGGCTACAGTAAAGTAAGAGAAACCCTCTTTCCCTCTTCCTTTTGTGTATCCTAAAGTGTACATACAAGGGGACCTATGGAAGTCAGTTGAATTTTCATCTGGATGTTTAAGGCAGTGGTTAAGGATTAAGTATTCAAAGGCTAAGTGTTTGATTAGAAGCCTATTGTTGTTGTAAAAGAATTTTTTTTCTTTTTCTTGCAGGATTAAAAAAAGTGTGTTGTAGCCAGTTTAAAGAATCTGGTTGTGGTTTGTCCCCCCCTAAAAAAATTGTGCTATAATCTTTGTACATATTGCTCTTTTATGCAGTAAAGAAGTTGAGGTAATGGAGAGGTTTGAATTGCAGCACCAATGTTCTTCTCTCTGAAAACTGCTAAGGCTGCTGCCTCTGGCCATCTTATACTGTTACTATCTGGGGTTTTTTTGTGTTTTTTTTTCCTTGACATGTGCCTGATTAGAAGTTACTGGGAGGGGGAGGGGAGAGAAGGTTGGTGCCTAGATTGACCATTCTTCAAAACAGCTTGCCCTGAGAAAAATGTATCTTGAATTACTGTGTACAGTCTATGCAGTCTAATGGCTTTGTCGTGTTGGTGTGAATTTAGTACTTCCGCCTATTGCAACACTGTGCTATTACAGGACACCATCGACTTAACATGCAAACAGGTTTTACTGGGGTGTTTTGGTCGATGACAAGACTTTTAGACATTTAGTTCAAGTGAAGAAGTGTTCAGAGTCTTGAAGAATTTCTGTGACTGCATGTAAATTATTTCTCAGAAGCCTAAGGGGATTGTTATATGTCATCTGTCACTATCTTCTGATAGTGTGCTGGGTAGGTTCATAGTATGGCCCAAGAGATTAAACTATCTTTTCTAAAAGGAATAGCAACACTTTTTGGGTGAAATCCTGTTTCTATTGAACTCGGTGTTAAAACTGTAAATAATAATCTCCCAGGTTATAACTGATTCATAAAAACACTGAGATGAGGTGAAGGATGTCCCCTATCCTAAATTTCTCAGAACACGTCTTCCTGAGAATCTGTCAAGGCAATTACGTGTTAAGGTCTTGATTCCTTTGTGAAGTGTACAGAAGACAGACATACTGGGCAACAAACCCTAACCCAGAACAGATTTGATTTATATTTTTTGGTTTTTTGCTCTGCATAGCTAATCCTCTAATATCGTATCTATCCTGTGCTCACTGCTGTGGTCTTCACTTTCTTCATTCTCATCACACTCTGGATTTTCAGTGCTGCAAATGTTATTATCTACCATGACCAATCTGTGGTGTCTTTAGTCCTTAAGGCATTCGCTTCTGATCAGAGCTTCCTACTTAAGGAACTTGTTGCCTTCCAGCAGAAAGAAAAACTTTAAAGCAAAAGGCAGATGGAATGAACTAGGTGAAGGTGATGACACTTGTGGCCAGGGAATGGTGCTGCACGAGTATACTGAGACCCTACTTCAGACATAGAATTAAGGACAGAAGGGCCATCCTTGGACAGCAACAAGTTTTATAAAGCTATGGGCCATTAGTTCAAGGGCAGCGTGATGATCCTCTGTCTGCCATAGTCCTCCCACAGATCGGAAATGGTTATTTGAAGTCCAAACTTGAAGTTTAAACAACAGTTAACATATATTTAATTTAAAAGTTGTCAGACTGTCTATATAGGGCCCAGTTGTGACTTCATTTATGCTAAGAATATACCAAACTGTAATCTTTAAGAAGTGTGGGAATCCCTCACCTACTGTTGAATTTGGTTAAAAGAAATGTTCTTACTTACCTTGTAGTTTTCAGTATCTTTAAGACTTAAAAGAGATAAAGGAAAATAAAACAGACTGTAACATGACTCTAGAAGTTGGGGCATTAACGTAACAAAATATCCTAAAAATCCATGTTAAAAGCGTGAAGCTTTGAGGAAGTACAGTGCTGTGTGCAGAGATGGACTTGTTCCTGACTTATTGTGGGAGGAGGAAGATCGGAGTGTGACTTTTGGATTTTGAAACCAGTGACTAGTGTGTGTGTGCATGCATATGTATACATACACATGGCTGCTTCAGAAGACCACAGTCCAGCAAAGATTTGTGTATATGATTAATTCTGCATGCACATGCAAATCTGTGCAAGATCCACATCCATTTTATGCACATTGTCATTGCACCTCCTGAACACACCTAGAGAAACCCAAGTTTTGTTACATTATTAAAATAATTTTAAGGTTTCTGGGTTTAGTAATTAAAAGTCTTGAATTAAAAGCAGTTTTTTTCCCCCAAAAAACCCTATTCAGGAGCCGATTTAAAGCTGCCGTGGGTATCCTGTCTGGAGTTACTACCTGCCTCGCCTTCATTAAACCTGCCATCAACAACATCTCACTAATGACTCTGGGTCTTCCCTGCACAGCTTTGCTCATTGCTGAGTTGAAGAGGTGAGTACATTTCTCCGGAATGCAGTGTTGCCTTCTGAGATCCTTAGGCCACCGTGTGATGGCACACTAGATCTGGCTTCAGTGCTTGTGATAGCAGATCAGAAATGCTTCTCCAACATGCAAGTGCAGATCTGATATAAACTTGCTCTGCCAGCTGAGACATTTTTGGCAAGGATTTTTGTTTTGTCCTAGGCCATTGTACTAGGTCAGATGTTGTCTGTCTTCTTGCAACATACCTTGCTGCAACCTGGTCTAACTCAAATTTGTTTGTTTATTGTGGAATCAGGGCAGGGGTTTCATTCTACTGACAGCATTTCTGCTGTATAGTCTGCATAAGGGTGAGGTGATTGCATGATCACAGTCTCCACATTCTAGAAGGAATATGGAGCAAGGCCCAAGCATGCGTGGAAGACGTTCCAGCTCTCAAAGTTGTACTGTGAGTCTTACACCACTTTGTCTTCTGATGTGAATAATATGATGGAGGCAGACTGACAAAGATAAGGTTAATCACTAGGTTGTAGAGGATAGCTATCAGTCAGGGCCGTAGAAACTATAAAACCAGAATGCAAATAGAGAAGAACCTGAGACTGATCTTAACATTTTAAAGAGTCCTACCTGTCGTGGTTTAACCTGGCAGGCAGCCAAATACCACGCAGCCGCTCACTCACTCCCCCCACCCCCAGCGGGATGGGGAGAGAATCGGAAGGGTACGAGTGAGAAAAACTCGTGGATTGAGATAAAGACAGTTTAATAGAACAGGGAAAAAAAGGGAAAATAATAATGATAATGATAAAATATACAAAATGAGTGATGCACAATGCAATTGCTCACCACCCACGCTGACCAATAACCAAGTAGCGATCGGTACTTCCTGGATCACGCCTACCCTTCATATACTGAGCATGACGTCACATGGTATGGAATACCCCATTAGCCAGCTGGGCTGGCTGTCCTGATTATGTTCCCTTCCACCTTGTGTACCTAGCTCAGTCAGTAGGGACGGGAGCTGTCCTTGGACTAGGAGGGCACTTAGCAACAACTGAAAACATCAGTGTGTTATCAACATTCTCCTCATACTAAATCCCAAACACAGCACTAGGAAGAAATTTAACCCTATCCCAGCCGAAACCAGGACACTACCATAATAGTGATAGCAGCAGCCATCCAGAGACCTTTTTGCATCTCTTCACCCGCTGCAAAAAGGACCAGACGAGTACCAGCGTAAGAACTGGTCCTTTCCCCCTCGTCTCCAGTGTCTGAGAAGGATTTTACAACTTACATTGGCTCTTACATATTGCATATTGAAATGTCCATCAAAAGAAACGAATAGGACCAAATGTCTGCATTCTGACTGCTCTTGTTAGAATAGGGATTCTCCTTGTTTGCTACCTGTTCTACTACTGCGTCTCCATACAGTGGAAGCCTCTGCTAACAATGTTTTGTAAAGGTGTTCATGAGTCTTTTCTCATTAGACATCTTGCTGAGCAGCATTTATTTCTGTGGTCAAAGAAAGAAACTTGGGAAACAGCACACAAGTTAGTTGTAGACAAGGTCAGTAGTTGAAGAATATTGGTGGAGGTATCTCATTTTGATGAAAGCACTAAGGAACTACTTACAGGGCAAATAGAGGTCCGGTTGTGGCACTGAATAATTTATGTGAACTCTCTACATATCAGTTTTCCAGGCATGAGCTCCTGAGAAACTTAAAAGGACAAATACTTAGTGTCTCGTAAGTTTGAATACTATTGCGTCAAATCTAGGAATTGGTATGCCTACAGGTATTTGCTTTTTAAAATTCCTTCTGAAAGGTCACATCTTAATAAAATGTGTGGAGTTGCCCTGTCTGGTTTTTGAGAGAGAATTAAGGACACAGATAAACCTTCTTTTGAATTTGTGATTAAAAAGGGACCTAAAGTGACATATGGCCCTCTTAGTTGTGCATTGGGATGATGTAATACCTGTGATATTTTTTGATGAATTCCTAAGTGTAAAAGGCAAATAATTAAAGGTTGTATTTTAAGCTATGCTGATCCTTAGGAGATTTAAATGGGATATATTCTTGTAAACTCAGAGGAGAGGAGTCATCTCATCCCTTTTTACAGGAGGAAAAATAACCTAAGCATTATTTAAAATGGCTGTGATTCTCCCATTCTCTACTACCACAGTCAGTAGGGGGCTACACATCCGAGTCCTGGCAGTCTGCAGTGGAAATTTATCTGTGAAACAGGTATTTGGGGAAGGAAGGAGAAGAGCCTCCAGAGGAGTTTCTTCTGTTCTGTGCTGAAGTTTGTGATGCGTTAGACCAAAACTCCCTGTTGTTATTCCTGTTCTATGCTGGTGTCAATCTTGTGCAGAATTCTGGTGAATCAGAACCACTGTGTTTTCAAATGAGAATTTTCTGCCTCTTATTTGTCCTTCATGAGGAGATAATATTGACAGAAAAGAGCATTTAAGACACACCAGTTCTTAAATGCAGAGCTGGTAGGGTAGAGTGTATGCTAGGAAGTATTGTAGGTGGGAGATGATCAAAAGAGCAAAAGATAGTTAACTGCACACTTGTCCTTGAAAGAAAAAGAAATTGTAAAACTTTGTTCTCATTTCTGTCCAAATGAATCCCTTCATGTGTTTCATTTTAAAAAAAAAAAAAAGCTCTCCTAAGGGATGGTATCAGGGAAAAATTGGATGTGGATCCTTTTGTTTGCTGGTCCAAGCCAAATAACCATTGAGATTATAACATCATCAAATTAGTATGATTTAGTGAGTCATCATCAGGCATGTAACTATCTCCATGTGCAGATAGATGCTAGAATATTGTAGCTCAGCTGACATCTGAGCCTTGAGCAGTGAAGTTTACCCTAGCTTCAGGTCTGTCCGTTCATATTTGATTCTCCTACTGCAAATCTGACTGTGGGCAAGCCCTGCTTCATTGTCACAGGTTGCTCACAGCTCCCTTATTCCCTTGACTACAAGGTTAAGCTAGTTAAAATTTAAAATATTCCTTAGGGTATAAAGGGACATACCTGTGTTAAAATGAGTCACGCAGTTAATAGACATCCAGCTACTTGCGCCGGTTTGAAGAAAAGCTGGTATGTTTTGTTAGGAGTGCCATGACGTTGGAAGATAAAGCTGCTGGAATTGTGTACCAGCCCAGTCCCTCGGATAGCAAATGGCTGGGGCACACCAATGTTTGCAGAAACTCTGGTAGTTAAATAACTGCTGTTTGTGTTAAACCAAGAAGACTGTGCATGGTGTGGACAAAAGGTGCAAATGGAAATGCAAGCTTTGTGGAGTCCAATTTCTTTCAGACTAGAGTAGGGTAGGAGCATGTCACAGATCTGCGCACAGCAGCACGAACAGCTCTTTTAGACCCTCAGTTGACAGGTTCTGTTTCAGTGGTAGTTTGAATGATCAGTGCCTGTGTCTATTGAGAAATAAAAGAAATGGGTTGGGTCATTGTCTCTTGCCAGTGTCCAGCTGGTATTTGCATTACCTCTCCTCATTGTGGTAAAAGCAGTGGCAGGTAGGAAACTTTGCAGTCCCCTGTCTCCTCAGCAAATGTGTCCTCAGCCCATCGGAAGCACACTCACTGCAGGAACTGAAGACTCCATGAGGGATGATCACAGAAAACCCAGGAATATTGCACAGATCAGCAGGCTGTGCTCTCCTAATTGTGCTTGACTCTTTCTGCCTTAAAGTAGTCTTTTGCAGTACACCCTGCAGCATCTAGTCTTAAGTTTATAAAAATAAATTGCAGTACCTAATGGTGGTACTGAGCAAACCTGTCGTTATAATCTGTACCATTTCTATGGCTGATCTTGCGTTGGGACAGTTTTTTCAAGTAAGCTTTCCATTTTCCTTTGCGGCCTTGAACTCTTTGAACCATGTAGGTTAATTGTCCTCTCCTCTTGGTTTTCAGACTAGTCAGATGTTGACAGGCATGGTCACTGACTAAAGGACATGGATGTTTGAGGCCAAGCCTCTTATCTTAAATGGGATGCAGTTGCACGTGTTTGTTTATGTCCTTCAGATAAATCCAGGAAAGCCTCCATGTTCTCAACACACACACCCTTTCCTCTGTCAGAATGCACAAGTACCCATCACAGCAATCTAGTTTTATCTGTCAAATGTACAAAATTGATCCATGCATGTATCCATTTAGGTACATGGTTTAGCATCTTGTTCTTATGAACAGTTGTGTGTCTCACTGAAGACTGTAAATCGGCCTTAACATTAATGGGAGAGAATTAAGCCCAGTATGCTTAACACAGTGGTGGGTTTTGACCAGTAACAATTTTCCCTCTTCTTTTAAGAAGGGGTCCATGCTGTCTAGCCATTTGGCAGAAGCATGAATCCTCCCAAATGAGGAGGATTTACTGTGTAGTTTTACTGATAAAACTGTGCCAAATGTTTCATGTATCTCTTACTGGGGTGTCTCATAAAGGAGTGTAAGGAAGAATTCATGTAGCTGCGCTCTGGAACTTGATAGGCAACTTAAAAATCTCTTTACCCTTTCTTTTCTTTGTGCTCCTTGGAGGCTTTTAAAATGTAAAAACACTATTTCAGAGAAATAAGCCTTTTTTACAGTATGCAGCACAATCTTGAAGCCGTCTTGGGCAAACCCTGTCTCCTCTGACTGTGACTTGATGGTTTGCCAAATGGATTGGAGGATTCAGGCCTAAGAAAAAAGTCATTTTGGTTTATATGCTATGTGAAGTATTAATTTTTGTGGCAGTCATCTAGGTGTTTTTGTTATGAAAACAACGATTGTGATATCTTTCTTGTGGAAGAGAGTACAGTTTAGCCAGTAATTGAAGCACTTTTTTGAATTACAAAGATAGGTGTGATGATTTTGAATGCGACATTATTTATAGATGGCTTAAAAAAGAAATGCCAGATTCTAAAACCAACTTGTGCAAAGGACACTGGAGAAAATCCTCTGTCAACAAGATTAGGCAGTTGGTAGCTTTTCTGTCATTAATCCAGTAGCTATAGAAGTGCCTTCTGCTCAGCCTTAGGAGTTTCTTAATCCCAAATGCCTGTTAAAATGTCAACTGAAATAGTATCTCAAGAGTGAAAAAAAATCTTACAGAGAAAACTGTACTAATTCTTTAGCTTGCAATACACCAGAGCCAGGTATACTGCTGCTCCTGCAATACATTTGGAAAAGTGTTCCTGGACAGAGCACTCTATGTAAGTTTTTAATTTTTCTGAATGCTTAGCTAGGCTCCCTTAGCAAAGCTCCAGTACTGCTTTTCCACCACAGAGAGACAGGAGTCATTCTCTGCCCCTGTCCTCCTCCAACTGAGTAGTTGGAGATCATCTCACACGTGCAGGAGGGTGTAGTGACAAATTTTAGCTTGGGGACAGAGCTGGCATTACTACTTCCCTGACAGTGAATGCAGGGTAGCCTGTGGCTTGTAGGCTGTGTGGCCATGGAGACAATTAGCGGTAAATATTGGAAAAATTAGAACACTGTAAATGTATCAAATAAGAACAACAGGTTTCAGACTGACAAGTATTTTGTGTGGAAGACAGAAGGACCAAAGAGCTTTTTGGTCTGTGCTGCACTGTGTTAGTCAGTTGTCAAGGACAGTCATGTATAAAGAAGATCAGGGACCATAATTACTACTGCAGTGCACACAGTGCAGACGTATTTGCCTGTTCTAGCTCCCTCCTCCAAGGATTTGCTTCTGAGTGTCACAAGGTGAAGTGTCGCTTTAAAGAACCTGTTTGCCAGCATTGCTCACCTTCCAGATGCAGTGAATGAGCCCACGAATTGTGTAGAAGACGACTGGTGATTCAGTGTCACATCTACTGGGGTTGGAGCAGAGAGAAAGGTTGGCTGGTGATCTGCTGGAGAGGAAGAGGCATGGAGACATTCCCAATAACTTTTTGGCAGAGGTGTAAGACATAGAAGATGAGCGTGGATTAGAGGAGCTGTTCTTGAAGACCTGGGGACAGAGGAAGGGATTGTGGAGCGCTTGGCATTGACTTGTTTTCCTTCTAGGATGTAGAAGGAGAAGACAGTGGCCTGTAACCTTGATGAAGGCTGAGTATTCCTTGTTATACTGGCTAGAGATTTGGCTTATTAGTTTACTCTTGAGATGTAGCTCAAACAAGTCACTTTAAACAAATTATTCTGTCATCTGATTAGTAGGTTCGGGAGTGCTTTCGGAGGTCATATCAGTGACCTGAGAAGAGCAGTTCATTGCAGCAAGAATTGTCCAAGAGCACGGAACGGTTCTCGGATCCCTGGGAAGTTCACCAAGAATTTAACAACAAGAAGAAAAAAGGCAGGGGGGAAAATCCCATATCATAGCTTTGTTCTTGCAGAAGGCAGGGGAGCTGAGCCGTGCCTTTCCTTGGCCACATAGGCCTGGTCATGTCCCAGTGTAGCTTTGCTTTATAGATATTAGTAACACCAGAGCTGCATCTACTGGCAGCAAGAGGCCTAACTTCAAAATAGCAAGTGTAGGTAGACAGCAAACTATTGACTTTAATAGCATTTTGAGACCTGAAGATTATGTTGATGCCTCCTTTTTCCTGATTTTATTCTTTTAAGCAAAGCTGCACAGTAGTTAGGATAGTTCCAAGATGTGGAAAAAACCAACGCATCATATAGGGAAATAAAATTGTGAGCTTTTGAGTAAACCTGCAACACAGGTAATGCTATGCAAGTATCCTGGCATCTGCTGTATTCAGTGATGGTCAACTGCAGACAACACTGCATGTGACCACAGCACATGTTTTGTGCTCTTTCTCTCTGGTGTACTTGTATATGAACAAGTCAGGTTTCTTGCGGAGGGAGAAGTTACTCAACATGAGGAATTCTGTTTCAGATGTAGATGCCTGTGCCATCTACTAAAGCATGCTTCTTTGGGCCCTCTGGGTAGAAGCTCCTACCTTAGAAGTTCTCTGGAACTGTTACATTGTACAATACTAACTTGTAGGGGGAAAAAAATCAACTAACCAATTGAAAAAAACCTCATCCAGTTCCTTTTTTTTACCAGTCTTTATACAGTGACAAATACTAACAAATCTGAGCACTTGCTGCATGGCTGGTTATTACCAGACAGCGTGTGTAACTAACCACTAGTTGTCCTAGATGCTCCTCCCTAGATATGGGAATGCTTTGAATTTTGCCTGCCATTTGCACATCGATATTTAAGACAATACCCAAAGCACAGCTACTGATTAAAAGGTTTGTTTTGTCACCTCACCACTGCCTTGCATCAGAGCCATATTTACTGTAAGTAAAGTTCCCCTGTTAAGGACATTTATGGTGGAGCCATTTTAAGGATGTGTGCCTGGCACTGTGAATCCTACCCTAAAATACATACACCCAAAAAGCATCAAGCTACCATTACAAAGCAGATTGTGGGTTTTTTTATAACAACTTCTTTGTGTTTTTCTCCTCAGGTGTGAAAACCTGCGTGTGTACAAACTGGGTCTCTTTTCAGGTCTTTGGTGGATGCTAGCACTTTTCTGCTGGATCAGTGACAAAGCATTTTGTGAGATCTGGTCATCATTTAACTTCCCCTATTTGCACTGTGTATGGTACGTGTTGTGTATAAACTCCACGGATTGATTCAAATGTGATGCGTCCTCACCACATTACCCTTCTGTGCTGCCTGGTTGCTATTTCTGGTTAGTACTAGATAGAATTACTGATAAGATTATAAGCCCAGAGCAAGTCTCACGCTATCCAAGGTTGCAGATTTAGGAGTCTCTTTGGCCTGATCAGATTCTTCAGATGCTAAGTTCACTAATTGTAGCTGAATTCCTTGCCTTACTGGATACTAAAAATCCCACAGCACTGCTCAACTGAAGCACTGTGAAAACTTAAACTTCCACCTTTAACAACTGAGGGTGAAGTGGGGGAGCAGTGAAGGGCTTTGATGCCTTTTCTCTTTTACCACCGAGCAAATTGTGCTCTCTTATTCAAGATGACATATCTCAGCATTTCTGCACAAATCTGTCAGGTGCAGAGAGGCCAAAAAGCTGCAGCCAGTTTAGACCAAGGATAAGCCACAGTTTTGTAGTTTTCCTTACTCTCTGTATTCTTTGCCTGCAGCAACCCTATAGGGGACTCAAGGGAAGAAGGTGAAGGATAGACTGATTTTAAAGCATGACAATATATTTGATTGCTTTACTGAAGTTACTGATTTTTTTCTTTTTTTCTTTTCTTTTTTTTTTTTTTTTTTTTTTTTTTTTGCGGGGGGCGGGTGTCTATTCTCAGGCACATTTTGATTTGCCTTGCGGCGTACCTGGGCTGTGTCTGCTTTGCTTACTTCGATGCTGCCTCTGAGATCCCTGAGCAGGGCCCTGTCATAAAGTTCTGGCCCAGTGAAAGATGGGCGTTCATTGGGGTTCCCTACGTCACCCTCCTCTGCGCACACAAGAAATCACCTGTGAAGATCACATGAAGTTGGCCATGGAATGGGGATGGAGTTTCAACTTACATTCCAGCACAGACAGTATTTAAATAATGATAAATGAATAGGGTTGTATTTTACCTTTTTCCTAAGATATGCAGTACTTCTAGTGTCATAGAAAGAGGAGGCAAGTGTGTTCTTTCCGCTCACTGGAGAGGAGAGAGGAAGCAGAAAGGTGGAGGCTCTTGAACACTAAAGTAACCACTAGCTTCTCTGGTTGGCTCTGTTTTGCACTGTGTTTTCGATGTAGCATTTCCCTTGATAAAAGCTCTTTCCAAATACCAGGGTCAAGGAATGATGTTTCTGCAGTAGAAACTGCACCTCTGGTGCTTGATTCACTTCTTTCGTAACTTCTGGCTTAAGGCCGCCTTTGCGAAAGAAGCCTACATGCCATCCTGTGTCCTTCTCAGCTCTGATTTTGGTGTTGTTGCATATGACCACAAGAGTGTGCTCGAAGCACATGGTCCACCCAGCCTGGCGTGTAACGCAGGGCATCTGGCTGTGCATCACATTGGATCACAGAGCATGTGGTTGCTTCCGCAAGTACAACAGGAGACTAGTGCAAAGTGTTTGCCATTGGGTAACCGGATCAGTGCAGTTAGGCAGTGTAAATGCGGGAACAGCTGACAGAAGATTCAGTCCCTATAACTAAATAGGAGTTCAGGGGTTTTGAATTTTTCTGTATTTCCACTGACCTGTGGACATTTGTATGCTGCATATTTCCGTCTTACAGAAATGTCACAGAAATCCCTCTCTACCTCTGCAGACATGTTTGGTCTTGAATTTGGTGTTGAAGCTCACACAGAAGTGCGAACATTAACTTTGGTAAGAGCTCAGGTCACCATGGATTGACAGTGTGATTAAACTATAAAAGCTCATAGTTGCCTAGCTGTACGTCTAATTTCAGAGCAAAGTGCAAAGTGACATGAACAATAGTCCAGCGCTCTGCTAGGTATACTTAGGAAAAAAGTAGATAACCGCTTAAAAACCAAGCTGAAGACTTAGATTTCAGTGAACAATGAAATGTGACATCGAGTCTTGCATTCTTACAAAAGAAGAGTAGGTTCAAATTTTCTGCTTGTTTTCAGCCTGTTTTGTGAAGATAAGGGATGTCTAGATCCATTTAGTTTTACTTTGGGGTTGAGGTTCAGGGATGGCTATGGTTCTTGCAAGCAATTTATGCTAGGTCTGTTTAAAAAATGATGCAAAGTGCAGGCATGTTTTTCAAATATTAGCAATTGTAGCTGCTAATAGCTGCAGTCTTGGAGAAAATAGGGTCTGCTTACATTCCACCTAATATCAGAAATGTAAGTGGCTTAAGGCTTTGGATGTTCACTTTATTAATAAGTGATATTTCCTTTTTGAATATTAAACCAGGAAATACCATTTCCGCTGTGCTTTGCTAAGAAGTCTCATGTTGTACTTGTTTTTTATCAGTGTGAAGCTGTATATACAGTATCATCTTTAGGAGAGTGGGTTTTAACAAGAACTTTGGGGTGAATTAACTTTCAAGCATTGAAAAGCCTTTCAGATAACTTTTGTATTCAATTTTATGCTTGGAAAACGAGCTAAGGTGTATGCTGTTACACTTAAAGCAAAGTTGTTAATGGGAGATATGACTGTCTTCTTGAGAACTTCAAAGTGGGTAAGTAGTTTACTGTCAGATTGACTGACAGATCACAAAAGCAGCAAAATCTGTCCAGTGGAACAATGCAGATTTACACCACTTGCTAGTAGATTTGTCTGAGAGAAACGTGTTTTTTCGACACACAGTCGTATAATTTTTGTATTAAACTTGTTTGTAAAAATTCATACAGTAATGTTTGTTACTCTTTGAAACACAGCTGCTTTTTCCTTTTCCTTCCTCTCTCCCTAACTATGAAATGCTCAGTTTCAAACACTTCTCAGGTATTAAACGTCATATGATTAGATCCTTACACAGACAGGCTTGCTTGTGGGCTGGAACCCAGCTAAGATTGCTGATGCCTGACATGGCCCTACTTTGAGTAAGATTTTTTGATATTGTTTGCTAAATTATTATGTTATGGTAAATAAGTTATTTTCAGTATTGCTTGGGAAATTAGTAACTGCAGACATAATATACTATTCAAAATGACTGGAGCCTTTCTACTTAATATTTTGTTTGACTCAAAAGGCTCTAATCAGCCTGCTGTCAACTGCTGTCTTCTGCTCTGCAGAGTCTGACTGCTCACAAAGAAGTAATTTTATAATTTAAAAAATGGCGGTAGTGCATTCAGCTATTGCAGAGGTGAATGAATGCAGGTACAGGCCAAGAATGATCTCCTGTGTTTTTATTAACTAACCTTTAGCCTTCGTATTCTTCATAGGAAACTGTGTGAACAAAGATCACTGTCTGATACTCAAACCTCCGCTGTAGAACTGGTTGGGAGTATTCCACTGTAACAGTAGCCCACCACTTTTAGATATAGCTACTGCACTTTACATTAAATTAATATTAACTTATATATTCTGACGAAAGTTACATTTACTTCAAAAAAGAAAAAACATGCAGTTTTTACCAGAGTCACAGCTTTACAGATTGCACTTTGGACTAAGGCTCCAGTTCATGGTAACATTAGTACCTAAAGAAGTATGTGATTGGCATACAGAGGGGTTTGTGCACTGCCTTGATCATACAGATGAATAGACTTGCGCACAAGTAGCCATATTATGTTGGAGTATAAAGTGATGTATATGCACCCTCAGGTTTTAAAGCCCCAGAATGCTTTCTTCCCTTGCCGGCAGGAAGCGAGTGGGTTCCTAGTCCTTGGGTTCAATTAATATTTTAGTTTAATTAGTGGAATGCAATAGTGCATTGAGCATAATGTAGATTCTGTATATTGGCGTGTGATATCCATCATTCCTTGAATGCTAAATTTTTGGTTATTTAAGAAAGGATGTTTAGCTCTCAATGATGGCAAACACCCAATTCACAGGCACTAAAAACTCAGTAAGTAGTATGTAAGGAGTGGTGTTGGGGTTTTTTTTTCCATCTCCTTTGAAGTCTGTATACTGAATGTTTGTGGAAAGCATGTAATACTTTGCAACATTAAATTGCATTCAGAATAAATATTGTTTGCCTTTTCATACATCGTGGAGAAGATGTTGCATACATTTGTGGAGAAGAATGCAGCTGCCAGTGTGATGCCTTGAAGTATAGTAAGGATAACTTCTCCCTCACACAGGTAACAGCAGTTCTGACTTTTAGAGGAGGAGGGAGACTGCATTAGATAGAAGACCATTAATTAATGAGATAGAGATTACTTTGCTGAGCAGACTGATTTTTTGCAAGTAGAGCAAATGGAAAACTTGCAAGCCCATGAATCAACAGGGACAAGTAGCAAGAAATGGCTAAAAATGAGTGGCCTGTATTTCCACAAATCCAGAAAACTGAGTCAGAGTGAGTCCATATGGAGAACAAAGTGTGAATCTTCAGTATTCGTTACCTAAGACTGTGCTCCCGACTTAGGGATGGGGATAATGGCTGTATAGTAGCTTTGCATCTGCCCCTCCCCTCCCATTTCTCTTTTACCACGGTTCCTCTCACTCCACATAAAAGACCACCTTTGAGACATTTCCGGATCCCCATAAGCCAATGTGATCAGGCTTGAAATAACTGTTGTGAGAAAGTGTACAGCTCAAGAATGTTACTCACTCAGAGTTAATGTCTGTAGTTGGCAGGATGTCAAAAGCATCTGGTGGATTGGCTCATATATCGTCCTGTCACTCAGCCTGCTCTATCTGGAGATTATTGACATGGTTTCCCATGGAAACAAGGGGAACAGCATCATACTACTGCATTTCTCTGATAACTTCAGAGCTCCTGGCTTATTTTGACCAAATCTGACAGAGGCAAGAGCCTTGGAGATAATTTCCTACAAGCTGTGCAAGGCAGATGGTCACGTAGAGAAGCCAGGCCTCTGAGACAAGCTGTCTCAAGAACCATATTGTTAAAATAACAGAGAACTTACCAGGGAGGAAACCAAAGCAACGCTCAAGATCTGGATGTGCTTTGATTGTGGCTCATACCAGCTGTAGCATCAGGAGCCAGTTACACGTGGAAGGAGCTTTACAGGCTTCTGTTCCAGAGATGGAGGAATTACTTCGCTGCAACACACACAAACCTGCCTTTTTCTCCAAACTTAGGAGGCAGAAACTTCCCCAAGGGGGGCAGTTGGAAATCTCATATCGCTCAGAACCTGTGTTTTATTACCTATGCTCACCCTCAAGCACACCATGTCTTTTAAGCTTTCAGTAGCTGATTTATCAGATGTAGGGCTGACATAGGACGTATTTCTCTTAAGAAGCCCAAAAGGGGTATGACTGGCATAGTATCAGACCCTGTAGTATCTGGGTGCTGTCTGAACCTTAGCTTTGGCAAGAAGTGGGTCCCTGGTCACCATTTTATTATGTGCCAGGACTTGCTCATACTGAAGGGCTTTCCCCTACTGAGGAGACCTGACAGCCCTTCGTTCGGTATTCTAATCACTTCTGGGGTCTCAAAGGTTCCCAGGCCCCTGGATCGGAATTTAATTTCTGAGAATTTGCCCCAAGAGACTCAGCAGTAAGAGAAAGCATGACAATGACATAGCTTGTCATTGACCACAATGTACTTGACTGCCAATTTAGAAACCAGATTACATGTGTCATGTTATCACATTAATTGGTTCAATGTGTGACTTTAACTAGAGTTACAGGATTTATCTTTTTGAAGCGCTCAGTGTTAGCTTTTAAACTGTCAAAATGCAGACTCCTTTTTAAAGCATCTAGCTTACTTCTCTGCATTGTTTTTAGAATTTGAGAAGAAGCTCTGAAATTTGCAATTTCTCTACATGACTATTAACTATTCACATTTCTTCTTCATATGCTTGACCAGAAAAAAAGATAACCAGTGAGCAGAGAGTCCACACATCATTCTTTGAGTTCATTGGTTTTTACACCTACTTCTGCCAGAATGGTCTACTGAAATAGTCCCAATTATCTTTGAAAAGTTACGAGAGGAGTTACTCTACTTCTCCTCCTTAGCTGCTTATAAAACGTTGAGAAGTACTGTGGTTCTGTTTCTACTCCCATTATCCCAAATATCTTTCTTTGTGTTGGGGTTTCTACCTCAATGCCAAAGTAAGTACGGCACCTTTATTTTGTTGCATGGATTCTGTGAAGTCAGTTAATCTGTAAAATTTATTTTTCATTTATCTCTTAGACTATATGAAACAGTCTTACAATTACAATGTGATCAGCTTAATAAATACTAAAGAAGAAGGAAAATATCTGCAACTCAAAAAAGTAAGAACAAAATTCTAAGTAAATTGTTTTGATGCTCATGTTCTATATAACCTTGGTATCAGCGGGGAACATGGAGAGTTGAAGGAACCTAAGGATTCTGGAAGTTCTTTTTGAATTACTTTCATGAGACTGGGTAAAATGTAAAACATATTTTGATCTAGAAAGAACAGTGCAATACAGTCAGGGCATGTAAAATTCGAGTGTTAAAAGACATAATCAGTAACTATCCAAGTACAAAATGAAGTAAAAATAAATGGATAAAAAAACTAGACATTTAATGTAAAAAGATAAAGGTTATTCTAAAACACTAGATACAGTCAGTATTTACGTTGTTGGCTGTAGGACTTCACTATGATGTTTGAAATATATAATTTCTATCCACATTGTGTCAGGTTCTCTTTCTCCACAAAAAGGAAGCTACAAGCCCTTGCAGATGCCAAGTTACAGTGACAAGTGAGTGACGTGGCCTGGAAGAAACTGTTTTGTGAGAGAAAAAAAAAAGGAGTGCATATTTAAACTGTGAACAAGAGGGCAAAATCTGCGCAAGGCTGATTTCCGTGTTTGCACGGAAGTGATATCCATTATTGACATAAATGTCTACTTGGAGAAATGACTTAAAAGCTGGGATGCCTTGCTAGATATCTGTGGCAAAAAGAAAGGGCTGTGGAGGAGGTGAGTGTCAGTTCAGGGAAGATGTTCCACTGACAAGAGGAAACTGCTAAGAAGTTGCCCATGAGAGAAGTGGGAAGCAGGCTGTGAATGATAGCCTTTCTGATAGGTAAGAGGGGAAAAGTCATAAGCAGACAGCTACTTAGGGAGGGACTGTAAAGGGAAAAAACCTCAAAGGAAAAGTTGGAATTGTAAGAGGACTGCAGAGATGGGAAGATGACCTACTTTGTTGTAGAAGCCCATCCAGCATGCGATATGATTATCCACATGAACATTTCGGAGTGATACACTCCTTATACCTCTGTCTGGAGGGATGTGGTCTTGCTTCTCAGCTGACAGTGCAGAGAGCAATGATGACAGTGTCCTAGGCAAACAGGTAGTACTATGTTTCAATACTGTACCATCACAGCTGCACACAGTATCTCCACAGAGGTGTGATGTGGTCTATCTTGCTGACCACAGTGCCTGGACTACCTTTGTTAATTGCTAATCTCCTTTGCTAAAAGGAGAGAAGTTGATCAATACAGCAAAAGCAAAGTATAAAGTCTGCTCTCAAGAAGTCATAGCAAAATAGGGCTAGAAAGGTTGTCAGGAAGGCATTACACCACTAGCAGCTCAAAAGCAGGCTCAGCCCTTCAAAAATATCCCAGGAAGATTTTTGTCTAGCCTGTTCTTCAAAACTCCCTGTGCTTCAATACCCACATTTTCCCTTGGTTCCAGTCACAGAGGCAGAAGGGACTGGTGGGCAAACAGGCTGCAAGCCTTTTACTGTTAGCACACTTGTACGGTACAAGGAAGAAAGATGCCGTAGGGGAAGGCTTCTCTGCTGGTCTTGCTCTTGCATGTCTGGCTGGGCCAGAGCTTTAACAGTGCAGAAGCACCCTGAGTAATGTGCCAGCTAATTTGCCACATCTGCAAACTGCAGTGAAAGGGATGGGTGAGGCAAAGGGTGGGAAGATTCTAACTTAGCCTTACCTTCTGAATTAAGCTATCAAAAAAAAAACAAATGCAAAGCAAAACAAAACAAAAAAAAACATGGCAGATTCACTAAATTAGCAATGCCTATTACATCTTCCTGTAAAAACAGATAGGTGTAATCATAACATGACTTTTACTAATGCACTTTTGTAATCTGAATAAACCCTGATCCAGAAAAAGGGAGGACATAATGACAACTATCTTTGAAGTCCCATTATGGTATTTGGAATAAATCAAGAGGTAGTGATGTAAAGAGTAGATAAATTCAAAACTTAGTCTGAAGCAATCTTTTTCCAGAACCTGTCCTTGACAGTTTTATAAAATGGGATGGTTTCTCTTGGTTTCTGTAAACTCTTGGCAGTTGTTAGGGCCACTGAAAGAATGAAATGTTAAACCTGTGAGCAGGATCATAACCCACCCTGACCTGCTTTTTGCCCCTTAGTGTATGTTCTGGGTTTAATACTTGTGATTTTTCTCAAAAATCTTTAGCATTGTAACTTGCAATGGTAGTACACTGTGTACCACGCTCTCTATCTCAAAATGCCCTAACTTGTGGTTTTCCTGGTATTCAAGAAGTTGCAGTCTTACTGCTGAATTGATTTTTGTGGCTGTGTTAAAGTACTGTCCCGCCTTTGAAGGTCAATGTAAATCCTGCCTTTGGTGGCATGTGATCAGGCAGAGGGCTCCAATGCCTTTAAAAGCATACCAGCAATGGGACTGCTTTGGCATATTCATGTATGTGTTTGTGGGGATCCCCTAAAATGCTACTGTAACCATATCTCATACCTGCAAGGTCTTGCTGATATGCTACTCTCAAATAAGGCTCTGGGTCACTTCTCACAGGTGATGAGGGAAATCCCCATCAAATTCAGTGATCCTCTCCCATGCGTTAGAAATCTGAGGACCAGGTATGAAGAGAAGACAGGCAGGCTCTAGATATGTTATTGTGAGTCTTTCCACAAGATCGTGAAAAAGTTTGTGTCAAAATGCTACACTATTTTAAACTGTACGAAAGTGAGACTTCATTCTGGTGTTATCTCACACACACATGCAATGTCTCCATTCCTTGCTTTGAAATAAGAGCTACGCCCTTGAGCCTGAAGTCCACAGGCCATGTTATTTCTATGGAACCAGATATCGCAATCCACACACAGAACTGAGGCAGATCATCAAGAAGTTTGAGTGTCCTGTCCTTCATCCACTCAGGAGAATTAAGTCCTCTCTGGCTCGGGTCTCCTGGTCTCTGAACTGCAGCATGATGTCAATTGCCAGAGAGTGCATGTTTCTTTTCACACTGCAGGGTTGTGCCCTTGTCAAAATAAGGTGCATTTATAAAAGGTTTAAAGACAAATAAAGAACCTTGCACCAGGTTTCCACCACAGGAAGTCTTTGCTCGGCTGAGATCACAAGGAGCAGACTGGTTAAGTGGCACATGTCTTCTCCACAGGCACAAGGGAGAGGAAGAGGGTTAATGACACAGTGCAATGCCTCATAGAGCACAACGTGAGGCACCCAGCAAAGGGCAGTCTAGGACTGCTGTCTGTCTAACAAATGCTCGCATCTTATTTCATGCTCTGTGTTCATTTTGTGTCACTTCCCAAACTGTGATGGACAGCACTATGTATTTCCACTGAGGGAAATGGGTAATTAGCCTGGGGAAGAAAGAAGCCTAGTGTGCCAGCAAAGAGCTGTGATGTGTGTTGCCAATACCAGTTTTAGCTCGTCTGCAGAAAGGGAAAAGTACTGCAAGGACAAATATACATAGGAAAGGAAAAAAACCCACAGTATCGTAACTGATGTTGGTTAGAGCGCTCGTGGTGTTTTGCAATCAGAGACCATGTGGCCCAACAACCTTACCCTTTGGCCTCGCTGCTCTGTGGTTTTTCCTCAAATCTTCCCACGTTGGTCATCTGTTTTGCTTATTACCCTGATGAGTCATTGTCCAATTCGACGTTTCTTTGAGTTTCTCCTCTTTTCCTCTCTCTTTTGCTCTCTGCAGCAAATAAAACTGCTGTGTCCTGGCTCTCAAGCTAGTACCTGTGCTAGCAGCTATTCAACCTTTAATTCTGTCTGTGCAACCACTGCCAGTAATTGTGGCACTGAAAACTAATACAGACAGGAGAACTACATGATATCTTCCAACCTGCTAATACTGGTGGCAGTTTGTAGCTGCAGTGTTCAGCGGCATAGAAATGCCTACATACACCAACATACGTTGGACCTGAGTATACAAAGCTAAGAAATTTTACTGTAAGCCATAATATAAAGACCTATCCATAAGGAGTGCTCTGCTTGTGCCTAAAGTGAAAGGTGTTATAACTCTTGCAAGCGTGATCAGCTTCTGCTTAAGGACTATGTTATCTTAATGCTGCACATTGCTGTCATTTATACGAAGGGCTGGTCCTCCACTGAACCATAATGAATGTCTGGCTTCGAATATACCTTGTAGCTATGAGCATCAGAGTTTAATTGTAAAGTGTGAAGGTTTGTTCCTTTTTATAAGTACTAAATCTTTTGATTCATTATTTTTATACTGGGGGAAAAAGGAGGAATACAACTTGAGATCTGTCTATCCTCAGACTGTAACATGCTGGTTTAATAGCTGATAATTATCTACAATAATGAAGAATAATTAAGATAACTTAAAAATCTATGTCTTATCCTGGTCAGTAATTACATGCAAGGATTAGGTTTTTCTGTAAGGCTCTATGGCTTTTTTCTGATAAAGCTGAGTATTTAGATAAGCAAATAATTCTTACAATTTTAATTAACCACAGCTTATTTCTTGCTTATTTACCACTAGAGAAGTGTGTTATCTGTTAATACTACTACTTCCTTTTGGGAAGCTTAGATATGGCATTTGTAATACAACTCATTGTCTGTGTATCTTCCTGGTCACTGCAGCAATCAAAGCTATAGCACAGGCAGGACAATGACAAATGTAACATAGAGTGGAAGACAGACTGGGGAAAATCACGAAAGTCCTTCCACCTGCCAGCCCTGACGGGCATTTGTGGCAGATTAAAGTATTATATCATAGAAAAGGCCCCATGTGCTGTATTAGTGATGTTATTTATTGGATCTTTAAGAAGTACTTGTAACCTTGGGAATTTCAGGCCATTTAGGACCTCAGTTGGATTCAGAAATGGAAGGGACAGAAATGCAGTAAGAACTGTCATTTTTTGTTATCATTTAACTTGAATGGGTGGGTGATAGCATCTTGACAGTGTAAAAAAATACATAGAAAAAATTCTTCAGCTGTGGAAACAGCTTTGAAATCACTGACAGAGGTTTGCAGCTGAATGCCAGCTTAGATGCTCCATGAGAGCTCATGTCAGGCTTTGTCTGTGAGGAACCATTTCTTTGTTCCTTTTTTGTGCAGAAGTGGCATAATGGAATCTGTGATTGACCCTTAAACTGTACCTAGCAATAACCACACTGGCAGGAAAGAATGGACATCCTAATGGAAAACAACTTTGAAATATTTCACAGTGATCTCATGTTTTGCTCTGTTCCCATTGCTCCTCCCTTCTCTGACCCCAAATGTTCGTTCTAGGAAAAGGACGACTCACACAACAGAAAACTGTCTGAGGTGAATGCGGGCATGTATGGCATTATTTGTGACTGTATAAATGTGCATCTTAAAAGGTTGTACAGCCCTGGACCTTGCTTTAAAAGCAGAAAGGTCTTATAAGGTCAAAGCATTCAGACAAATGGGTGAGACATTGCTTTCTGTACATACCACAGATTCTGAGTACCAAAATGCATGCTAGCTGATAGAGAAGATGGAACTGGTATTTGTGTCATCTAATACAGATACTTCCTTGTTTCTCATAGCAGAGGTTTGGGGTTTTTTTTTAGAACTGGAGGATTTTTCACTCCTGTTAAATACAAGAGTATTTCTTGGTGCCTCTCATCACTCAGCTAGGAAAGCCAGTGATAGGGACCCTGCTATGGTATATAGGGTGCAGACGTTCAAAAGTGTTTCTTTCAACATCTCACCTTACAGACCGCAGAGAAAGCTGGGGGTGCTGTTCATTTTGGATTAGCTGTATGGTGAGGGAAAGGATGGGACTGATAGCTGTTAACTGCTGTTGGGTCTGAGCACTTTACGAATAGCCCAGCCACTTCATCTCCCTTACCAAAACTCTTGGTGTGAACTGTTTCCCTCCACGGTTCCCGGAGAAGAGAGTTGCTCTCTGAGGTTGTGATCTTGCAGCGGTCGCTCCTGTGCCATGAAATGTCACTGAAGAGAACCGACAAACCTGCAAACTTGACCTTGTGTGTGACAGAGACATGCTGTGGAGGCTGTAATGGTTTAGGTTCCTGATTATATTGCAGATAATCAGTGGAGGGTTAAATCCAAGCAGCAAGGAGTTCATTATGGTACTTTTTGCTTTTCTTTAGCACCATCTGTGAGTTTATCCGTACAGGATTTATCATCAACCATATGACTGTCAACTGAATGCTACTGTTCTTCAGAGAGTAAGAACAGGGAATAGTGCAGTCTGACAGACATTTCAGTTCCTTCCTCATCATCCAAATATTCTGTCATTTGAGTCTCTGTTGTCTTCACATGAACCTTATCAGCACCAAATAGGATCTGCAAAAAGAATCTCTTTTCTTTATGCCTCCATCAGACAGGCTTTTTAAATAAAGCAATAGTTCACAACAATGATTTTTCTTTCATAGTCTGGTTGGTATATCCTGCAAATGACAGCTATATTTTGTGATCCAGAACAGTAATATTTGGCAGTAGTATTTCCTGAAAACTATAAATAGACCCAGCAGTATGATTATCTCTATCTGACTGAATGGGATACTTGAGAAAGATTTCAATGGGCTTGCTTCTAGAAAAAGAGTGGTGAACTACTAAGATACAGTTTGTGAGGTTAGCTGGGTCTAGTGATAATTTCCTGAGCACCATTGAGACTATTTTGTTCTTTTAGATGGTGGTAGTTTTTACCTTAAAGGGTTGAGGATGTCTGGTTTTAAGTGTGTTTAAGTTTTACTGGTGTTCTTGCCTTTCCTCCATTGCCAGGATGTACCCATGACACCAAATTTACAATTAGCAGAATCATGGGGAAGAATCTGAAAATTCTGTTAGGCTCTGCCGGGGCAAGTTAGGAAACAGAAAGTCTGTTTATTTGGGCTACGTGTGGCATGTTGCCACTGTTGACAAAATCAGTCTTGTTAATGGCTTGCAGAATAGCTTCTCTGTGAGTTGGATTACTCATTCCTTGCTGCAAGAGGTGCTGGGCTTTAAAAGAAAATGAAAACTCAATGGGTGAGGATTTATGATGCAAACTCATCAGGCCATTGCTCAGTGGATGCTAGAGGGATGTTGCAAGGATTCTCCTGCTTTCAGTCAGCGCTGGGGTGGGGCCTCAGGCTGTGATAAACATCTTTTGAGTCTAATTCTTTTGCCGTTAGAGATCTGTAAGAAAACCAAGGGTACTGGCAGATTACCACACATTTCTGTTGAAGTTAATCACTAGAGAGAGAGAATTCACCTTTTTTCTCCCTCAAAACATGCTTAGCTATACTTTAATCAGAAAGCTAGGAGTTAATCCAATATGCAACCTTCCAAGAAAGAAAACTTTACAAAAATGTCATCATCCATCAGTATCAGGCCTGCAATTCAGATATGAAGGTCATCTTTCTTTCTGCATGTTTCCTTTCAGATATCCTCAACACGAGAAATCAGACGTCAAATTTCCTTCTTAATATAATCCCTATAGCCTTTTTAATAAAGAGTGTGGAAATACTTTCTAAAATATAAGCAGTTGTTCAGTCCACTCAGATGAAGAAATTTTAAGCAAATAAAGTTTGCTTAAAGTCATGTTAAGCAAATAAAGGTCTCTGATAAATGTTAGCCTTTGATGGTGTTCAAAAACCCCCACAAGGTATTCAGGCAGGATACACCTCAAAGACGTACGTAGTGCAATACATGTAGAGGAATGGCCCAAATGTTACCGCATTGCAATGGAGCATGATATGCAGGTTGGGTTTTTCTTGTTGTTCAGAAGTTTTTACATTTCTTCTCTCAGGAGACTGATTTTGTCTGGCAAACTGTTAGCCTTGCTGGGGAACGATCACCTGGGGACTCTGGGCAGGAGCTTGTAGCAGGCAACCTGTGTCTTCAGACTCACACCCTCCAACGCTCCACAGTTTTCCTAACCCCACACACTACTTGCAGGACTGCTGCTACAGAAGAGGCATTAGTCACTGTAATAGCCAGCCAGCCAGCCAAGGAAAGCATGTGTGGAGCTCTACAAACTGATGAAGTTGGACTTACTACAGTTCTCTGCCTTACACACAAATTGAGACACTTCATGTCGTTGAGGTATTTATAAGGTCTCTGGCTCTCCCTCCCATGACTTCGCTATGTCTAATAGTGCAGAAGGTCATTCACCTCTTTTTTGAGCAGAGGCACTTGATAGCAACTATTTCCTCCGCACTAAGGTGGCTGCTTCCAGGAAGCTCATGGGAACTGAATTGCCTTTGAGATCTTCGCCTTTCTGTCAAATCTGAGTGAAACTAGCCCCTGAGTAAAATACAAGAAAAAGTCCTGACTGGGAGAGGCATAGGGGCAAGCATCCCGCTGTGTTTCCTAAGAAAATCATATCAGATTTTTAAAGGAAACAGGGACAACTGAGATGTTTGGGTAATGTGTTTGCTATTGATCGCCCATTATTATGACTGTGGTAGACTTCATACTTTCAGGATATTTCTTCATTACACCTTGTAAGACTGAGGTAATTGTCTAAAATCAGCAATTACCGTTCCACACGATGCATTTTATCCTTTTTTTTGCCTACAGCAATATAATGAATTTGAACTCAATGTACTGTCTCCCCAGCCCTTTGGTTCATGAAGAAGTACTGCACAAATTGTACTCATCTGTGTGTGTTTTTAATCTTTTGTCTTCAGTAATGGATTTATCTTGCTTTCAGTTCTCTTGGTACAATCTCTGAAAGCAGCAGTCCAACAACTAAGACACAAAGTCACTCCTTTCAACTCGCTCTTTGTGCATCTACTACATTTCCCAATATGAAGCCAATGGAGATTTTGCTACCACTGAGGGCAAGACCAGGCCTGTAGAGGCTGTTTAGCCTGTGAAATAAGCTAGCTTGATAGTTAACACAGGCTGCACTACAAAATTCAAGAGAATACAGACTCCAATAGGAGTAATGCAGACTAGTTAAAGGGGATAAAGAACTGTAGACCTGACAGAAACTAGGCAAGGGACTGTGTCATGCAGAAATGGAAATGCCCCCCATCTCTCCTTCCTTTCCTGTCATACATCTCTCTCCCTTTTGTATTCTTTCCCTGACCTCTTCCATCTGTAACTATGGGATGATGATCACTCAAGCAGCAGAGCTGCGCTGTCTCTGTGGCTTTGATCTGAGGGCTTTAGAGAACCCGGTCATTGAGGTCTCCTGCCTGAACTTTTCCACATTGTCCTCCAGACAAAGGCACTGAAGGTAAAATGAATAGATTGTTCTTCAGAGCTACTCAAGGGGGCATTTTTTCCTCCCTGCTATGAATCCTATGATTCCCAGTATTGCCCTTGACACAGATAACGTCCCACAGTTAGGGGAACTCACAGGCCTTTTTCAGCCTGAAGGTCTGAACATTGCTTATCCATGACAGAAATACCTTCCTTCAGACACAGTCATGTAAAAAGACTGGCAATTATGGAAATGCACAATGTATTGCTTTGGGTAGGAGTCTCAGGGATGAGACATCATCATTCCTCATAGGTTCTCCCCCATGCTGCTGTGAGTAGAAAGATGAAATGCATGCTAGGGTGTGTGGTATCAGATTAAAGAGAAGTCAGTAGCAGGAATGCTCTAGTCAAGAGAGATCACCTACCTCAAACCTATTTTAGCAGTGGGAGCTCTGTTATTAACATATGTTGCACTGAAAAATGAAATATGCACTGGTTTCCAGCAGCATTTGGCTTTTAAGGTGTAAAAACGATCTCAGCCTAATAATGCACACGGAAGACACATGTGCGTGTTCTGTTAGATTTTCATCCTGTGTTAGCTACCACAGCCCAGTTAGCAGAGTATAAGGGCAGAAAGATGTTAACAGGGCCTGCCAATGCAAGGGAACCAAGTTTTCCTCTCCCATAGGTTTCTGTATCTCTTCTTGTCATAGTCCAGAGAGAGCAGACACCTTATGCCAGAGGAGGGTTTTGCCCTAAAGCAAATGCTTACAACTCATAAAGATGAGCATCTTTGCAGGATGACTTTCAGCAGAACAAAACAAATGATTAACCATTTCATAGGCTGGAGGACAGAAGCAGATGAGGAGCTGTAGCCTCAGGAGCATACTGTGCTACTACTCACAGTTTAAAAAAAAGGTAAGCAAGACAGTTACACCAGGAAAACATTTAGGTCTGCAGCAGTCTGATGAAAGTAATACATGGGAAGCAATGCATAAACACTGAATGCCTGAAAATTGCAGCATAAGCTATATGCCAGCAGTGTATGCGAAACAAGTTGTCAGACATCCTGTAACTACAGCATGTTCTACTTCATTTATATCACAGGAGACAGGGGTAGGGAAGGGGGTAAGTCAAGGGGATACTGTTATATGAGGGCAAGGCTGAAGGACACTAAATACCATAAAGCACAGAAATATTTTTAATACCTATTTTGTAATTCTGGTGGAAACAAACGTACATTTTCACTATTTAAAATCTTTCAAATAGCTGAGATCCTTGGCACTGGTTTTGTTTGCAGTTTTGGTGTCACAAAGTGGATTGCATTTACCTTATCCCACAGCAAATGCCTCCATATAGCTTGCAAAGCGTACCTTCCTAGCAACAAACTCACATGCCCAGATGGTGTCTCCCAATTCCATAGAAATTCCAGTTCAAATATACTCTCACTTGATTTCTCGTAGTTCTGGTTAGACAGCCTTTTCTGGAGCCAAATAAAGGTATTAACTTCTTCTGCCTACAGTAAACGAGAAGTCCAGGAAGAAGTGAAGTTTTGGCTAGAAAAATGACCTGTCCTATATGAATTTGATTTTTCTAGTTGCTAGTTCATTCAAATTAGCTGCATATTAACTGAGATTAAAACAAGACTCCTACCTAGGGAAAAGAGAGAGGTTCATTGAGCCTCCTCCCTTTGCTGTTTCTAGCTCTGTGTAGGCTGACATAATCCCCTTCCCAGCTTCTCAAAGTCATGAAAGCCTTTTTCACTCTGCTGCTGACTCATTGGTGGTCCACGGAGAAAAATCAGCATGGCCTATGCCTTCAGATGCAACCAGTCTGGACAAACCATTCCCTGCAGCCTGCTGGCAGGTTGCGGGTTGCATGGTGAGTTTGTGTAGCTCTGGATGCTGAGCAAATGTGTGCTTTCACCCAGAGCCCTCCTGCAGGTGCATAGACACCCTTCACTGTCCCTTCCTCAGGAAATGATGGAATGTGCTCTGTTACTTAGTGTGCAGTCGGGACACATAGTGAACAGGAGAAGGAAATCTGTTGAATTCTCAGTGTAGAAGGAAAACACCACCCGCAGCTCTTTACAGGCATGTGGTGGGGCTGAGGAAATTCACCCTGCATGAATCTAAGTGAGAAGCCACTTCCTATATGGTTGATGAAGAAAGGCAATGATCCATGTAAGCCCAGCTGCTGTCTGACTTACCTGGGACAGGTGCAGGAGCCTACAGAAACCTAGAGCTTTGTTTAGGCACCTACCCTGTATTGGCAGACGTAATCAGTATTTACTGCACTCTCTGTATTATCTCTGTCACTGCCCTTATCCTGCAAAATTCAGAATTAAAATCTGCCCAGAGGATGATGCTTTTGTTGCAAGGAAGGCCAGCAGGGATTTTGACTGCGGAGGAGAACAGCTGCCGTAACACTAAGAGAAGTATATATTTGGAACAAGGACACGAGGAGGTGTACCACCCTGCTTACTGTGCTTGCCTTGGCTGCATGTTGCTCCCTTCTGTGTTAGGGGTTTTATTATTATCTCCCTGTTGGGGATGATTGCCTGCAAATGTCCATAAGTACACCTGCTGCTGGACACTTTGGTATCGATGTAATTCCAAGAAAATGAGAGCTTCAGCAACCATGCTGGCACTAGTTATTAATCCAGATAAGCCACCTTCTGTGCACTGAGGATAAGACCTGTTTGTGTGGCAGTCCACCTACCTCCCTTGGCACTTCCCAGGACTAGTGCCTCTCTGGGAGATCGGTGCCCACCTCTTCCTGATGCAGTATGTGGCAGAGCTGGTGGGTGGCAGATTTTAATTTTTTTGCCCCTTCCCAGAAGTGTCTGCTCACAAGACCTTGGGGTCTGTAACTTTAGCTGCTCTGGACAAGCTGGAGGAGGTGCCAAAGCACCATTATGTCAATAAATTGTTTCTATTTACCTTCAGGCAGAGAACCTACACCAAGGCTGTTTCATGCCCATTTAGCCAGGGCTGTGGATTTACTTCTAGATGGGGGTCCTTGCCACTGCGTGAGCCTTATGAGGGGTAAAAAAGGCTGGAGCCCTTCACGCTCTGAGCATCACCTGCCTCCACTTGCTGGGGCACCCCTTGTGACAGCATTTATTTTGGATGCTGGGCAGTGTGGGGAGCAGAGAGGACAGCAGTGTGGAGGGGCTCGGGGAGTGAAAACAAGGCTGAGGACAGGGCAGGTTTGGCTCTGCCATGCTTGCCCCTGCACTTCTCAGGACAACACCCTGGCAGATTTTAAACAGGTTTTTAGCAGGACAGGTGGTGGTGGTGGGGAGAGGTTGTCCAGCAAACTTCTTTTTGGGATAAAAATTGTTTATTAACAATAATGAACCTTAAGGAATTTCTGCTTTTCAGTCAGTTTCCAGTAAGAGTTTTGCCGAAAATCATTGTTCTGAGTGGGGACTAAACTGGATTTTAGGGATTAATTTTTTAAAATAGGCTATAAAATGCAACAGAAAATGGGTTTACTGACACTTTTGACAGAGGCACAAATGCTGAACAATACAGCACGTTAGCCTGGAAGGAGCTAATGTTTCCAACACCCAAACTAATTTTTCTTGAATAATCTTGGCTGTTGTGAGATACATAAGTCAAGCTCTTTAGAGCTAGTTTTGGCTAGCAGTATCTCATAGCTACAAAGGATCAGGCTACAATCCCTTAGTCAAGAAAATGCAGATACCAAATTAGCAAGAGTTGGTCATTGCTGTGGGAGGCAAATTCTGACCAGCAATATGGCATGGTATCAAGGCAGGCAGGCAGTATGGGATGACAAGAATAGGTCTAGCTCTTCACAGAGGCTTAGAAAATTCTGGGAGTAGCTTTCCTTTTCCTTCATCCTAGTTAGCAACCAAGAACGGGAAATATGGGAAGGGGGAAGGGAGCAGTGTATTTTTCACTGTCACCAAATTGAAAGAGTGCACAAAACCCTTCCTTCATTTTACAATATAATTAAGCTGGGCTGCAGAAAGACAGGAAGGAAAGCAGTCTATTAAGTGTCCTTTTAGACATAAATTGCAACTGGTAATTTTCTTATCAGTTTTCCTCATAGTCTTCCCCTCCTGCCCTGCTCTCTGAAATACAGCACCAAACTCAAGATCCAGTGAATTGGCGTATTTTCCCTAGCAAGACAGTACACATAAACATACTCTCACACCCACCTCCTCCTCTGCCTCAGACAGCAAGCAGACCCCCTCTTCGTCTCCGACCCAGCCCCTCTGCAGGCAGGGGGGGTTCCTCCATGACAGAGGAACCAGCAGGTGCAGTTTCACACATTTATGGCAGCAGCGAGGGGCAAGCTGCAGTGGAGGGCTGGTATTCACTCACCCTTGCGGGTGAAAAGTGGTTGCAGGTAACTCAAAGCTTTGCGGGACACCTCTTGTTCATTCAAAGATCCTTGTCAATCTGTTGCTTAAACATGCAATTTGGTGCTCTTTAACTTAGCGGATGCTGGTAACTTCTCCGCCTGTGACCCTCGTATTTAGCATGCGAGAAATGGTTCGGTTTGGGTTTCAGGCCTCAGAGGCAATACTGTAGATTTACAGACTAATCACCGGTACCTCAGCAACCTGCCCAAAAAAATCCTTGCCCACAACAAATGTATGTTATCCAAACTGTGATGAGGAAATTTGCATAAATAGGGATTTGCATAGATGAAGGGACGATTAAAACATCTCTTTAGGGCTACAATCTCTAGTCTATCTGTATTCTTTGCAATTATCTGGCACAAATACTTATTTCTCTGAGAGATGTGTGGACAGGAAGGGAATTCCCTGTTTTAAAGGGAAGCTCTGAAGTCTTTCCAGGGGAGGGATCAAATACTCAGTTTTAACAACACACATCGCTTTTTTCCTTGTCAATAAACACCCCAAATATAACTACCTGCAAATGAAGAAGTACTTGTGAATGAACAGAGGTTTGTTTTTTCAGGCACTACAGATAAGGCAGTGAAGTACTTGCTCACGGAAGGGGAAATACATGTCAAGGAAACTTGCCATCATTCCCCCTGGCAGGATTGAGGAGGATATTTAATATATTTTTCTCCTTCCCCTGCTCACACCAGTCATATACTGTCAAGGATGTGATATGAAGGATTTTAAATCCTCTGCTTCCTTTCAAAAGTGGCTGAAGTTGAGGCAGGGATCAAATGTTACCAAGCAGTGGGGTAAGACCACCCACACCCACAGAGCACAGCGGGGTGGGGGTTGGGGGGTGGGGGTGGGAGGTGGGGGTGGGTGGGGGCGTGTGTGCGTGCTCAGACAAAGCCTAAGAGTCTTTCTTTCAAACCCTCCATCTCCAACCTAAATTTCAAAGCATCTGCGACTTGCAGCATACACCAGCTGCACTTTTTGCAGGATGTGCTTGACCTTGTTGTTTTTCCTTACTCTGTGTACGCAGAGGTAGCACAGTGACCTGGCAAGAGGCAGTTAGTGCTGCTTGAAAACTTACGATGAAGAGTAGCATTGCAGGTCATCATTCAGCCCAGAGCAGGTAGTTAAAATACTCTTTTCAGAGCCATAGTAAATCCAAGACAATTAAGACAGAAGATACTGAGCAAAATTACACACTGTTAAGTCTTTTTATTAGTTTTCATTGTTGTTATTGTTATTCACACTTAGACAACTCAATTACATTAAGTGATTTATATGAAGAGCTCTGTACTGATATAAGGTGAGAAAGTGTACACGCCACAGTGAAACATTCCGTAGATACAGTGAAGTAGGACCTTTGATAGAAGGGATTATTTCCGAGAGCCTATGTACAAATAAAGGTAACTTTCATACTATATACAAACTTATATTCACAGAGAATATACTGATTCAGAGATACAAGAGTTTCATCAAGTGAATAATGATGCATACACATAAACACATGAGAAAAACTGGTATTTTCAGGGGGTTGCCTGGACTGGCTTCCATGGCAATGTATTTTTTTTTAAGTTTGAAATGAGTAAGATGGGGACTTCTTCAGATCTTTCTTACAGTAAGCTGAAAATGAGAGATGAAAGAGTATGAAAACTAGAAAGTGAAACAAACAAGCTTAAAAAGCTTTATTACAAAAATAGCATCTGATTGTCAGTTATAACATGCTATTATTATTTTCACATGACAATACAGTGGCGTGATCTTGCCATCTTCAGTGACAGAAATAATTTCTACTCATGTGAGTCAACTCCCCAGAGTCAGGATTGCAAAGTTAAAACTGTGTAACAGAGATCTGGATAATGGAAATGAACACAAAACCAAGCGAAATCCCTTTGGCATTACTTAATTTTGATGGGGGATTAAAAGAAATGGTGGATTTCTATTGGATAGCCTGACCCTGAAAACTTTAACTCTTTTGTAAAACAGACGTACCAGAAGTAACTCATTTCTTATAAACTTACTAAAATATGAGGAGCTTCCTTTACTGTGATCTCGGTGGGAGAAAGCATTAGAGTAACAGGATGATTTAATTGCTTCACTGGGCCCGACTCTGCAAGCATTGTATTCCTTCTTCTGGGGTGAACAAGGATGGCAGGATTGAGCCCCTGCTGCAAAGGCAGAGTGCAGCATTTTGTACAGTCCCACAGGGAAGCTCAAGAGTATGAGCAAACTCCCCCCGACTTACTCACAGCTTCACTAAGGCAAAACCAGATCCTGCTTTACTGTACATTTATTTGAGAGTATTTCACATTATACCCTAAACAGAGACATGAAATGGATTCTTTACTTTAAAATTAATGATCCCCTTATTTAGAAACCCCGTACTAGTCTTCTGGGTTTTTTATGGCTTCTTTTTGCATTAAGACAACTATGTGACATAAAATAAAAGTAAAAAAAATAGTAAAGTGCAAGATCTTTAAAAACGTATACAAATTTCATTGTTTGGATTGGTTTTGTGTTTGATGAGCGGTGAATTTACAATAAATCTACATGAATGTACAGTTCATTTACCAATCTTGAACTACATTATTTCTTACTCAATCTCGGGCCACTTATGGCTCATGTAGGAATGATGTGGCCAGTTGTGTGTCTGGTCTACCCATGCTCCAAGTGGTTACATGGCTTCTAGGCTGGGGCTGACCTGCCTCGGGCTGGCTGGGAGCACGGGCTCAGTGCCACGGTAATGTGATTACATGGCTTCTGGAGAAGAGATGGCTTACGTCCAGCCAGGCAGGTCTATGGCCAGGGGAACGCGCAAACTAGCACCCATCCAGGCAGACAAGTCCTGAGATGCCATAGACCGACAACTAGCAACACACAGCAGACCTACAGGATGTCTTGTCTGGACTACGGGGCTTCTTCTACACGTACAACTTCTGTTATCGGATGGGTGCACTGAACTGCATAACTTCAGTCTGGAAGTTACTCTTCCAGAATAACTTCTCCAAAAAGGATCATTTTAACATCAATCAGGAGTGAAACCCACGTCTTGGAGGGCTGGAGCAGGACTCTTCTCCACACTATTGAGTGCAAACTATCCCATTTGCTAATCTCAAAATCACTTTCTGCGGATATGTTTCCAGCTGCAAGTTCTTGCATCAAACTTTCCAGGAATAGCAGGAAATCATCTGCTCAAAGGACCTAGCCATGCCTCTTTCTCAGTTAGTTGTGTCATTGTTATTTACAAGAGGTAAAATGGTTTCCAAGAATACAAGTGAATGCAATTTTTCTCTTTGTACATAGCTCCCAGGACAATTCTGTTTGTTACACAAGTGCATTTATGAAATACGGGATCCTAAGATAAAAATCTATCTTGCCCAAGTCAATGGCAGAAATCTTCTGAATTTCAGTGGGCCAGTTGTTGGAGAAGGGATTATTTCTTTGTTATAAATTAAATAAATCCATCTGATACAGACTCATATTTGATGCAGAACATAAGTTACATGGATCACAAGATGCTATTTTAAGGAATTACTGCTGAAAGAAGAATAATTAAAAAACATTGTATATCCCCTTTTTCGCAAAATATGTAATGAAGTAAAAGACAACCAGAGAAATAATCCCTTAAAAAACACTCAAACATTAAGAACATTTCTAAGCATCTATTTTTTACAGTACTTGGATTAACCACGTTTAACCTACCGCTTTGTGGACCTTCATATCCACACACAACAGTACCATGAGTGACAGTAATCATAAACTACTTCAGAGTAGCGTATGTGGTAATTACATGGAAGGTTCATTGCCGTTACAAATATCAAATGACATCTAGATAAGCTGCTTTGTCACGCACTGTGTTTTATGCTTCATGAAGATTATGCAGACAGCCACGTCAATTGAATAAATAAGCAGAGGCATACAGACACAGAGAGCGTGTCTGCACTACAAGAAAGCACTAGCTTTCAGTAAAATAGTTAATTTAAAATACACAGAGCTTTGCTGAAAGATTTTTCCATGTCTACATGTAGTTCTTGAGGAGATCATCCTCATATTACACTTTTTATCACACTTTTCTAGCATTTACCCAACAGATTCGACCATGAATCTTCTACAGAGGGAAGCCGGCTTTTTTTTTTTTTTTAAGTGGAAACCAGCAAATACTTGTAGGACTCCAATGGTATTTTGTACTGATGGGACCCATTCTCTTCTTTAATTCCACTGAAGTTAGTGCAGAAAATCTTTAAAACAGGTTACAGTCTGACTCACGATCCTCCTCAAATGCTACTGAAAATCCCTTCCAAAAATCATGTCCAACACTGGTTCTGTTCAGGTGTGATGGTGCCACAGAGAGTTGGCTATTTAACCCAAAGTTGCATTCTTATCTTACTTACTGTGTTGCCAACCTGGTGGTGTCCTGAAAACACTAAGCTAGAACAGGATCTTGATAATAACACCAATTTCTGTATTAATTATTCATTTATGCTTCATAAGGATTATGCAGACAGCAGCATCAATTGAATAAATGAGCACAGGCATACAGGCAGGTCAGCTTCAACGCTGACCAACTCGCTGTAGAATTCAGCCCGTTTGTGGGACCAGATCCCCAGTGAAGTCATTCAGAACTTTGACTGAAGAAAATAGAAATTTAATTTTGACTTCTAGGTCTACAATGTTGAGAAACGTTCATGGATCCCACACTGAAACAGTTATGAACAATGAGAAACACTTTATGCCCGGAAATTTGCTGTCATTGTAAAATAGGAATGTCCTAACAAATGGTGTGCATTTTTGGCAGCGTTGAGCCTGGACAGCTTATGGACATCCAGTCACTGGGTTGCAGCAGCTCTTGGCTGTTCTCTCAGCACTCCAGTTTAAGATTTTCAAACTCCTCCCACGAGATAAGGGGCCATGCTTCTCCCTCCATCCCATTCCTCTCTTTCTCTACCAGCACAGCTGTTGCCTTATAATCAAAGAGCACATCAGCGTGCAAATATCCTGAAACAGTTTACCCCAGCAGTTATGTAGAAAGCTGCCTTGGTAAATATAACCAGCTTTCACAGCCAGCCTCCACAGAAAGCACCACACAACTGAAATCTCTCCCATTACCTCTGGAGCTGAGCTGCCACTGACTGCGCAGTTATTCAGCCATTTGAATAATGATCTGCCCAGCAGATGCAAGGCAGTGGGAGCCGTGAGGTGTCTCATTCCTGAGGGGAAAAAATTACTTTTAATACCTTCCACCATAAGTATGTTGATAGGGGCAAGCAGACACAGGAAAGAAATGAGTCCGATATATTCTAAGACAGTACACAAAATGCCATTACACGAGCCCTTATCCCTACACATAAAATTCTTCCTTCAAGCTGTGATGCCAGCTTTGTTCTGAAATACTCCCAGTGTGTAGAGCTTTCGATCAGTTACTCTTTCCTCCCTACCTGCCCTCAGCGGGGCAGTAGTCTCTGCTGCTGCTGCCCCTACTCTGCAGAGTGCACCAGAGTGCTCCTACAGCTCTCAAGGTCAGGTAGGGCTTTTTCCTTTCCAGTCTGGGATTTACACCATGCTGACCATGAATCATCCAAAAAAAAAAAAAAAAAAGAAAAAGAAAAAGGACTAATGTACTGAACAGAGATCAGACTCTTGCCCTTCCTTGGTTTCTTGATTTGAAGTGACCGACCAGTGAATCTGGGCATCTTTGTATGTTGTAAGCACCCACCACAGACCTATCACGATCCTGCACAGGCTCTTTCAGATCGCTCTGTCTTATTCTGCTCACTTGGGAAAGGATCGTCTGTTTTGAGCACTGTCATCAGAAAAAAAAGCATTTGATGACTCCTCTGGGACGGATTATACTGTGGAGTCAGCTCTGTATTTTGGGACACCCGTTTCATTTGAGCCCAGAATTTGGGTTATAGATTTGCTTTTGTAAGATTGTTGATCTTGTCAGTAGAGGGCACTGTAGCACTGTATATACCTACCTTTCCCTTGTGTACACCCGTAGAAACAAATGTTAAGAAGTGGGCAGCACTTTCGTTAATACAGGTAAGGATTCTGGAGCAATGAAGGATTTTAAATACACAGACGAAGTTTTGCTCACAATGACAGAAGCTCACACTAAAAAGCACAAAGAAGCAAGAGATGTTGCAAATGTATGGTTAAGATCAAATACTGATTCTGAATGTAGCTAGCACTTAATACTTTAGGACAAGACATGAGTAGCAGACATTGTAACTCCTAGTTTTCTTGCTTTTGTTCATTAGTATCTCACTTTTTTCTTCATGATATCACATAATATTAACATTTTAGTAATTTTTAATATGTATTTTTTACTGTTTTCTCTACCATTGTTTTCTGTCAAGTCCTTACTCTCTAATCAGATACTGTTATATAGAAATACATATAACAGGAAAACAATAAAGGACAAAGGGGATGAGTGAGAAGCAAACAGCATGGAACACACAAAAACAGACAAGACAAAATGTGCTGAGCCTTCTGTTACACAGCTGTGAGCATGGCATTGCCACTGTGAGCACAATACGAATACAAAACAATGCTGAAACAGGTCACAGAAATGCGCTGAAATTTCATGAACTCTAACTGCACAAAAGACTTGAACAAACAAACGACGATTATCTGAAATAATTTCTTAACACCCATTCCAGTCCTCCCATTTTTTTTTTTAATCATCCAAACTACAGGAAAGATGAACACTTCGTTGCTTCCTCCCTCATTTTTTTTTTCTAGGTTTGGATCTTCTCCTCTCAGGATTTCAGTAAAAGAATATTGCATTTTCACTCCTTCCTGGGCTTCTTTAGACATTCAAACTTCCAGTAATACTGAAAAATTTTCATGTAGGTTTCCTGCAGCTGCACTATATTTAAATTGTTAGTTTCTCCTACCTAGTTTCAAGTTTTATAAGAGCAAATATGAACTGCCCAGCTTTGTACATCAGCTGGGGATCTCTTCCAGCAGTGGCTATATGTAGCTGTGAAGGTCCTTACACTCCAAGTAATAGTTAAAGATAGCCTGCAAAACATATATCCACTTCAGCAATTAGGCTGCCACTTTACAACTACTTCTATTTTCTGTATGAAATACTATGCATAAGCAACTTAACCTTTTTCTTCTGGCATGAAGAGGCAAACTCATAATGATAACAGCATCTGAAAGCCATTGGTACTGTTGTTGGTATTGCTGCAATAGAAAAAATGGTGTGTTCACATAGTAGCTGTATGATCTCTCTGCATGCTGTGTTGCTATTAGAGAAGAAAGAATATCCCCATTCTGGTCTTTGCATGTGAATGCAATGAAAATCTGCACCAGTTACAAAATGGCCAGGCAGCGTGGCCCCTGCAGTGCCAAAGCCAGAGTTCCTGGAATCTGAAGAGTTTTGCAAGATGTAATAAACCACCATTAACATCCTGCTGATTGCCTTTACAGACCTGTGATGCAGAGGAGCAAAACACTGATGAACTCCCTGGCTTTGCTGAAATCACATCATATAAATCCGTCTGTGACTCATGCGCGCCGTGTATGCTTTCCACTCAGGAGTTTCAGCAGATTATCAGAAAAATCCCATACCAGGGTGTGTGGGGGGTGGTGCCTCCACAAGGCTAATACTAGCATTCCCCTTAGAAGATGAGAGCTTTAAGAACTGAGCACGCTGTGTGTCTGTGTATACTACTAGAGAGAACAAGAAGTCTGCGGATATGTACCATAGGCATAGGAGAAGCAGTAGCTTTCACTGTTTCCGTGCGTGCGCAGCATCTCCAGCACTGAGCGGCGAGGATGTTCTGCAGCAGACAAAGAAAACCTCAGCTGGGCTGGACTCAGCCCTTCACGTGTGACTGCACTGTCCAGCAGTGGTCATTCCTCAGCTCTGAGATCCACCCTTTGTATCCTTTTCTTTCTTTCTCTCTTTCAAAATTGAGGGAGAGGAAATTTACAAATCCATGGGTTATTCTCATAGAAGCTTTCCATTGTGGTTTTTCGCTGTTTCATTTTGATACATATATTTTTTTAATAAATATTTATGTGGTGTGTTTTTTTTTCCTCGAGAAACAGCACTTTCCACTAGATGGAGACAGGACACTGGATCACTTTGTCCTCCAGCAGGACGCTGACAACGAGGAACACAAAATAAAGCCCAAACATGAGAAAGCCCAGGATTTTATTCATCCTCCACTTGCAGAAAGCGATGGAGAGGATGACAAAGAGCAGCATGATGAAGAGGAGGACAATTGCACAGAACAGACCGTTGCTGCTGACTGTCACCGGGGCAAAGCTGTTAATCACAGCATACAGGAGCCACGGAAGAGGAAGGCTGTTAAGAAACAGAAAGATAAATTGGAAACATTGCAGAGGTGCAGAAAAGGGCACTAGAAAGTTTCTGGAGGCACTTCAAAATACAACCAGAGGCTTTCTGCATAAAGTGAGACAGGAAGAGTTTCAACTCTTCTAACATGTACATAAATCTAATTTGTCAGCTTGCTCGTGGTTCTTGGGGAGAACACATGAGATTTAGGCTCCCCACTCTTCCAGCAGTTACATTGAGGAATTGTATTTCCCTTGGCTGACAAATCACCTGGCATCCTGCCTGTGAGCAGGAAGACTCCTTTCATTTGTTTCTGGATTTCAGACATCTGCAGAAGAATCTACTTCCACTCTCTTTCCAAGAGCCTGCATGACAGGAGGGTGGGTTGCATAAAGACATGTCCTTGCCATGACGAACCAGCACTCTGCAAGGCACTAGCCCCAAAATTTTGGCCCTTAAAAGCCTTGATCCACATTTCGTGTATAAACCTATGTTAAAATGTGAACTTCAACTGAACTCCAGCTTAATTTCTACTTCTGTATTTGCTGTCATTGCATTTCTCATCTCTGATGCCACAGAATGAGGCAACATCCCTCTGGAAGATGTCAAGCTGAAATAAATATTTAAGCCACTGATCGGAGCTTAGCAGGCTTAGAAAGCATGAAGAGTGCTTCTAACTTTGAGTAAGCAGCTCAAGGGAGAATAATTTATTATAGCCTCAGTACTAACTACACCAGCCTAGAGCTCAACTGTGCCACTGCTGTTGTAAATATACCAGGTCTAGCAGCCTGGTACAGGACAACAACATTTCCATTGGCAGGGAGACTAAAAGTTTTAACAAAAGTACGAAAGCATTGCAAAAGAGAGAAGTTTTGTAATGCACCCTACGTGCTCTAAGTTGAAGCACTTGGTAGTGAATAATGTTTTCATATATTTTGCAGGTCTGCTGCTTATAGATGTTATTTCAAACACTTCATGCTTCTGGATTAATAGGAAAAAGTGTCCCATTTTTTCTGTTGTGTCCAAAGCTACTGCCATTAGCTAACAGACAGAGTAAAAAAGCCATTTACTATCCACTCTAACTTCAGGAGCCCTTTTTGTACCTGTGCAATTGCTGGTATATTTTCAGCAGCGAAAACCGTGACCTGTTCTACGACTAGGCTGTTCGGGACGACGACTATGACTAGACCTGTTCTTCCGTGTGTGTGATAGCAAGAAACAACCAAAGATGGAGAAACTGAGAGCATGGACATGATTCTCAGTGCCTCTATCCTGTGTTGAAGATGGGAATGTGGGAATAAAGACAGAGTTTGTCTGTACATTTCCTGTACATTTCTGAAACACTGAGGCATAGATTACAGCATTTCTGGACCAGATCTAGTTTGGTCTCAAAAGTCAAAAAGGAATTTGAATTCCAACCACACATTATCCTAGAGCTGCCATGAAGCAGTGAAGTGTAAATAGCACATTTCTGCTCAATCTTATGTTGCTTCTCATTGTCAGAGCTATACAAAGGGTCCTTTGTGTTAATAGAAAATTGGTTTGTAATTTGGGACTTGCCAGGTATATAAAAAAATCACATGGCAACAACAGCCTAAACAAGCTACACAAGACAATGACATTCTGTTTTTATTACAGCAAACATGTTGAATACTGCAGAGGCAATGAATTGTTCCTGATCATCATTTATAAAGAAAGCTCTAGTATAAGCATAATGAGTGGTAACATAAGCAAACAACAGCAACCTGACAAAATCATAAAAAGCTGCAGAAATTCCTTCTTGGAACAATGCTCTTGCATACTTTTTTAAGTACAATTCACTTGCCTGGGCAGCTCTGCAATGTATCAAAGAGAGAATTAGGCACAAATCTGTAGCAATTCTGCCATGCAAATGTCTGTAAACTTCTGAGCACTTGAAATAGTGACATCCGTTGCATATTTGCATCACTCTCCTTTTTAAGCATCAATGGCAGAAAATTGTTGTAGGCAACACCTTGGCAAAACCACAGCAACACGCTAAGGACAAAAGACCTGTTAAAATAGACACAATTTTCTTGCTGTAGGACTTACCCAACTGTGATGTCAAATATGTTGCTTCCAACAGAACTGGATACAGCCATGTCCCCCAGACCTTTGCGTGCTACAATAACACTGGTAATAAGGTCAGGAATGGATGTGCCAGCAGCTAGAATAGTCAATCCCATGATTTCTTCGCTAATACCAATGGTCTCTCCAACCTAAAAGGGTTTAAGCAAAAACAGCAAAATAAGTCCTGCGGTAAAGAAATGCTTTCTGCTGTAAACCTGTTTAACTAGGAATATTGACCTGGAGCTTGCTGACTAGCTTGGAAAATACAGGCAAGATTGGAGAATTACTCGTCTTCACAGATTTCCACGTTTCAGGAGAAAGATAAGATTCTCAAATAGAACCTGTAGGTATTGACAAGCACTTGCTGATGGCTCTGATGTACCAGAATGATCAAGTCTTGGGGTCAGGACAACCACAGGTCTCTGAACTACTTTCTATTTACTGAGTAGTGATTTACTTCATCCATGGTTGCAGCTCCTAAAATAAAGCACTACTCAGCACGAGATAGATGATGGACTCTGATTCTAAATGATCTCTCACAGTGCAAAACACAATGCAGGGCTTGTATTTTGTACCAGTATCACCTCCTTACCTGATGTGCCCACCAGACCATTAAGTAAGAAAAAAATGCAATCCAGCTGATAGAGCCAAAAAATGTGATAGGAAAAAATTTTCTTGACCTCTGAAACAAAAACAAAGAGAAACAGTGAACACCTGTGTTGAAGGCTGATGTGCTGTAGTCTTATTTGCTTCTCAAAATGAGAGTGGCCTCTCATTTTTTCTGATCACCTGTTCTGACCAACTATTCTGATCATCATCAGATGATCAAAATAAATGTCAAGAATGGTAAGAAACTGAGTCCCTACATTGGTATATACTTACCTATGCCTCATTCTTCCAACCACTTAAGTTGTAAAATAATACCTCCTAACAACATGTATGATGAATGGCAATGATATTCTGTTATGCCGCAGTTTGCATATGTGTTTAGCTGAATAGTGGTTTGACCTCTAAATTTATTAATAGCTTCATGCTTATTCAGAAAGAATGTTTTCAAATTGCTAAAATACGTACCCATACCTTTCATTCATACATCAATAACTTTGCGCAACACCTTTCACAGTCAGTATAACAAAGGCTGCCATATGACAGAGCTAAAAAAATACATATCTAACATTTATTAGGGCATTTACTTTCCTTGGGAAAACAACCCACTTTCTCAATTAGAAGAGAAGATACATTAAGCACATATTTGCCACGCTTTGTTTTGCAGAGAAGTTTGTCATAAAAACCTGTAAAACACACTCCGAGGCCCTTCAACGAATTAAAAAATCTGTATAACACCAAAGTAACTTTATTTACAGTTTCAGTGTCTCCCTTACTAACGTCAAACTTGGAATAGATAGCGTTCTTGCAGCCAGTGAATGGGTTATATTCAGATTAATGATTTATTTTGGTTTCTATTCTTTCCAGTCTTTTGCACCATCCATATTTCCTATTGGCTAGCTAGATCTATGTAACAAAAAGAGATCACATTAACCACTAAAGGAAGGAAACACGACTGCAGTACTGTACCAGGCAATCACTGTCTAAATGAAATTAGTGTTTAAAATGAAATTTGTACTGTGAATGAATGCTACCAGTCTTGAATGCAACCACAATCTTTATGGGCATCAACCTTCTGAACACAGGTCCTCATCCCAGATGACTTCTGACGTGCCACTATCACTGTCCTACAAATTTTCATGAATAACCAGTAGGACTGCTTGTGGAAGTAAGTTGTAACACTTTGAATACTTGTTCCAGCTGCTGCTTGATCCTGCACTACCTCTTCCTGTGAAGTCCTCGCTAAATCCACTTCCACTTTTTGCTCTGCAGGGGCCTCCAGAATTTTTGGGCAGTGCACCTTGCCTGTACCCCTCTCCACTGCAGGACATGTCCCTGTTGCACTGTGGGTCATTCCTAGGTGTTGTGGGAGCAGACAGGACTGCAGGGCTTTCCCTAACATGACTTTTGGAGAGAAAATACTACTTGGATTTTGCCAATTCAGCTTGCTCAAGCCATGATAAAGCCCTCTTTTTTAGGGAGTTTACAGAGCTGCACAGCCAGCTTTTCTTGTATAACAGAGACAGGAGGCATTTATATGGGACAGCATCACATTTAGGAATTGATCAGCATGGGTGGCTGTGGACTACGAGGTGCTCAGTGAATTGGGCTGGCCATTAGAGCTGATCACGCGGGAACGACACTGTCTTTTGTCAGCTGAACCGGAAAAGAGCGAGGCTGGTCCACAGCTCACTGAAATTGTGTAGACTCTTTCTGCTGACATAAATGGAATGAGATCAGGTCATTACAGATGGGAAAAAGGTAAAGTCAGCACTGGCAATTGTGCACACTCATCTAGAGGGCGGGACAATTAAAAGGTCCGTATCTGCTCTAGCAGCAGGTACAGCTGTGGCCTGTGCTGCAGAACACTTACTCCCTGTGGGCACTTTGCACAGTGCTAAATGCCCTCCTGAAAACTGAGCTCGTAAACATTGACTTACACAAGCTATACAACTCCACAATGGAATATACACAGGAACACATTAAAGATGGCACAGATTTAGCAATGCTCCCAAACCCCCTCAAATATAAATAAATAACTGAACTTCTCTTCGAGTAAGAAAATCATTCCAGTAGGTGTTTTAAATTATCTTTAAATATAGGCATAAATAGCCACAATGGCACCTGGAAACGTCCTTTTCATATAAATTCCATTACTGTCACAAGCACTGTTTCTAGAGCTGCCCAGGGTACTTCGGTTGATCTGCTTCTTAACTGCTTTGTAACTCTTTACAGAGCAAACAGAGTTACTTTTTCAAAACGGAGTTCTAAGGTTTTATCAAATCAGAAAATGTGATAATGAGCTTCCAATGTTTAAACCTACTCAAATGGACTTTTGATTTTAAAATCAAAACTTTACATGCATTGGGGGACAGAAGACCTTAGTCTAAAAAGGAACACAATTTGAAAGGGACACAAAGATGGCTGTTAAAACAGCGATCTGACACCAGTGGGAGCAGAACTTACACAGCAATTTCCTTTTTTTAAACTAAACAGCTAGCACTTCTTTTTCACCATTCTTAGCAGCCAACTCTTTCAACTTTCAACATTTTTTATCTTCCTTGTAAAAACTGGGATTTTCTGGCAACACATATGGTGAATGAGATGATGAAGTGATAAGCTTGTTGCAGCTGGTCACAAAATCCACACAGAGCACCTCATAGCAATGCAATTTGAATAATCACTATACAACACTCAAGATACAAGCATACATTGGCTTACGCAAAACTGAGCAAGAGCTGTACTGGCCAGTAATAGCTCTCTGTCAGTGCGATATACATACCAAACGGTTCTTGCAAAATAACAAGACATTGCCTACCTGAGTCAGACACTCACAGAATTCGGATGGCTAAGAATTGCCAGTCAGTAACTTTGCAGCATGTGTATTCCTAGTCTGTTTTAGCCAATCCTCTCCTAGTAAAATTAACTGATAAGCAGCAGTTCAAGACTAAGAGTACTTTAATAGGCTTAACAGTTTAATTACCTATTTTAAAAGGGGGAACATTTAAACTAAAAAAGGGCAAAATTTAAAGCTTGTACATATTACAGGTGATGAAATCATGAACGGACTCCATAGATGCCACTTATAATTGCATATAGATGAAATTTTTAAAAAGCAGTAATGAATGCGCTGATTCTTTTTCAGATGCTCGGTTTTATTTCCAGAGTATAATAATAATCATGCTTATTTTGTAACTAATGACAGCATTCTTTTGAGATTTATCTCACTCCAACTCCCTAGCTCTTGGAAATATAGAGAGCTGCCAATTTCAAGCATTTTCCTAGAAGAATTAGTCAGAGACAGCAGACAGCAAAGTTTCTCTCCACCTTTTCTGGTAGCTGTTGTGATGGTTGCCTTGTAAAGTCGGAAAGCCCAGTTTATTACCAATTGGTTCTGTGGTGGTCATGGTAACAGACAAATGAGAAGAGCCATGGCTCATGCAGTTCATACAAAGGAGAAAGAATTTTGTAGTTTCACTATAGATTGGTTGGATTGGTACTGTATCTGTCCATCAGCAGTTTTGGTACATTTCTGTATTGATTTCATGCCAGTGTCTGAAAAACAGGACTTTAAGTAGCAAGAATGATCCAAGTATGAAGGTTTTTCTTCTAAGAGCCTGGTCCTGAAAGATTGTGAGTTCTTAATAATTGGCAAAGTAACTGTCTTAATTTTAGCCAAGACTATTACCAACATCTTTACTTTACCTTTAACCTGAATTAATCATAAGTTTGTGTCGTACATAAATTTATCTGCATTGCAAGCTTTGATCTTCCTTTCATACTTGACAGTGCTTAAATCTGATTACTCAGAACCTGCTCCTGTAACTGGATCTGTGCAGGAACATCTTGTCCTTGTCCCCTTGGTAACAGTGCATCTTTGTATGGCAACAAGAGTTCATGTAAGTTGTGCCTCTTTGTTGGTAATGGGAATTTGCAGAGGTACAATGAACTGCCCTATATGGGTCCAGTGACAGCAGGACTGGAGCTCCGATAGCCATTTTTCTGGCCCGTAACACAAAGGGATGGACGGTGCAGTATGGCTATAACAAAAGAGATGGTGTTCAGTATCTGCCACTGACCCACTGGGCCACCTTGGTCACATCATCTTTCTTTCAATCTTTCAATATCCCTTACTGCAGGAGGTGGACAGTTACGCCTGTGGCCTTTACAGAGGAAAGGGCCTTTACACTGGGGAAATAAGCTATTAGTACAGGAAAAATACCTGTTATTGTTCAAAACACCTGAACAAAAAGTCAGATACAAAATTCCCCTAGGGCACACCTACATCTGGTGTACAGCCAGCAACATTATTGATGTTATAGTAAGGATTTTGATATATACTGGCTTAACGTGACCAGGTACTATTAAGGCAGTAAACACACACTAGAACATGTCAGGTATTGAATCAGCTGAGAGTTTGTTGAGCTAATGCATAATCTACTCTAAGTATATATAAATATGCATATGTGTACACCAGAGCGTAATAAGGCAGTAAGGATTTTGCTAACTTTATAACCAGAGACCTTGTATATGAAATAGTTTTTCTAGAGCTTCTGAGTCTCATGGAGCTAAATATAGCTTGGTATAGTACAAGTAAATGCAGTCAAACCATCTCCATTATGTGGAGATAAAATATACTTTAGAAAAGAGACTCTAGGAGGAAAGAAGAACTCATTTTTGAAAAGTGGACACCCACAGAGGATGTCAAAGGCTCCATATGGTCTCTCAAATCAGTATATACAAGTGTTCATTTTATATATCCACATGCTAATCTGAGCATCCTGATGCAGAATTTGGGTTTCTGACTAAAATTATCACACTTGCAAATCAAGCCCCTGACAGCAGGCCTACATACAAAATCTATTTAAGTATTATTTTAGGTTTGTTTTAACTTTTGCCTTACAGATTTCATGGAAAGTTGTTTCCTGATGCACATGCTGAGCTGTGATACTGGGTTTTGTTTTTGTTAGGAAGGGCATAGTGGGATTGGCACACAGGTATAAGTGAGAATATTTTAGAGTCAAACACACTAATGAAGCGTCCTTGAAAAGTCAGACAGTTGATGCAACCATCTGGTTAATTCTTTGACAGCAATGTTCAAAATAAGCAGCTTGTCATACTGATACAGCCTGTTTCCTCTTCTGTTATTACTACATGTAATTACAAACTACATTTCTTTTACTTCTGTATAAAAAGCCACTCCTTTCACCGAATGAAATTTTAAAACTCTGTTGCCCATTGACATATCTGGCACATACAACTGTGCTTATCTGCTATGTTACAGCAGGGTATTTTAGCTGTAGGATGTCAGCATGCCAGTTCTATTGTGAACAATACTAGCATTAGTAATCACGCGCACCACACACTTGCATGCAACTTCTTAAGATATTTGCTTTCCAAAACCATTATTGTAACAACTGTTCTCATTTGTACAGTACAGAATATTGGATAAGGCTAATGTCAGATTTTCAAAACTGAAAATAATGCACATACTTATTTCTTAGCAGTACTTGCTCATTTTGGGCCAAACTACGAAACAAATTCCAGGGATGGTTTTGAATGATAAAAGGAGGGCATAAATACAGACATAAACAATCTTGAAATTCATGTAGTATGCTCTTTGTGTTACCAAACAAAACATGTTTACCAGAGTTGTTTGAAAACTTTAAGAAAAGAGAGCTTAAAGATTAGAAAGGAAAATGTCAGTTTATCCTTTGAGAAACCTTTGTCTAAAAACAAATCAGAGGTCTTATTTTAGTTTGTTTCTTGCACTAAATTGCAGTTTTTCGGTGTGTGGGATGGGCAAGTTTTTCAGTGTGTGTGGAGAAAAAAAGAATTCAGGGTGTTGATTTATAACCTTATAAGCTCTGCATCCCTCTCTTGCAGCAGTTTTAAATCTATTTTTGATCCAGAAAGGAAAAGAGATTAAAACACTGCTACAGGATCTTTTCAGCCTCCATGAGCCTCCCCAGTCAGGTCTATTTGTATATGTGAATATAAAAGTGGTAAGACTTTATAACTTGTCACAGTAAGTCATTTGTATTAATAATCAGTCTTACATTACTTCAAGCTGCGTTTGGGACAAAACTAGCAAGTATTTTACACATGGAAGGACTTACGGATCTTGTTCTAGTATGAAAATTAAAAGATGACGAGTAGAAGACAAAGGTCTAGTAGAAAGTGCATTTAAGAGAAATGCGTATCATTATTTTTGAACCACAGAGAAAATTTAGACAGTTTAAAATCTTTCTAGTCATACCCTTTAGGGCACTGCAGATGGACAGACTTCCTCAGTACTTATGTGATATTCAGTGGAGAGCTAGAAATGCAGTGTGAAGGCCCCAAAGAAGTTTTAAGAGCTTTCACTTTGTGTCATAAAATAGTACTGAATATGAATAGCTATCTTTATTAGAACTATTAATAACCAGTTGCCCATACGCACCCATTCGAAGATTTGAAGACTGATGTTGTGACTTCTTCTTCAAAGAAGAAACCATTAAAAAAAATCATTAGCTCTATTTTTACATAAATCCACCACAGTCCCTTTTTGCATTTAGCTAGAGAGCCACCTGTTGTGCAGTACACACTGACTTACAATAACAGTTACTTACAGGTTTTCTGACATCTGGGAGGGAAGCCCACAGTGGAAAAACAATGGGTAATACAAGAAGGTAGGTGAGCTGCTTGCGTGGGGTGTCAGGCCAGGCCAGGCTGAGAGGCTGGTCCTCATCCTCTTCATTCTGTAAGAAAAGCTGCAGTGAGCAGAATTTTGAAGTGGATGAATGAAGTTAGGGATTCTTTAAAGAGGAGTCCTGAGGACTGTGCTGTGTTTCAGTGAGAACCCACGGGGTCTGAAAACACCACACCTACCTAGCAACATTAGCTAGGACACAGTAAAAAGATTTTGGCCAGACTATGAGGTATCCCTGCAGCACAGGCTGCCTGAGGATGTCCGTTTGTGGCTATGCTGACAGTGATGCTGGTCCCCTGGGACGCACGGAGCAGTGTCGTGCCTTCTTCCTGGAGGGGAACCTTGTGCCTCTGATATGTCTTCCCACAGGCTCTCCCTTGGGATGTGGGCTAGTCTAGTTGGGGATCAAAACGGCATCAAGCCTAGCCACATGGAGGGGGGTGTGTGTGTGGGTGTGTGTACACAGACACAAACATGTATATGCATATAAATAGAAAGGTATATGTGCATATATATATGTATACATATATCTAACTTTTTAAGCTTTTGTGAGTAACTTTAAAGGTTACTATTTAAGAGAGAGAGAGAGAGAGAGATACAGATACAGATACAGACACAGTTACAGATATAGATATAGATATATTTTCTTTTTCATAGGAACTTGTTCTAGTTCAGTGGACCTGGAGAGCTCCACTGCTCAGCCGAGGGGGTCAGACCAGGCTGCTCAGGGCTCTGCCCAGTTAAGCTGTGAAACCACCAAGGATGGAGATGGCCCAGCCTCACTGGGCTCTGGCTCCACCGCTGGGCTCTCCTCAGGGGGAAAAGCCTTCTCCTTTTCTCCAGCCTGAGCCTCTTGTGCTTAGACAAGCCACAATGCAGCAATGTTCTTAACAACTTGGTGCTAAAACTAAAGGAAAGACATTCCTCTCCTACTTGTGTAGCTGATCTTCATATCAATCGTATGCTGTTCACCTGTCATCTCTATTACAGAGTAGGTGTATAGGGACCTTCTCCCACGACAGAAAACCTTCTGGCTGACACACTTCTCCTAACTGAGACTGCTTCTGCTAACAAAATGGAGCCCTCGCAGGCTGCCACAGAAAGAAAGCAAAGTGAGCATGATTCAGCCTTTTGGGTATATGTATTAAAATAACTTTTTAACTTTTAACACAGGTAGGCAATGTCTCCAGAATTGCACATGGATCTAATTTATACCACAGAATAAGGCAACAGAAAAAGTGGCCTAAACAGTTCTTTCACACAGATGTGTGTAATGCAAACCCTGTTAAGCCTGTGGAAAGATTCCTAGAGAACTCAGTGGAAGCTGAAGAAGTCCAAAAAAGAGTACCTGGGTGAAAACTGTGTTTGTTTGAGAGCATGAGAGGTATACAACTACTCCTTCATGTAGTGTTCTTGTTTTCTTCTTTTGCAAAAAGATAATAATTGAAAATTCAGTCCTCTCTGCAGTGTGCAAGTTACTCTTCCCATAGATTTATAATGCAGGTTTCTTGTCAGTTATTGCCCTGTCTTAAGATTGCTTACATAAATCTTATGACAATGCTATAAGAAGCAGTCATTTGAATGACCACGTCATTTTTTTCTAAGCAAAAGAGTTATTGATGAAATGTCACCAAATGAACGTATGTATTGTTCAAAACGAATGTATTGTTCATAACATTTTCTATTTACTGCTAATTTTGATTGAAGAACCAGTCTTAATTATTCTACTGTTATGAACTCCTGAATTGTTCAACTACTCAGCTACTGAACTGATCAGTACATACAGAAGTAAGTCCAGCTCTTAGCTCAGGTTCTTCCACCGTGACTGTATCACCTGACACGGATGGACTGGAAGCAAATCCCTATTTACACATTGACAGGCTGCAGCTACTTTGATAGTTATGTGTTGATGTCAGCAGAAGACAATGTTTTGTAAACCCCTACACTTTGTGAAACAAGATGTATGATTGAAAGATGACAGTAAAGTGAACAGATCATAATAGGTATCATTAAAAGATTTTTAAAACATACATAGGCACAATTTGTCACACTCCACACAGTACTTAAGAGGCTCCTGAGCAGCTTAAGAGGCTAGCTTTTGCCTTTAGCTTTCAGCTCTTCACCAAAGCGGGCAGATGATCTGTACTTCACTGCTGCAATCTATTGAAGCCTGACTTCTGGGGGACTGGGCTGCTGCAGGAGTTTGTGGGGCTGCTTCCTAAAAACCGAATCCATTCCTCTTCCATTCTGGCAGATACTGTTGGGATGGGAAAATCAATCTGAGATGAACGCTCAGCTTTGAAATATGACGACTGAGGTAAAATATGAGCACAAAAGGACCAATTGAAGGGTTGCCTAGGTAACTCTTTCTGAGTGGCCTGTGTATAATTTAAGCAGCGGACTCAGCTGGAATAAAGCTCCATAAATGACTGCTTCATAAACACCACTGAGTGACAAAGTACTTCCTGAATTGCCATCTTTAGAGATTAGCCATGGTTAATGACTGTATTTAATCATAAAAAAAGCTTTACATCAGTCTGAGTTTGCATGAGTGTGCAAAATGAATGGAAATTAATACCTAAGTTGGTTCACGTACCAGTATGTACCATACTTCAACACTGGGCTTCATTCTGGTCTCATGTCTGTGTCAAAAAGCATTGGGCTAGCACGAGCACACAGGCAACATGAGTGGCTGTAGCAAAGGACCACAAAGAATACATATGGAGATTGCCAGATGTCTCCTGAGAAACCTTGATCCATCTGTCTGAGATCTTTTCACCTTCAGGTTGCACTGCCTCATCCCTCTCCCCAAGACAACCATCCCCAAAATGTAAGGCCAAACTCAAGCTCACAGTGCAGTAGGGCAAAACCCTTTTTCTCGCTAGTTTACCTCCAGGATGTGCTACAAATGCTACTGGATCTCCATTTCCTATTTCGTAAATTGGAATCAGCATCTGATTTTCATATGCTGACCTTCCAAAAATCAGTGAAAGTAAGGAAGTTCAACGTATTTTTAAATCTAGCTTCCATGAATTGCAAAGCAATGCTGAACTATCCACTGAGGTTGAAGACATGACGGGGAAATAATTTTGGCAGCTATAAAACTATGCAAATGTGAGTGTCATGCTCTGGACTAAGCAGCAGGGATATAAAATGACTCAGCATAGATTTATGGCAGAGATTGCATGCACTGTCTGTGGTTCCAGCCTGTCTGCAATGTGCACACTGAATATGCATTCTCACAGTTTGTAGAAAGTAATACTGAAACTATAGTTTTGATGTATTTTAGTCTGTATGATGAAAACTCAGTACTTGCAATGTTCGGTATGATTCTTTGCTGCAATGCTAAGAAGAACAACATAATGACAACATCATATAGACACTGGAATTCAGTTGCCTAAACGTATATATGGTGGTGCCATTTTAGATACCTTCTGGTATCTCACTTTACCTCCACATGCTCCATCAGAAATGGAGAATATTCTGCTCATTTATGACATACCTGCCCTTTTATGACATACCTGCCACCACTATGCAAAAATCTCCATTTCTCTGGGCCAGCTCAGGTGGTACTACCTACCCACCTATATGCAAATGAGTCCTACCCCAAAACTCATTGCCTGCTATGACTCTGTAGTTAATTAGCTTTAATGATACTGGAGTGAACATATGAGAAAGCTGCATTAGTTGACATTATGAACTCTGATGATAATCCAGTATCTACACAAAGTTTCATGTGAACCTAAATTTAACTGCTGTCACAAAACCACAGATCATATTATAGTCAAGTAAAACCTGAAGGTGCACAGACACAGTTCTCCTACATTTCCATTTGTCTGAAAGGATTGTCCAGAATATGCTAATGAGCATAGAATTGAACAATTTACTTATATTAATACAAAGAGCATTAATTCTAAGTGTTCTAGATAGTCATTAAACACATCAATACTGGCAGAAAGTGGTGTAGCAGGTCACTAACCATTTCCCCTTGGATTATGGGGGCTTCATTCTGCTCCCTGTCCCTGTCTTCCAGCTCAGGGGGCTGGGTGCCCTGAGAACAACTGGTCTTACTATTAAAGACTGAGGCAAAGAAGGCATTAAGTACCTCAGCCTTTTCCTCATCCTTTGTCACTGTGTCTCCCCCCGCACCCAGTAAAGGATGGAGATTCTCCTTAGCCCACCTTTTGTAGTGAATGTATTTATAGAAACTTTTTTTTTTTGTCTTTTACTGCAGTAGCTAAATTATGTTCTAGTAGGGCTTTGGCCCTTCTAATTTTCTCCCTGCATAACCTCATGACATCCTTGTAGTCCTCCTGAGTTGCCTGCCCCTTCTTCCAAAGGTCATAAACTCTCTTTTTTTCCTGACTTCCAGCCAAAACTCTCTGTCTTTTTCCCCGCCGGCTTGTCTTTTGGCACATAGGGACAGCCTGTTCCTGCGCCTTTAAGATTTCCTTCTTGAAGAATGTCCAGCCTTCTTGGACTCCTTTGCCCTTCAGCACTGCCTCCCAAGGGACTCTGTCAACCAGTCTCCTAAACAGGCCAAAGTCTGCCCTCCGGAAGTCCAAGATGGCAGTTCTGCTAACCACCCTCCTTACTTCTCCGAGAATCAAAAACTCTTATCATTTCATGATCGCTGTGCCCAAGATGGCCTCCAACAATCACATCATGCACAAGTCCTTCTCTGTTTGCAAACAGCAGGTCCAGTGAGATGCCTTCCCTAGTTGACTCACTCACCAACTGTGTCAGGAAGTTATCTTCCACACACTTCAGAAACCTCCTAGACTGTTTCCTCTCTGCTGTATTGTGTTTCCACCAGACATCCGGTAAGTTGAAGTTGCTCATGAGAACAAGGGCTAGCGATTGTGAGACTTCTCCAAGCTGCTTATAGAATATGTCATATGTCTCTTCATCCTGGTTGGGTGGTCTATAACAGACTCCCACCACAATATCTGCCTTATTGGCCTTTCCCCTGATTTTTACGCATAAACACTCAGCCCTTTCATCAGCATCATCAAGCTCTAGGCAGTCAAAACACTCCCTAACATACAGGGCTACCCCACCATCTCTTCTTCCTTGCCTATCCCTTCTGAAGAGTTTATACCATCCATTGCAGCACTCCTATTGTGTGAGTCATCCCACCATGTTTACGTGACTGCAACTATATCATAGTTTTCCAACTGCACAATGGCTTCCAACTCCTCCTGTTTGTTGCCCATACTGCATGCATTGGTGTAGATGTACTTCAGCTGGGCTATTGATCCTGCCACCTTTTCTGGGGGAGAAGCCCTAATTCCTATGTGACTGTTCTCAGGTGCTTCCGTGGTTTCTAACGCATCGACAACGCTTGCGTCTTTGCTGCTGTCTGGATCTCCACCCTCTACCTCCACTGAGATGGCTAAAGTGCTGCGTGCGTTAGTACAGGGACATTTCAAATGTGCTCCAGTGTACTCAGCACATCGTGGAGCAGACTGAAGGACCTTGCTAGAACACTGTCCCTCAAACACTGGTGTCCCATGCTTATCTCTAGCAAGCCTGGTTTCATCCCTTTCCGCCTTCAAGTCTGGTTTAAAGCTCTTTCAATGAGCCCTGCTAACTCCTGTGCAAAGATCCTTTCCCCTCTTTGAGACAGGTGTACCGTATCTGTTGCCAGAGGCCTGGTGTCGTGTAGACCAACCCATGATCAAAAAACCCAAAACTCTGCTGGTGACACCAGCCTTGGAGCCAGTTATTGATCTGCTGGGTTTTCCTGTTTCTTCCCTCATCATTCCCTGCAACTAGAAGGATAGAGGAGAACACTGCTTGTGCTCCTGATCCCTTAACAAATCATTAAAGGTTCAGACACTAGGTCTTCATACATAATAGTCATTAATGTGTTTCTATGAAATTCTCATTAGCTGTCATAACTCTTTCCACTCTTTATTTATTTTATCCTCATTTTTTTTTTTGCTTGTGCTTGGGACTGTCTTTCTGTTACATATACATTTGCAGTGCTGAATATCGTATGTATATTCATGCCTAGATGGGATGGACGTGGTACCCTAGTGCATATTAATCAATAATGACAACCAAATTAATTCTCTAATAGGAAAATGCTCCCTTTGCATATTCCACCAGGGTAATGCGGTACATCTTTGAACTACAAAAATATATAGTTATCCTTCCCTATTTTCAAGCTCTGTGTTCTTTTTTATACATCTGTAACAATTATTCTTTTCTTTTAAACCACTCTATGTATATTCATAACCCTATTCTTGCTACTTCAATTCTTCTATGTAACTCATTACAAACAATGAAAAAGAGACCAAATCTCTGGACGTTCCATCTTTCACAAGTTCTTCATCCAAGAACATCTATCTAATACTTGTCTGTAATCCCATAGAAGAAATCTCTTACTGGTTTGCTCAGGACTGGTCTGACAACTTTTCCCAATCTCCCAAGAAAATTTTTCCAAACAGAGGAAATGATGGTGTGTTTCACATTATATAAACAATACAAACATATGGTGACATTTCATCAATAACTATTTTGTTTATAAACAACAGCTTATAGCAAACTCCATCTGCCAAAGTCACAATGTAGTCACTGCTTCTAGCAGATATCAGAAAATCATTGTCTCCATGGATGCTTACACTCATACTATCTTAGGAAAAACAGTTGCTTTTCTGGCACAACATCAAACTGCATTTCTATACTTTTTGCCTCACAGTAGGACAAAATGGAAAACAAGCACAATGAACCACCTCAAACTTATCTGAAATACTGAATCTGCCACTATTTACCAACTAGTCTGTATTGTACAACAGCTAGAGCATATGAATTATAAATATTATATTCTGAGGATTATTCTGTTAGCCCAACTAAGCTGAAGAGCTGAGCTATAAATTCTCATGCTTGTACATTTCTTGTGCATTTTGACTTCTGATAGCATTAATCAATACAGAATTAGCATTAGGACTCCTGAAGAAAGGAAACTGCAGACAGGAACTATTTGCAGTTCAATTTGCTTATGCTGAAGTATAGATATTGTACCAGCTATAAAAAGGCAATTTCTTTCTTTGCCTGATAGAGCTGCAAAAGACTGCTGAGCTTTTTTTTTTTCTTGGAAATGAAGAGCTCTGTAAAACCCAACTTCTCACAATGAATGAATCAAGAAAAGATTATGATGTCTCAAAATGTTACCTGTCTCAGAGGTAAGTACCGATTTTCAGAATTGAGATTGATTCTTTCCTTTAGAATAGCAAATCTCACATTAATTTATTTCACTAGAAAGGCAGAGGACAAAGGCAATTGGAGCCCTACTGTGAACAGCCCCAAGTCTCTACTTTCTGTTTCTTGTCTGTAACTTGAATCGCTCATTTATCTTCTCCTACTCTCTCATTTGGAAAAAAAATATGTGAAAGAAGGTGAGATAGTAAGGTAGTACAGCAGTATGCAATTTCTGTGGGGTAACTAAGACAGAAAACAATGTCTTTCCTCATGAATTCTTGAGTAAAATTCAAGCAGGGAGTAAAATTAAATCCCTGAGCTTTCAGAATGCATTCTGTATATACTGCTGCTTAGGGCAGCTGATTTGTATTAATCCTCTCTGCACTGTGAACTGACTGAAAAGAGCTACCTTTAGAGTGGAGCCTATGGGAAGGAGCAAGGCTCATTAGGTATTTTCTCAGATTCTGCTGTTGCAGCTTGTGTCCTCTAGGGCTTCTGCACAAATACCTGAAAGCACAGCTCCCGGAGCTTATATGCAGCTTTTACGCCTCTGTTACTGCCAGCACTCTTCCTGAATTTGAAAAGAAATGTCAGAATGTAATAGTCAAAACTGCAGTCAGCCCACCAGGACAAGTAACAGCTATGGTGTGATGGAGATACATCTGAAGAATAAGCCTTTGTCTTCACGCCATTTTTCACTGTCCTAGTTTTCAAGTAAGTCAAACTGGTATACAGCAGAAAAAAATGTGGAATAGGCAACTGAGTAGCCTTGGGAAAATAAAGATCAATCCCTTTTGATGGCAGCCGCCGTTCTTATTAAGTTACAAAGAGCAATACTGGCAAACAAGATGCAGGCTTTAGACTGAGTATGGCAACTGAAAAAATGTTTGGCTTTGGAAAATGTATTTTTAATGATCAATCAAACAAATACCAGGGTTGCTGGAATATATCATGGCCTTACAACAAAGGCTGCTCTAATCTTCTCTCCCCTCCCTCTACAAAATAGAAATGTTTAATATAGCCCAGAATCATAGCCTGAGACAGAGAACACAACACTATTCAGATTCACATCTAATTTGCTAATTAGATGCAAACAGAGTGAGTACTTCAGGGCGTCTGTCCCCACCGAGGGCTCTGTCCTGAAACGCAGCGCACCGTGCTGCTCTTTGGTGGGGAAGGCACAACATGCTTTACCTCACTGTGGCTCAGGTAAGCGGATTAGATCCAATGAAAACAATAAAGCATTTGTGGCATTTTCCTACAACATACAAGTTGCCTTATATTTTCATGGAAAAGTTATCTCTGATGGTTGGCATGTAAACATTTTCCAGCAGGGTTTCCATGGAAACAGGTAAAAGCGTGCGCATGTGTATGTGTGCGTGTGTGTATGTGCTTGTGCGCGCGCGCGCGTGTGTAGGTGGGAGGAAAAGGTGTTATCTTCAGATTGGAAGCTATTTTTAGGAAAGCCACAGGTTAAAACGACTACGACTGAACACACTTAATCAAATGCTTGTTAAGAAGGTGGCAGGGGGAGGGGAGGGGAGACAATTGGACTTCTCAGAAAGATCATTTCTCTGAAGGGCACCCTATAAAACATTTAATGAGATAGTCAGTGTCCTTTTAGTCTTCTTTCATTTTCTCATACATGCTTGGTACCTGTCTATGAAGTTGTACATAACAGAGTCTTCTCCGTTGTGGCAACCTGCTAAAGGTTAAGACACAGAGTGCCGTAAGTAGAACAAAATCCCTGAGGAAGATGCAACATCCAGCAGAAGAGAAGGCAATTTCTGGCTGCAAATGAAGCAGGAACGTCTTACAGACCGTATGGTGGGAGGACGCATTGTTCCTCTGCTGTGCCGGTTAGGGGCTGGGAAGGAGACCACAGCCGTCTGTCCTTCTCAGCTGAGGATCCTGGTTTTATCAAAGTGTAGGAGACCTGCTGCTGCTTACAGTGGGAGTGGGATTATATGAGTCTTACTGTCTGGGACAAATGACTGGGTTGCTGAGGACGTTTTCTGGAAAGCCTTTTTGAATTTCTGCAAGCAACATCAGGACAGAATTTATCTTGTTCCTCAAGGGCTTGGGCTAGCAAGAGGACAGCTGAGGTTCCCTGAAGGAGAGTGGAGTAAGAATAATGGAGTTAAGGGCCTGGGAAAAAAGGAAAAGCAAGACAGTGGAGTTTGGAAAAGACAAATGAAGAAATTAAAAGAAAAAAAAGGAAAAGGAAATAAAGCGAAATTCACCTAGTTCATGAAACCTTGTGAAAGTCATTAACTGACAGTGTCCTTGACACTGTCTTGTGTAGTGTTTCAGCCTTGTGCAACTGAGAAAGAAGGAAAGGAGGAAAGAATACGAGTCTAGAAAAAATATAAAGATGACCAAAAAAACCCCTAAAGGAACCGGGAGAGGTATAAGGAAAACTAAATCACGGCATTTGGAGTATTACACTTTTTTTAAAAAGAAGTTTAATTTACAAATAGATGAAAATTAAAACACAACATAAAAGCTATTTTTTTCCCCTTTTCTTGCAGTCTTAGCCTGAGACCTTCCTTTCACAAGGGTCCTTTGCTCAACATCATACTTTTAAAAGAATAGGGGTTTTATAAGTAAGATGGATTTATTTCCATATTCTCTTTGTACTAGTGGAACATACAATTTTTAATGTACTTATTTTCAGACAATTCTAACTCCAGTACAGAACTCCACTAAAATGCTTGTGTCTAGGGATTTAGACCCAGGCACCATAATCTGCACCAGTGAAAAGTAAGAAAAAACACAAATATGACTATGCTTGTTTTGCAAGAGGGAAAAGCATGAAGACCATAGTGGAACTTGACAATGGAGGAGAAGGAATTAGATCCCTATGCATGTCTTCTGTATCCTCACTGCAAACATATTTTAGGAATACTTGATCACCTGCTATGTGAGTACATCCATTTCCCAGCCCACAGTTTTCAGGACAACATTTTTTCCCCCAAAGGCGTATTTGCAGCTTGGTTCCTCAAGATGTACAGTGCCTCTAATTTTCTCAGTTCTAAATGATCACCATTGGAACATGGAGGCCCTAATGGTAAGTTTTCTTAAGAGATTTTCTAAACAGCATTTACGGATCACAAAGCCGTATCTTTGGACATATACAAGTGGTAAATTGGAGAGAAGCAATTTTATACTATATTTCCAAATGCTGACACTACAGCACTTTCTTTTGCATCGGAGTAAGGAAAAATCATCAAAAATTCAAGCCGCCAAATTGAATTCTACTCATGGAACAGAAGCAAATTATGTTCTCAGTGTAAAATGGAGAATACTTGTTCACAAAAAGATCAAAATTCAAGAGCATTTGTAGGTCACGACTGAGCTGTAATGAGTTTGTTCTTGTCGCTCAGCTTTAATGAGCGGGTTTTTGAAAGGGAAGGAGAAACTATTGATGAGGACTGGTTGGCATACTATCCTGTGCCTTTGGTATTGTTCACCTGAACAGAGCTGCTCTTAGAACTGATATCATTGTCTTTGAAGATATACTATTTCCTAGGGGTATGTAGTGTCTGCGTAAAGTTTGGAAAAGCTAGAAAGAAGGCTTGGGAGGGCAATGACTGATTTCCCTTCCTCAAATTCTAATCTTCATCAAAGAAAAAGGTCATGTAAATGCTATGTGTGTGATTCTGTCGTTGCCTACATTTCTGTAAATCAGGAGTAATCCTATTAGTGTCCATGAAGTCAATATAAAAAGCAGAAGGAAACTGAATAGCCCAGTGTTAGCTTCAGAATGATGCCACAGCTTGGGAAGGTGGATCAGGAAGCTGTGCACAAAAAAGCTAGGCAATACGTTGAGGAAGGGTCCTTGTACACTATAGAGTAGGCAGAGAACCTCACAGCAAAGTAGGGTCCTAAGTATCATAGAGACTTATTTATTTATTACATGGATGAGTAGGCTATTTTTATTACAAATTTTCAAAAATTCCAATATATACTTTTAAATTACAAAATAGGTTTCAGTGTATCAATAAATGAAGTAGCTGAGATAGCAGCAGCTGTCAGGTTATCACTGGAAGAAGACAACATTAGAAAGGCCACTGTGGAGAAACCCAGCATGGGCCATCTCAAAATGTTATTAGGGGATTGCTATTTTTATTGTGAGAGCAGACACCTAAAATCCTTTCTTCCAGATTGATGGAGCTAAATCTGCAGAATCACTCCTCCATCAGCAACCTCGCTGCTTGCTCCATCTTGTTATTTGGATAAGGATAATAATGTATCTCACCTCTGATACAGCACAATAGTTTTTCAGAATGTCCTAATACTTGCTGAAATTAACATGAAAGTTCCAAACCCTGCCTCACTGAAAGTTTAAAATGTCTAAAGGGAGATGAGAGGAAGACATTGCTGAGTAATGTACTCTTGCAATAATCTTCCCTCCTTACCCTGCAGTTGCTTGAAATTGAAACCATTGTCTTGAATGATGAGACTGCTTGACCTTGCAGATTTCCGAACAAGCTTAGAAACTGCTTCATTACAGTGCAAAATGATAGCATATGGACATTGCTGTGAGATGTGATTGCTTAAGATTGCTTTTCCTTCATTGTTTTCACTGAACAATCTCAGTGGAAAAAATTTTACAAAGCAAGGCCAGTTTCCTCCTTAAGCTACTGAACTCTAAGAGTCTGTTAGAGTTTTCATACATCCCACAGACTGATTTACGTACACCCTACCGGGTTACACCAGGCTACGTCATCCCTTATTGACCTTTGAGAACAGAATTCTAAAAGCCACTCTGCTTTGGATTTTGTTATTTATTTTGCTGAAGTTAAAAAATAGTCTAAAGACATTATTTCACTGCAGCGGTGAGGCTGGACTCTCAGAACAGGATCCAAATGGATCTGAAAATTGATCTTGCCTTACCTTAAAATATTGAGTGTTGAAGTGCGGTGCTGGTATTTTTTATTACATAAATTTTACTCATCTCATTTACGTAAGAGTAATGCTGTGTTGGGCTGACATGGATCTTTAAGTGGCATGTCAGTCTGAACAAGTTAGATTAACAGAAAAGGTAATTTAATGTTCTACTATGCTCTCCTTTCCATGGGAGACTCATTATCATTACTGATCATTCAGGATATCAAAAACTACCCATCTCTTTTAGATCTGTGATTCTGATTCTCAATTTCTATTCCCAGAGACCAAAAACTATCTGCGAACAGTGAAGAATTAAAGCTATCTGGTGCTTTATTGGTGCACTAACACACCATTGGCCAGAATCACCTTGTCATTTCTCCACCTCCAGCTGGGTGAAGGAAACAGAATCTTTTCCCAAAAAACCACTACACATCGCAGTGTTTTCTCCCAGTCTTGCAGAAAAATTGGATAACCTCTCCCTGTTATAAGTATGTTTCAGTATAAATTATGCTCCTTGTGAGGGATAATTGTGTTTAGGAAGCAGCCAACAGACATAAACACATTCCGTTACTTGTACACCACTTCTAATTTTTTCTGTGACTTGCAGAACCTTTCAAGGAAAGAATTTCACCAATAGTGATAATGCTCAGGTCATGAAGAAGGCAAGATGATCTCTGACTTGGACTAACAATTTTGTTAAATGATAAGTGAAAGCAACTAAAATATCAAAACCTAAACCTGGGATGATTCGAAACAAAACATGGCCATTGCCTTTTTTGCATGATTTTGCTGTACGTAAATGGAACATAGCTCATCCCACTTTCAGTAAGGGGAAGCTCATGTTATGCTATAGACCACTGCTTCAGCCATCTCTTGCAGTAACTTTCTTGTGTCTCTATATCCTAAGCAGAAGGATAAGAAGCAAACGGTACAAACAAAACCATTATCTGTGTCAAGGATTATTTTTAACAAGACTTTCTCTCTCTATGCAGGTTTTGCTGTCTCTGTCTAAAAAAGCAGTGCCCAAGTTTAGCAAAATCAATCCACCAGCATTCTTCCACTTGTTTGCCTACTTGGGATGCAAGTGGTATTAATAAAATTTTTGAAAAATTAGAAGACATTTAAAAAGGGCCTGGGAGGGCCAAATTCTGCACTCAGCTACTCTTGAGAATTACAATTTATTTAAGAAAGAAGCTAGCTCAACTGTATAGCTGTTTCAGTAGCCATTGTGCAAGTTAGACACAGTTATGCAGTTGCTTATTGTCTACAAAAGGTATATGTTAAAATAAATATATTTAAGTGTTTAATTACTTCTTGTGCAGACTTTAACCACATGCAGTGAGAGTCACAGAAACACTAGTATACTATATCTCATTCAGCTTAATTTGTTATTTGTCTCAAGATAACAGAAAGCAGGATGGAGAAGTAGTTCATGTACAGCTTCTCTTTTATAACTACTTTTAACTATCCCATGAAGCAAAACATGACAGGCTACCCTCCTAAGAGAACAGGTTTTGTGCAATGTGATGGTAATCAGACAAGCAATTTCCATTAGCTATATTTAGGGCTGCGAACATCTTATCTGATAAGTAAAAATACATTTCCTAAAAGAATACATTCCAGACTACCATCTTACCTTACACTTAAGTGCAGGGACACAAGAGAAGAGCTTTTATATACGGCAAACCATACATTGGGTTCAGTTGCAAATGAAGATTAAATATATTGTAGACAGTTCATATTAACATCTTCTTGCAATTAAGATGTATACTCTCAGTGAAAAGCACAATCAAGCATGCAATATATTTACCAATATAAAAATAAAAAGAAGAATAAAAAAGACATTAACCTCTTCTTCAACGTTATGGGCAATTCCATTCTGCACTGGTCCTGAATCACTCGGTGGTGTTACTGCAACTTCCACTTTTGCACTTTTTTCTGTGGCATCATCCATAAATAAGAGTGGGAAAACAACAGAACAGAATATTAAGTAAGAAATCTATTAGTGAAACTGCTGTCATATATTCAGTCTGTGTAAATCATCAAATACTGAAGATGGACCAACATCTGCCTTTAAAAGAGAGAGGCAAAAATTCTGTCTTCCGTTTGACCAGTACACATTTTGAATAAAATTCTTACGAGTAGTGAGCTTTCATTTGAAGAAACTATTCTACTGGTACTCATGTCCTAGAAAAATTTACATTCTTTGCAATATTCAGTTCTTTGTTTATGCTAAACTCACTGAGCCTAACACTTCAGGTAAAAAGTGATATCTAGCATTCTCCCCAGACATTAAAGAATGCAAGATGTTACATTTACAGATGAGGGGATATATTCAACAAGATATAACTTTTATAACACACTAACCCCTGCAATTAGTAAAGTTAATTCCAAGCTGTAATCGTGCTCTTTCTCATGCAAAAGTGTGGGAAAAGAATAAATGGATGGTCTAATAACATCCAGTAACAGAGGATGATCTTTAAAACAGAATCCTGTAGTCCTTGTGCTAAACTTTTACAGGAATTAAAGGGATAAAATTGGGCCTTTGGTTTCTGATGCCAAATTTATTCAAATTTATTCTTACTTTGACTATCTTGGAATTCTCTAAACAGTAATTACCTCTTTAAGTACGTACTAGATAAAAATGTCAATGGCATAAAATGCCTTGGACAATATAAAGTTATGGGGAATAGCAATATGAAATGTCTAACTCAAGTTCAACATGCCTTATGGCATGCTCTTGTGCACAGAAGTAAATACAGCTGTCTAGTTACATTACTGCTATCTTGAGATTCTTCTAAATTAAAAATCTGAGATCACAGCCACAGTGGAGTGCCAGACTATCTGTAATTATTTCAGTGCATGTGTGTTGTCTCTTAACCCCACAGCCAGCATTATGGTTTATTAACAGAGTGTCCCATCCAACTGCTTGATTCTGGAAGCAAATAGTATCTAAACATAGCACAAGGTCAGAAAAAGTGTCAACTAATAAAATGATTCAGCTTTTATCAGACACATTTGCATCTGGTTTTCTAATGCAGAGAACATGCCAAGGTAAAGTAGAGAAAACAGGACATAGTACAGCTTTTCTTTCAGTATAGGAACTTTTGAACTAAAATACAAATTCTTACCCTTAATGGAAAACCATAGTAAGCTAATTTTGCACCATTAGCATACATGGGTCTAATGACTCTCAGCAAGTAGTAGATAAACAAATCAAATCTTAAATATGAAGGTTGTTTCTTTTTGTGGCAAGGGTGATACCATATAAAACACATATTCTCCTAGAGCAGCTCAATAAATTAATTAAATTTTCACATATAAATGCAAGTAACTTTTGTCTCTCTATTTCTGCCACTTCAACACATACCCAAAATCAGCATTGCTTTTTTCTTTTCAACCCTGCTAGGAGGCTTTCTAGATGCCTTAACTGACTTTCTCTTCCTGCACTTAACTCCTGTCCCATCCATAAGTTTAATATTCTTTTGTACAGGTAATCGGAATATTTTTACTAAGATAGCATAAATGAAGTAGAAGGAGAAATCAATCCCTAAGTATTGTCAAGCAATATAAAACGGTGAAAAAGGCCCTCAGGAATTTGTACTGCTGCACTCACCATGATTAGCAGCTCCATTCTGCCTTTCACTGTCTTCCACCTGGCACTTCTTTTTGGCGATCTTATGCAGAATCGAGGCCCTTTCCTTGAACTTTCCTAAAAGAAAGCATTGTCATGATTAAAATGCAGCCATTTTGAGAAGCAAAGTTTCTTTGCTGTAGCTTAGGCCCCATAAATCGGTACTGATAATTCATTTCCATCCCTTCTCAAACAGCAAACGTTATTAAACACTATCTGATGTTCTGATATATGCTTTTTTTTCTTTTTAGTGGAAATAAATTTTTTTTTTTTTCTATTCTGAGAATTCAGCAACAAATTGAACAAGAAATTGAAAACAAAAGCTATTCTTTTTCTTCGGAAGCAGTCAGTAAAGTTCCACCTATAAAAGTGCTGGCGTAGGATTTCAGCCTAAACAGAAGATGAATGCAGATGAATAAAGATATTAGAAACAAACAAAACCAGTTTCAGGTCTCAATTAGTAGTACAGTAACACAGAGTTTCAGATGAACCCATATATTGCATCATGGTGACTGTCGTCAACTTTGTCACTTCACTCAGCTATATGCCTGTGACTTCTACAGATACTTCGGAAGGGGAAGAAGAAATCTCCAGAATACATGATTTCCATACCAGTTTCTAAAAGGTAAATTTTCTTCTCAACCTGCTGGGTGGTTTCTGTCTCCCATGACGTTAACCATGCAGCTCACCATCTCGACTGTCTCCAGCGCAACTCATCCTGTCCTAAGAGAGATCCCAGGTCCTGTCACTCTTTACTGACCACTGAGTCCAAATGACACATTCAAACTAGGCAATGTCAAAGATGGCAAATATTAAGTGAAGTTAATTTAGTCCTTCCTCTACAGTGATTGATCTTTCTATGTAAGGGCTCTTTGGACAGCTTATGACAGTCTATGTTGTGTAGAAAGATGATGTATCTGCCTTTCTTTACTGTTACCCTCATTGCTATTGCTCTTTAAGTCTTTTTTTATCTCTTTCAAAAGTATAACTGGTGGCTATAGTACAGTACACTTCTAATTAAGAACACTATTACCATACAGCGCCGTGACTGTTCTAATTCTTCATCTCCAGCTAAAAAAATCCATTGAAAACTGTTGGTGTCTCTGCTGCAAAAACCAGTGCAGGCTTAAGACCAGAAGATTTTTAAATGGAATCATATAATTAATTAACAGTGGCAAGTAACAGTGAGAAGTCAAGAATGAACTCAGTTAGTTGGACAACAGTCACTGTTTCCAAGCTAAAATAAAAGACACACAAGAATAAATCATTAGTCAAGAAAGAAATCCTCTCTTCCCTTCTCACAAATGGAAGCTTCAAACCCCTGTACCAACACTTTTGCATGTGAAAAAGCATATGCACAGTCCACAGAGAATAGCAGCTATCATTTGCTGGGAAGTGGAATTAATTTGTCAACAGCAAATCACTTGGAAAGTAATAAAAATATCACAAAGATTTAATAAGCAGTATTGTCCTTTCAGCAGCCCCTATCTTTTCACAAATATATCATGCTCCAAAAAATAATTAGCCATTCACAATATATTGCAAAGATTATTTTTTTTGGTACATGGTACTAAAGTAAAGTTGCCTGCAAAAGAGTATCTAAGTGTAGAATAAATCACAAATAGCAAGCCATCTCATTATTTCAGTGCACAGGGTCAGTGGCAGAGATTTTCGTTAGAAGGGGAAGAAGAAACAAAGAGTTAAAGAAAGAAAGAGAGAGAGAGAGAGAAAGGCAATTGCTTGGAATATCAGATAAGAGAAAGAAAAAACAGAAGAAAAAATGCAAATCATATTTCCAAATATTTTAAGCTGAAATGCTCAGAATCAAGTCTGTTTCTAACTTCTTTTGAAACACTAGGGGTATTTAAAAAGTGCTCATCGAGAAGCATGTGTAGATACTGAAAGGTGCCTGCATAATTTTCATACAACATGTATGTCAGTTTGCTAAAAGATTGCTTTAGGTTTCAGACTCCAACTCAGCTTCCTATGTTTGAGAATTTGGCTTGTGATGCCCCAAATATACAAATGCATTTTTTGCAAACGATGCAAATGATGCAACTGAGACATTTTCTGAGAAATATCTGTGCAACCGTCCATATCTCCCACCTACTCCAGGATGGTGTAAGATCTTTTACTTTAAGATGCAATTTAAAAAGTTTAATTAAAGTGATATGGAATTCTATAAGGATATCTATTCTTTTGTTTGAGATTGTTTGAAATTGTTTAGGTTTTTTTTAATAAAGAAACTTTAGCCATTATTGAACTGAAAAGAAAATGTCTCCACAGAGATTCACACTGGTTTAGATTAGCTTAATTGAAGTTGTCTTCATTTTTTTTCACATTTCCAAAAGCCTCCTCCCATCTTTAGGAAGAATTTCTTACATTGACTTTTAACATTGTAAGTTATACTGCTTCATTCAGGAGACTGCTGCACAGTTATAAGTCGCTGTCATGGAAATTAACCTCAACATTTGAAAGGGAAACTGTATTTTGGTTTATTTTTATTTCTCAGTTCAGCTTACATTTTTACATCATTACCTTCCATTTGATTCACTCAGTGTGGGTAACAAACAGTGTGAGGAAATGATTAAAAGACATAATATCGACTATCAAAAGCATGACCTGAGGAAAGCAGTAGTACTAGACTGCATGAAGACAGTGAGATGTAAAAAGACAGCAGAGCTATGCCTCCTCCTTCCCTTTCCCTGCCATTTTTCTCCTCAAACCAAACCAAAACTTGTTCAGCGAAGGGGAAGCACAGAGCCACCAGGAAAAAGGACCATCTCAGGATATTTCTCAGTCATTCAAATGCACAGAAAGCCCCAAAGGTTTCATTTTAGGCACAGATCTTCTCTTACGCCTTTTTTCTCATCTTTAGGTGGGGTTACTAAAATAATCCAATAGGAATTTTATGTTACTGTTCTTATTCTAGGAGAAAGTAGGAGCTTATGTTTTCTCTTTAACAGTCCTATGTACTATGGGTTTGACTACCTAAGAGTAATTTTCACACCATCTGCTACCATGAGAGTTTAGGTGAATGAAAATGCTTGATTTCATGGACCCAAAATAGGATAGATTGTTATAGAAAATTCTTAATTAATCTAGATTCACTGAACTCAAGACAGATTTTGCGACTCATTTTAGTTTACAAAGGATGGGGTAGAAGGAACAGCAGATGAAGGCCAGGTGATTAGCAAGAAGGTAGCTTAAAACTAAATTGGTTTTATTTGAATATATGCAAAAAACCCAGTATTGTATAATACAGATATGCGCTGATCTGCATGAGCAACTTCAGCTGGCATCAGTTGGCAGAGATTCTTCTTCTGATCAAGGATATATTAAAAAGCCAATCCTTTGACTACAATCTAAATTGCAGACTACAGATTCCCTGGGTCAGAAAAGCCTTTGATTTGATAGGAAAATAGTTTATCTTCAGAAACTCACTCGTTTAAAAAATTCAAGACTCTACCATTTGTCTAGTTTTCAGTCTCTGGTCAAATGCAAATTACTACATCTATGCAGCTTTAGCCAACCTTTCATGAGGCTAAAGATTTCAAATCTGTGGCTGTTGAGCAGTCTGAACTGTACCTACCAGACCTGCTCATGGCCAGTTGTGGAACACAACTAGTGGGTCACAACTGATCAATTCCAGAAATCCACCTCACGTGCTTTCTCCTTTAACTTTAAAATCCTGCAGAAGCATCAAATGAAAACATATGCAGTTTTGTCATGTTGTAGGCTGTTGATGGAGGTTACCTGACAGCACAAGATTATTGTGAGGATCTCTTCCCATCTGGTAGGGTATATTTTCTCTCCTAGTTGGGCCTGATTGAACTGCAATTCATTTAAAGTCACTTTCAGACCAAATAGGAGCAAAAAAATAATAGAGATCAGTTTCTAAGACCTGGAGCACAATGGCCCTCTGGCCATTAAGCTGTAGCTGATTGTGTATTGCGACCTAACCATTAGTTTTTGTCTCTGATTGTTCTGATGTAGCAGCAAGAATAAATGCCTGTGCTTCTCCACTGGAGGACTGAAAGATTTGCTACCTATCTCCACCCAGGGTCTGAGGACCTGGAGATAAGGATGTACTCTATTAGAAAAAAATCCATGGATTTGTAACTGGGTTTACATGTTCCTGTGACTAACTTTCTGCACAAAATGTATAAAAAACTCAGTCAAAAAAGGAAGAGAAAGAGGAAAAGGGATAATGCAAATAAGTGTGATGCAGAGTGATAGTGATTATACTTTTGAAAATCCAAACAGAAAGTTCAAAATATAGCACACTTTGATCTAAATACAGCTTTGGGATACACTATTCATTACTTGCTTTCTGAAAGACATGTGAAAATGATGATGACAGTTGCATTTGAGAAGGTAAACTGTATCACAGACTCCTAAAGACAATGGAGGACATTTTTGCTACTGAAAGATTTTTGCTACTTGATTTTTGCTATTGCTACAGTATGGTCCTGGATTATTTATTCATGATGAGTGCTTTCTGAGATGACATTGAATATTAACAGCATTACTTCAGCATAGGCACAGTATTAATATATACATATATTGTATGTATCATACTTGCATGGGTATTTTCCCACAAACAGCTACATTTAACTGTCAATAGAGTATTTATGAATATCAGAAGGCTACCAATGTAGTGAAACGGTAGATTAAATACTTCAGCATAAAAAATAAAAACCTTAACATACCCAACCCCAAGGCTACAACGAGAAATGACCGCATCTTGATTGTAATGGACTGAGATACTGTAAAAGCTTTAGCTCTGGTAGCCGTACTTGAATGGTCTGGGTTAACGACTCATTTCAGGTGCTTGAGAGGTGCATTTAAACAACATAGACACCACTGTTTGCCTGGTAAAATCTCCTCTCAGACATCCTTTCTTATACCTGTGCCACCCCTGTGAATCAGATGGTGAATCTGGGCAACGGAGGGCAGTGTGGCAAGACTGCCCTATGAGCTCACGCCTGCTACAGAAGAAAACAGCATCTTCCAACATCTTCCAACAAAGGTGGAAGGAACTGTCTCCTACAGCCAGTCCCAGAATATTACAGTTATATTTGAGTATCAGCAGCAGGTACAGAAAATGGGAAACAGTCAGAAGTTATCACTTTTTTTTTTCCCCCTAGAGAAATGATCATGAGTAAGTCATATAATGAAGGTTTTCTTAAAACCTTTTTAACTTCAAGATTAATCTAAACTAGAAAATAACTGTGTTTTTAAAAACAGAGAATTAAGCTATTTGCCTTATATTCCCAACATTACAAATAAGTAGGCATATGCGGCTAACTTTTCTACAGGCCTCAAGCTTATCTCCATCCTCAAACACGTCACTACTTAGTAAGCTGAACATTCATGAGACCATCTGTCTGGCATTATAATCAGAGAGCTGGACAAGAGGCCTTGATCCTACAAACAATCAGGTCTCAGTTCAGGGAAACTTCCAAATTATAGAAATGCTGACCGCACTAGGACTGAAAGCATGTGCTGGAAATTTAGTACACAGTTAACTGCCTTCCTGAATTAGTATAATAAACTGCAATGCTTTTGAATCAGCAGAAAAATTTCCCAAGATTTCATTGAGCCCTGATTCAGGCCCTAATTACTTCCTTCTTGTATTGCTAGAATCAGGATTTTAAATTGTGTAATTTTTGCAATTAAGCATACAATTGATACTCCAGAAATAGTCATGCCTAGTTTTTAAAGTTTATTCATTACTTTTGAATAATACAGTAAACTGAAGTCACTTAATAATTGTTCTCAAACTGCATGATTTGAACATCCATAAATTAATTCATCTTCTTGAATGCATTGCAAAACATGGCATAAAATAAGCATCTACAATCTATGTTATACTGTGCTGTATAATTTGCAAGTGTGGTTTTGCATGTATGTTCTTTAGTAAGAGAATTCCATTGTATTTCCTTATCTGAAATAGCAAAACTGAAATGCTGAAAAACAAAAACTTGAAAAAAGAGCCATAACTGATCGCACCGTCAATGAAGACATGCAAAAAAGCAGTCATTCAAAAATGGAGAAACTGAAAATAGGACTAAGAAAAATGAAGGAAAAACTAAACACATAAAAAGCATTTAAAGGGCTTCAAAAAAAGCTGATACAAACAATTCTAAAATATTTCTTACCTTCTTCAGTCATTGTGTCATAATATTTTAGGTTTCCATATGATCCAAGCTCTACAACATCACAGTAAAAGACACAAAGATAAGGAACCAGCAGACATTCAAGAAATGTATACGTTTTTGCATGTGCTTCATAAACTCGAACAGTGATTACGCAAAAAATTCTGCAGGACAGCGAAACACGGATTACAGAAATGGCAGTGCCTTTCCCCCCCCAAAATTTCACAAGTAACTTGCTAAAGTGAGATGTAGGAGAAGCACTGAAATCTAAAATTCAGCCTTTTCAAGGTGATTTCCAATTTGGTGCCTTTACATTTGGGAAACCATAATAAACCTTGACAGTACCTAATCAGCAAGAGCTTTGGAAACTAAGCTATTTTAAAATTCCCCAGATCAGACATTCAAATACTTACGCATCCAAATTAAACAAAAAATCTCAAAACATATAATCCAAGGAACTGTTCATATTGCTGTCCCACAAACATGGTTTTGATACCGGTGCTGATGTTGACTTGCTTTAGAGGGGTTACTTAATTTAACCACTCTTGTCACTTGTGAAATCAGAAAAAAGAGTATTTACTCACTTCATCAGGTGGTATGAGACCTAAATTAATTAAATCATTAAATAGATCTGAATATGTTTCATTACTATATTCTAGCAGGGTAGAAAAAAGAATGGAATGCAGAGATCTCCAGATCTTTAGGCTACTATTATTTTTCTGCGTGATACAATCTTGCATGAAATCACCTTTTTTCTCCAGATGTTGCTTTACACTTCATTTCTTAAAGTGCTTTTTTTCTTAAAGTTTGGCATATATGTAAATATATATATAAATACAATAATTAATGCAGGTTGGCTGGGATAGAGTTAATACCTTGTCTGGGGCTATGTTTTGGATTTGTGCTGAAAAAAGTGTTGATAATACAGAGACGTTTTCGTTATGGCTGAGAAGTGCTTACACAGAGTCAAGGCCTTCTCAGCTTCTCATGCTCTACCGACTGAGAAGGCTGGGAAGGGGCACGGCCAGGACAACTGACCCAAACTAGCCAACGGGATATTCCATACCATATGACCTCATGCTCAGTACATAAATTAGGGGAAAGCTAGCCGCGGGGCTGCTGCTCAAGAACTGACAGGGCATTGGTCTGCAGGTGGTGAGCAATTGTTTGGTTTTTTCCTTTCATTTGCATCACTTGTCTTTCTTGGGTTTTATTTCTCTCTCTTTTTGTTATCTTTCTTTTCATTACATATTTTTGTTGTTGTTATTATTATTATTATTATTCATTATTATTATTGTTATTATTATTATTATTATTATTATAATATTTTATTTCAATTATTAAACTGTTCTTATCTCAACCCATAAGTGTTCCCATTTTTATTCTTCCGATTCTCTCCCCCATCCCACTGCGGAGGGGGGGAGTGAGTGAGCTGCCTGCCGGGTTAAACCACAACAAGGTCTACAAAATAGGATAAAGAAAAATTAGGCACAAGGAGGAATTTGTAAATTATTTGGCTGAAGAATTTGTGGATTATTTCACTCATCATTTTTATGCAAAGTTATACAACTGAGTTTCTAAGCATCCAACCTTTGATAGAGTGTAATCATTAAAAAATGGATACTTAACAGTTTGGTAGTGCTGTTTTCTTTGGAAATATTCTCTATTCATGTTTATGAAACAGCTTAAGCAATTAAATGTACAAACACTGTCCAATTATTTTGGTTTTAGCTGATGCACCTCATGATCTTTCAATATTTTTCCGCACAGGTGAATTTCAATAGACGTCTGGCTATTAGTTATTAACTGCAAAATACTGTGATGATATGCAAATCTGATACTTTGAAAGATCCTTTTTATTTTTCAATTTATTTGCAGATACCTGTATCTGCCAAATGAACATTTCTTACATCATTCGCAGAGACAGAGAAAGCTTTATGCCATGTAACTAAGAAATACAGGATATTATCACTGTTAAATTTTTTAAAAAATTATAATTGGATTGTAGTGATTTTTTCACAGACATAATTTATCAAAACCAGTTACAAATATTGACATACTCTTGCTCATATAATGCAGTGTCTTATCTGCATATAAGTATGCCCAATAGAGTATGACATTACTTTAAGTCTCTCTTAAAGCAAAGAAAGATCTCATTTAAAGACAGAATTTAATATATTGCTTTATAATGATATACAATGCATATACTGTTTTGTAAAAATGTTCTTAGTGTTGCAACATAATCTTCATAGCTGCTTTTACGTAAAGAAGCTATTGTCCTATCACCTTGATTTTAGTCCTACAGATTTGAATTCCTTACCTGGGAAGAGCTCCCAATAACTTCAGTATGGACTTCCTGCATACAGCGTTGGGGACCACATGTGCTGTTTAATTAGAGCTCAGTATCTGCTGACTCTACGGCCAGCACCTTTGCTTAAACTTATTCTCACTGGTCTCTGCCTTGATGTGTCTGGGGTTCGCTTTGCCAGAGCCTGGGATGAGGCATCCACTGGAGGATGAGGACAGGTGTGGAAAACGGATGCCAAAAGGAGTCCAAAAGTAAACAGAGAAATGGAAGTACATGCAGGAGACAAAACTGCCAGAGAGGGACTGTATAAGCTCATGGAGAAAAAAAAAGAGTAAGGATGGGGGTGCAGAAGAAGGAAGCTGAGAAGGAGAAGGTTGTACCATAGCAACAAAAGTAAGAATTAACAGAATGATAGCATGAGGCCTTTGACTTAATGGATGAAGCAGAAGAGGTTTCAGAGGAAGCCAACAACAACGGTGAATTATGCTAAATCTCCAGAAGCAATCAAAGCACCAGCAGAAAGGCAGGGCGCTTGACATACTGGCAGTCCGGTTTAGATCTATTTGCTTCCCATCTGAAGTGAGAGATACAAGACAAACAGGAAAGAAAAAAGGAGACTCTGACCTTACAGAGACTGAAGAGAAAAGAAACAAGGAGATGCATGAGAGTACATGACGCTGATGATCATCATGTTCTGGGCACTTCAGCAATTCAACACGCCAAGGATTAAACTAGGTTAATTCTTGCAGTTAGCAAAATTATTTCCAGGAAACCTCTAATCTTGCTGGTGAGATTATGTTTCTCAAAGCTTTCATAGTCCTATACCCAGAGCAGAACATTTTATACAATCACCAGCCCACTGACTGCAATGCACAACAATGATGCCAGAAAACATCAGCTCCAAGTATTCACATGAGCTATTTTGTGGATTTCAAGATTACTTGGGTCAGTGCTGCTCAGCAACATGAAAGGTCTGCTTCTGTGCAGTCTGCCTCCAACATATTGCACTGGCTTCTGCTGTAAAATTTGGACTAAATCTGCTCTTTGGTATTTATTTTTGAATTTTCCTGTTATAATAAGATTCTGTTCAATATGATTCTAAGTAAACTCAAACTGAATTGAAGTACTTTTTGAAAAAAAAAATGTATTGGAAAAAGTTATCAGCTTTTAAAATAAACTGATTTTAAATGGAATTGGAAATCTGAAATACTGTGATAAAGGGTACTTGAAAAATACCCCAAAATCCAATACTATTAAAATTTGACAATTTCAGTTTCATGAACATGCTATGCGGTTCCCATGGGGAGGTCATAGCAGACAGACTGGCTGACAGCCAGTACCTGCATCCCTGCTGGTCACATGAAACAAAGAGGATGCAGAGATGTGGCTTAACAGCTGATCCTCGACAGTGACAGAGTCATTGAATTAATTTGTTCCCTTCTGCACATTTTTACACCAGAAGAGAACAGAAGGTTCCTGGTAATCCTGTCTGACATTCCTGAAGGATTACAACAACATTTGCCTTATTACCTACTGTTCTCTACTCTGTATGTAGGTGCCACACCATATTAAAGTAAACAGAAAGTATAATGTTGTTAGTCAACAGTGCTACATTATTTGTAATTTCAAATTACATTCGAGACAGCCAGCATGGCTTCACCAAAGGTAAATCTTGCCTGACCAACCTAGTGGCCTTCTGTGATGGAATGACTACATCAGTGGACAAGGGAAGAGCAATGGCTGTCATCTATCTGAACTTCTGTAACGTCTTTGACACAGTCCCGCACAACACCTTTCTCTCTAAATTGGAGAGATATGGATTTGATGGGTGGACTGTTCAGTGGATGAGGAATTAGTTGGATGGTTGCATCCAGAGGGTAGTGGTCAACGGCTCAATGTCCAGATGGAGATCAGTACAAGTGGTGTCCCGCAGGGGTCCGTACTGGGACCAGTACTGTTTAGTATCTTGATCAATGACATAGACAGTGGGATTGAGTGCACCCTCAGCAAGTTTGCAGATGACACCAAGCTGAGTGGTGTGACAGACACACCTGAGGGATGGGATGCCATCCAGAGGGACCTGGACAAGCTTGAGAAGTGGAGCCGTGTGAAACTCATGAGGTTCAACAAGGCCAAGTGCAAGGTCCTGCACCTGGGTCGGGGCAACCCCTGCTATCAATGCAGGCTGGGGGATGAAGGGATTGAGAGCAGCCCTGCCGAGAAGGACTTGGGGGAACTGGTGGATGGAAAGCTGGACATGAGCCGACAATGTGCGCTCGCAGCCCAGAAAGCCAACTGTATCCTGGGCTGCATCAGAAGAAGCGTGGCCAGCAGGTTGAGGGAGGTGATTTTGCCCTCTGCTGTGCTCTGGTGAGACCCCACCTGGAGTACTGCTCCAGATCTGGAGTCCTCAGCACAGGAGAGACATGGACCTGCTGGAGCAGGTCCAGAGGAGGGCCACAAAAATTATCAGAGGGATGGAACACCTCTCCTATAAGGAAAGGCTGAAAGAGTTGGGATTGTTCAGCCTGGAGAAGAGAAGGCTCTGAGGAGACCTTATTGCAGCCTTTCAATACTTAAAGGGGGACTATAAGAAAGATGGGGAAAAACTTTTTTGTAGGACAAGGGGTAATGGTTTTAAACTAAAAGAGGGTAGATTCAGACTAGATATAGGGAAGAATTTTTTTATAATGAGAGTGGTGAGACACTGGAATAGGTTGCCCAGAAAGGTGGTAGATGCCTCATGCCTGGAAACATTCAAGGTCAGGCTGGAAGGAGCTCTGAGCAACCTGATCTAGTGGAAGATGTCCCTGCTCATTGCAGGGCGGGTTGGACTAGGCGACCTTTAAAGGTCCCTTCCAACCAAAACTATTCTATGATTCTATGATTCTATGAAATAATAGACCTAATTACTCAGTTTATTTTCAATGTTCACTCACTAAGTATTGTAGGTATGGTCTGTGGTGAAATACTCATTTCTGCCTTTAACGTGTAGTGCCCCAGGCTGCCATAGAAGAAAAGCATAGCCAGTATTTCTCTTTGCTCTCCTGCTAGGAAGATCTTAGATAGAGACTGCAGTTGTCCCTAGTTATGTCAGAAATAAGCCTGGCTCAGAGTTTCTCAAAATACTCATAAGACATACAGCTATTTTAGAGATAGCAACCTGCATTGCTAAAGGTGTGTATCCCTTCATGAAAAATGTGAACTCAGACTCTCAAAACAAAGTAATGCATTGTGGGTTTCTTTGACAAGCATAAGATTTTCACTTTGCATAAAAACATATTTGTATAAACATTCATGTCACACTTCTCCAAGGCAATTAAACAGCTTCAAAGTTGACATATCTTTTATTCAACACAAAACTGCTAAAGAGAAATCACTGAAGGTAATCACTGAATTTTTAGTGCAATTCCACCGTTGCATTTACTTGACCTTCCTTGTGTTTTGACTTCCACAGTCATGAAGGTGTCAAAGCATAATCCTTTGTCAGCATCAGTGGGAGCCTTGCTTAAAAGGAATTGTGAGGCATTCTGGGACAAGCAGATAGAGAGCATATATTTTTCCTGAGTTTTCATACCCATAAATTCAACCTACCAAAAGGTTGAATAATTAAGACATAAGGGAGAAGTGAAATGAGAGAGTAAGGGCTCAAAACTGATAATGACATGGCGAATAAGCATGCAGCCAAGAACTGCAACTTAAAAGCAAGCAAATAATTATTAAAAAGATTGTAAACATGAAGCCTAACTGAGTTCTGGAGACAGAAGAGAATTTTTGTGCGAGAGGTTGCACACATAATTCTGAAAGTCAGCAAGTTCCTGACAGTCAAAGACTGACAGAGTAATCCACTCTTCCCCTTTACATCTTTCTGATATGACCTGTGATTTGCACTTACTGTTGTCATCATGCTTAAGAGGATCCCCTTTTTTTATCTGCGTTTTTTTAAAAGAAGGCTGAGGAGTTAGGCCAAAGGACTTAGAGGAATTCATATTATAACATCAAGGAGGACTAGGTTGTATTTCCCTAATCTTTATTGTCATTTCTTCTATTTGTCATGGTCTTGAGAAAATTCAGTTAGATGATCAGAGACTCATCTATAAACAAAAAAACCAGGCCACTTCAAAAGCCTTGCTAGATTAAGTTGTAGTGACTATCCAATCTAAACTGGAATGAAAGCTTGATTTTGTTTCATCAAAGACGTTAGATTAGGAACAAAGAACTCCCAGTGCTAAAAACTTGTGAAAGATCTAGTGGAGATTAACTTTACAGGTGTAAAATGAGAGTCCTAACCTCTAGCAGATCTTTAATAAAAGATAATGCCTTTGTACATAGACTATTTGAGGCAAAACACAAAAAATCCCACCAACTGAAGGGTATCAGGCATTGTGAATTTTAAAAAGGAAGAATTCTTTTGAAATAATTTTCTTTCAGTGAATCTCATCTTAATTTTGACTCCCACCTTTTATGACCTCCATAAACTTCTTAACTTTCTCATAGAGTACTTATATCCCATCTGGGATAGACTGGGACTGCTGTGGGAGTTTGTATGTATTATCACTGCAGAATGCAGAGGAGAGAAAACAAATGTTTTAAAAAGCAAAAGACTTTTTCTTCTACTACCTCCAGATAATACAAACTATGCAAGTTATAATTAAATGTTGTAGCCTACATTTTTACTTGTGGACCTTCAAGCTGCCAGTTCTTGCAAAATGGAGGCTTTGCCACTGAGCTGTTGCAGTGGAAAATACAAACTGACCTCTTTTGGATCTGAGTAATACAGTAAATAATAATAGTTGCATGCATTTTAGAATTACATCTTTTTGGATTATGCTACTACCAGTGCTGCTTTATTAACACTCCTAAGCAAATTTAAAAAATGATATAAATGAAAACTTTCAGGTGATTGACCAGTAGGCAGTACATTGGGAGTAACTAAATTATACAATACTTTGTGCATCTGAGCTCTAAAACCGCATGTGGTCACCTTTCATCTTGTCTTCAAATTGCAAGCCGCCTATTCCTGTTCTCTCTCCTCACGTGTCCTTATTCTGTTTTTTATTGTAGATGTTTTTGTCCTGATAATAATCTTATTAAAGTTGTCTGTTTTTATTATAATTAGCTTATTGCAATTTTATCAAATTGGAGTGTGAATAGAAATATAATTAAAAATTTACACAATCATATCAGTAGAGTTCTGGGCAGCTCAGGATAGTCACAACACCCAAAAGCAAGATCTGCCTATTACTCTGCTCTTAGTGCAGCATTTAAAATGAAGACTGTTCTTACAGTCCATACTGTCTAGCAAATCTTCTTGTGGTAACAAAAGGAAATTTCTCAGAGCATCCACAGGGTTTTAATTGATACGGGTTAAAATGCAAATATTTTTAAGGAGGTGATCAATGGCATGTTATGAACAGAAGAAAGTAATTTAAATGACTATTGTGTGTCAGACCTTGCTTTTGATATCTTTAGGTGATTTTTTTTTTTTAATTTAAGAAAAGCATAAAGTTGCTTGTTCCTGAGGGCTTTGTTTCCTTTTCCATCTTCTTTCACTCATAAGTTACCTTTGTGCCATCTGCCACCAAACTCTCAAAGACTGGTGCCACACATTCTCTAGAATGTAATAACACCAAAAGACAAACAGAATTGACCCTGCCTGGATCAAATACAATTCCTGCTGACTTTGAAGGGGGTTATTTATCTTTGAAGAATTTCCAAATATTCATGAAAATGGGAATTCCAAGATGTAGAATTGAAAACCTCATCCTACTGATGATATTGGGAGCCTTACCACTGATTTTGATGAGGTCAGGATTTCACGGAGTGTCTGTGGGACCAGGCACTGTGGGGTACTGGATACAACTCCTCCAACTGCCATAAATTCCAGGTGTTCTAGGAGAATAATGCAAGGGCAGCGTATTGTCTTCTCACTATCCAGTCATAAAATCCAACCAACCTGTGGAGGATGAAGTCATCTGCCATGTGCAAACTCTCCTAAAGGAAACCTTCCACTTTCAGCTTCAGTTGAAAGTCCCTCTGAGCTACTATTATTCTTTGATCTATACAAGTTTATAAATTACTCATGTTCTTTGTTGTTAATATTTTTAACAAGGAAATTCAGAGTTAGGCAGAAACTTAAAATGAAGCTAAAGCCATTAAGCATGGAAATGCATAGTCAGGACAGCTGCACCCTGCTCTGGAATCACACTTGTATTTAAATATTCATATCGTCCTTGCATACTCTGTAGGGAATCCCAAGAAGAATATACTGTCTGAAGAACAGAACATCACTGGAAAATATAGCGATGAGAGACAAGAATCTTGCCTGCAGTGAGCAGCTTGAGTAGATTCTAGTTAAAAGAATAAAACGTGACATGCAGAAATAAATCGTTGCGAAAACTGACATTTACCACAAAACAAAGACAAGGATTAAATTTCAGATTTTCAAAAATAAATGAAAAAAAAGGCATCAGAAAACTTCCATTATTTAAAATTTGCTACTTACAAAGAGCAATACTGATTTTAAAAGTGTCCTGTTCTTCCAATTTTTAAGTAGCTAGAAATTCTGTATTAGTGAAACTAGCAATGAGTGCTGCCTTCCCTCTGTATTTTGGGACATCTGAAGTTAAGCAGAATTGACATTTATTGCTGCAGAGTTTGAGAGTATCACAACAAAGACCTACATTTTGCCACTGAAGTGCCCATTCTGAGAGAAATTTGTAAGGGTTTCTTTGCACCCTAAGTTACGTATAACAAAAACATACCCAATTTTTTATATGTCACTAACTATTGACACATTCTGTGGATAAGATAAAAGTTGCAAGCCCGCTCACCTGACAGTCGTGGAAGTGCAGCCACTGTCTTTAGAAAAAGCAAGACCAACATCCCCAAAATATGACAAGAATGAAGTGGTCCCTGCACATACGCTAAATAAACCCACTCAGTAAAATAATTCAGACTTCAAAAGTCTACTTCTTTGGTTGTAGGTATAAATTTGTGATTGACATTCAGATAAATCAGCTGAACCAAAAATTCATAATAAAATTTTCTTCATTAGCCTAAGATCATTTTCTCTATGCCAAAAGCACACATCTTTGTAGACAGCTCAGGTTCCACAGCTGTTACAGTGACATTTATATCCTATGTGTGCTACATGGAAGTTTGTAAATTCAACTGCTATCCATTTTTGGCTTTGAAATCTTAAGTAATACTGGGGGAAACAGCTAGTTAATTTCTCTCTCAACTTTCTGACGGATATTAACAGGGCTATCTAAAATACCATTTCTGCCTATTTAAATAGATCTGCTCTTTGCTGCACATAATCCATGGTTTCTACTCTACCCATGCTGTTGCTTACTCTGGCAGTGTGGGGAGTTCCACCTACAGTTTCTGAATTCAGTTTGATTTTGGAGATATCTGTAAAAATACTCATCTCATCTACATTAACCATGCAACCTCAGGTACCTAAATTAGGAACACAATTTCTGTGGTCTCTACCATAGTTGAAAGGTAAAGAAAGGGGAAAGGAGGCCTCACTGCTGAGTGATGTACCTCATCGCTTCACCAATCTCATTTAGCTGTTTAAAATCTTCCTGGGGAAAAAGCTTTCTTCTTACTAATGACTGGGCAGAGAACTGCACCACTGAAAGCAATGTGCCCTTGCAGCAAAGGCGGCCAACAGCATCCTGGGCTCCATTAGGCAAAGCATTGCTGGCAGGTCGAGGGAGGTGATACTCTCCCTCCACCCAGTGCTGGTGAGACATATCTGGGTGCTGGGTCCAGTCCCGCGCTGGAGAGTCGTGGATATATCGGAGCAAGTCCAGCACTGGGCCTCAAAGATCATGAAGGGACCAGAGCATCTCTCACATGAAGAGAGGCTGAGGGAGCCGGGACTGTTCAGCCTGGAGGAGAGAACGCTCGGGGAGATCTTATCCACACATATAAATACCTGATGGGAGGGAAAGAAGAAGAGGGAATGACAATCTTCTCAGAAGTGCCCATTGACAGGGGAAGAGTCAATGGGCATGAATTAAACCCCAGAAAATTCCAAGACACAAGAAAACACCTTTTACTGTGATGATGGTCAAACATTGGAATGGGTTTCCCAGAAACCCACTGGAGTCTCCATTTGTGGAGATACTCAAAACATGACTGGACACAGTCCTGCGCAATCTGCTCTAGCTGATCCTGCTTGAGGAGGGGGTTGGACTAGCTGAATTCTGTAATTCAAGAGGTCCCTTCCAAGCTACATGAAAAAAACCCCAAACAAATCTGTGAAAGCTGGCTGCATGAAGAGGGTATGAGTAGCCTTTGTAAGACATGACACTCCATTTTGAAGGGAAGCCTAATTGTCCTTTTTATTGGTTTCCTATCTTCACATCAGACTGAGATACCGTGGGATGGAGATAAAGGGAAGACACTAGATTATAACTAACTGCTATTAATTTGTATGTGAGCCTGGCAGGGAACCCCCATCTTCTCTGGCAGAAGTCTCTTCCAAACGTTTCAGCCTTCAGCAGCCGAGAAAGCCAAAATGCTCTGAGCGCCCTGCTCAGAGGGCTGTTTTTCCCTGGTGAGCCAGAAGAGGAAGCAAGAACTGTTACAAGCTGAGTAAGAACAAGTGGGCAAGAAGAAGGATGCTGAGCTCCTTTGCAAGCCCACGGGTATGCCTAAAGGACACTCAAGAATGATTAAGGACCTAAAGCAGAGATATTTATAACGTACATAATTATTTTTATTAATTTTGTCTCGATTTGCGTATTTCCTCATGTTAGATAAAATGCTGTTGTGCTTATAAGCCACGGAAGAATTATTTCTTTAATCTCTGGCATGGTGCTAGGAAATGCACTGAAGTCCTGCAGCATCCACACACTGGAACCGAGGAAAGTGGAAGTGCTCAGGTTACTTCAGCAATGCAGGAACTGAGCATTACCCAGGAGTTGGTATAAGCTGAGCTGCCTGGCCTTACTTCTCCGAGGATGTAACAAAAAAACAGCTTCAGCCAAAAAAGGTTCCCAATGGGAGTGAGCACAGACGTGATGCTGCAGCTTACCTAGGCCAAAGGAAGAACAAGAGCACAAGGGTTTTGCAAAATGGGACCAAAGCTGGGAGCCTGCTGAGTGACCAGGCAGGTGAAGGATACTCAATGTTTGTCAGCTGTCTTTGGGGTAAATTGACATTTTTCACGAAATCTCAGAAAAGAACACAAGCAGCAGCAGCAAATTCAGCAAAATAGTTTGAGGTGAACGGAGAAGCTGGAAAATTCTTAAGATCAGTATCTAGGAACACAACAGGATCTAGTGAGTAATTATAAATAACTCACTAGTATGTCAAAAAAGTTGAGGATCACATCATTCTTTATTTTCCTGAGAAGCATGAATGCAGGTTTCTGTATTTTCTTTGCTAGAGCAGACAATGTCAGTACCGTATTTTTCTGCATTCAGTGAAGGAAGTGACAGAACTGTCAGCGCAGCTTTATGTAACAGAAGGTTACTTCTCTCACCAATAACATGCACCATATTTATGTTTTAAAAAAAGTAAAGCATATAAGATAAACAACAACTTTTCTGCAAAAGTACAACCTGTAGTTTTCCACTTTGGAATAGGACTAGAGAGGGGAATAGGAGAGAACTGCCAAAGATACCTACTTCTGACTGGGGACTGAGCCATGACGGAGATTTATACCACACTCATTTTCATGCAGAGAATGCCATTTCCATATGAGTTATATCCTTGTCACACGGGAGCAAGGGAGTCAGCATCTAACTAAAACCTCCCTTGCGCAAGATGTTTTGTTGGCCTGTGGCACCTTATCAGCAGACAGAAAAAGGTGGCATGATACGGAAAAGATCTCATTCCTCCTGTACCACCTGCTAAAGCTGTGCAAGAAAAGCAGGTAGCCTCAGGTGGCACTGGTGCGCTGAATCCTCACTTCACCACCGGGATCTCCCATTTTCAACAGAGTACCCGTAGAAGCCTCCAGAGAGGAAAACCTTCCTCCACAATCCTGAAGGAATCACTCTTTAAGGTAACCTGTAAGCTGTAACTTGCAGGGAGAAGGTAGGCTTACTATTCATGGCATATACTTTCATACAAAATACTTTCATGCTTTTCCTTCCCCTGCTCCCACTGCAAAACAACAGCCCTCTTCCACTAAAAAATGTAAAGAGATCTTTGCAAATCCTACATTTTCATAACCCAGGAATGTCCGTTTCAAAACTAGGACAAACGTATCCAAGGTACAGGACTCAGAAGAAAAAAAGCCACAAATGATCCATGATTGCCATGATTTATGTTCGAGTTGCTTGGATTTTGGATCGGGGCCTGACCAACGCAGCAGGTCTGATAATGCCATCCTTATTCATACGGGTAATGCTGTTATGAACAGCTCACTACTCGGTGAATAAAGGATTGCCAGACCAGCACTTAAGCAGAAGCAAATATGGCACAGGATTTCCTGGGGATTAATGACTGGGTGGGAGTTGATGATAGCCTGATGCACAGGCAGTCATTAATCTTAATCCTCAGGAAATGATCTGTACCAAGGTCATTATTTCTGTAATAAGATAAAAGCAAACAAAAACCTGATGTCATACAGATATTTATATTTTTAATGAACGATGAGGTTTCAACTGTAATGTAAAGTTCACGTCCCATTAATGAATACCCTACACATTCACCTGTTAGAGTGGCTGAACTCTTATCTTCTTAGAAGCTTTATGCCGAGACCGAGATTTTGAAGAGGGGAAGCCTTCCTTGTCTTAGACTGTTAAATCCACAGCATGGCCGCACACCTGCCTGAATGCAAAGTGCCAAATGTCCAGCAACTCCCACTGATCTCAGACGTTACTCCTCTGTCAGAGGTGGGCTGAACATTTTGCAAGCCCACTGATTCCAGAGAGTTTACAAGCTGGCTTTCACCAGACAGGCACAAGCCGTGGCAAACCACATTTGTGTGGGAAGGGAAAAGGAAGGACAGGTTCACAAGCATGTAATAGTGTATCAGGATCGCTCTGTTTATCTACATTTTGTGGAAAGTAAAAACTTCTTAAGGTCATTTCTCTCTCATTTCATATTTTCCTTCTTACAAGCAAGTGCATTTTTAAAAGGCTCTCAATTAAAGTAGAGGTTGGTTCTGACTTCACAAATGAATTATTCAGGAGTAAATATGATGAGCTGGTTTTCTATAAACACATCGCATATTAATGTAACAGTAAAACTGTGTAGGTCAAGCTGACCTTTAATAGTCACGCAGCCTGTTTATACATTCTATACTGCTTATGCTATCAAAAGGACTTAGATGGGACTTCTTTTCTGTCAACCTTGCAAAGCCCACACAAGTCCAAATGACAGAGCAGCGTGCCTCTTCATGCCCCCATTTTCCTTGCAATTATTCAAGAGAATGTAACAGTGAACTTTATTATTGATGCAAAGAGGAGGAAAAGCTGGATCTTCCAGCCGCAGTGCAACAACTAGAAATTTTACTTCTCACGGCAACATTTGATCTGGAAGCTGTGAAGAGTCAAGCACAGAGCTCCCGGACTTTACAAGTGCTCTTCCAGAGACTGCAAACCCAGTTCACTTGGCTGTGACAGCTGCAGGGCTGCTAGCGTCTGCTTGGGAAGTGCTTTGACTGATGGACCCAGCAGTCCGGAAGGGGAGGAAGCGCTGAGGCAGCCATCCTAAGGGAAGAGGCTGAAAGAAGGTGGGTGCAGATGAGTGAGATGCAGTATGAGGAAAGGCAAAGGAAGTAAACGGTAGCAAAATGGGGAAAGAGGAAATGAGGGGGGGGAGGGCAGAAGGAGTATGCCCACGTGCAGGGGGTGCCAGAGTACCTGAATATGTGTCCGCTTTGATTTACACCTTTCACACTTTTTTCCTTCGAGAATGGCACTTTGTAACATTCTCATATACTGTTCTTTTCCTGCAAATCCAACAAATACGGCTAATGACGCAATGTTTTTGACCTCTTGCTCTAAGTCATCATCTGGCAGAAATACTGAGGGGATCTAAGCTGACTAAAATGGGAAAGAAAAATGCTCAGAACCTTTTTCAGCTATTCCTTTGAGTCTGATCCATGCTCGCATTAAATGATTTGGAAGAAATCCTTTGACCTCACAGGTCGTGCACCAGGTTCATCGTCTTTCATTATATGAGTAGTGCAACAGAGCTAATTTCCTTTGCCTACACAAAACTCTAACACAAATCACTCATTTATTTCTTCATTATGTTTGGGTTTTTTTGTAGTAGGAAAGGGCGTGTGAAGTGGGCCAGAGAAGGCACCAGGTAATCCTTTACATTTTTACATCCCCCCAAATGATGGGTTTGTACAGCAAAGGATTGCACTTCTCAGACGCTTCTAATAAATACTACCCCTTCTTTTAATTCTTAACAATGAAATGCTATCAGCTTACAAAATTACTTAGCTAGAATGGTAAAGGTCTGTTAAAGTAAACATGATGCACCAGTTGATTGTTTGATGGTCATTATACCCAGGAAGATTAAAACACAAGATGGTGAGAGTTTGGTAGGTAAAATTCATACAGAGCTAAATACATAATCAATACTGTACACAGCAGGTGCCCATATCCATTATCACACATACTTTTGAATTGAATGTAAGATTCAAGTACAATGCCATCCAAATTTGTTAACTAGTACTACCTGCCTTGGCCAGCCACAGTATTTATGTCAAACTAAAATACCTTTTCTTTTATGGAGCTTTGCAGAATTATCTGAATACAGAATAATGAATGTGGACTCTTAAAAGCTCAAAATCTCAGGAAATAATATGAGTGTTCAGTGGAGATATCCAGTACACCCTGTGTCTGTCTTCCAAACTGCCTAGAGTGCAAAAGATCTTGAAAGCCAAGTCTGCCTATAAATGAGATGGTGCCTCAGAAAAGGTTAATGACCATAATGTGTGATAGCAAAATGGGTGGATTTTTTTCACGTTTCTCCTACACATCTGGGCATATTTGTAAAAAACTAAAACCAGATGCAAAAATATTTATTGAATTGCACTCCTATATTGGCAGTTTCATGCTCTCATAAATTAAAATTTGAATTTTGTGAAGTCAGTGGAAATTTGAAACATTAGCTCCTTTGATATTAACACCAACTTAGATGTCTGCACATACATAGGCTATTTTTCAGTGTCTTCTTGGCCATTTCTTCATTAAATTTGTGCATTAAAATACAATATTTACTGCAAATGTAGGTAGATTTTTTTGCCATTTGTAAATTTTAACACAGTGTGTCAGTTTTAATGAAACATACAGATGGTTACTGCCTTGCACTGATTTAAAGGCCACAAGACCTTTATATTCCATTTTTTTTAAGAATATTAATATCAGGACAAAAGTAAGATTTTGGAGAGGGAAAAAAACAAACCAACAGTAAAGTATTTTGAGCAAAGAAACCCTGAAGAAAATTTTACTGCAGTAATTTAGGTAAGATTTATGCATTGCAACCATCTCTATCAATCCATATTGATCTCAAGTGTTCTACTGACATAATGAAGAACAGCACTGAGTTACCTAATAAGCTTAATTATAACACCTAATTTTCAAAAGTGCTGGGCTTCTGTGTCTCCCAAGATGGATTTCACATTTCAAAACCCTTTTTTCCTGTGCTGTCATGAAGGGGGAAGCCTCTGGATCACACTATATGGTGCAAGCTTGCTACAGGGGAAAAGTAGCGAAAAAAAGGTCTGAATGCTGAACAAGCTATGTCTAGGAAACAAGTGAAATAAGTTTGACCAATGGAAAAATACCTGAGAGCTGATCTTATTTCTGAATCTTTGTTAAGTCCAATCTGAACTCCAGTCAACATTTCTAGATTTCCTGTGGTCTTCAATCTGTCATAAAGGTTCTGTCACTGCTAATGAGCTCTTCTCAACCTGCTTCTGTTCTCTCTTATTTTTAAAAAATATTGGATGAAGTCTATTTACTGTTTCAGATGATTGTTATTTTTGTTTGTGTTAGCAGTATTTGAGACATCACAGATGCATCCGCAGCCCAGAAGCTTTGCTTTAAGGGAGAAGAGGAGTGCAAAGGATTGTAATGAAAAATGACAATTTTTCATTAAAAAGTGAAAAATTGAGATTGGAAGTCTTGTTCTACCAGGGTGAAAGCTTGGCTACCAGGGGGGTAAAGATGAGACTTACTGGGGGCAGCAGCTAGAAAGCCTGCTCACCCGCTGTAGCGATGCAAATAAAGGAAGCCAAATGTATAACTGCAATAAATTTCTTATGTCCTTTTTCGGCATTGAACGGGAATATATTGGGCACAGTCTGTTTATGACTCCACTCTACAGGCAACAGACTTTGGCAGTGAATAGTGCAGCATTAACCAAAGACAGAAGCAATGTGAATTATGATCAGAGTAGAAATAATGGTGTAGAGATTGCAAGGGCTAAAATTGCCCTTGTGTTGACAAAACGAGCGTCAGCTTCAGCTTTTGAAGAGGGAAACGGAAAAGTAGATTTGCCTTACCCAAGAGATACAGAGCAATTTAAAAAGCTGTACGCAACGTTACAATGAGAAACATAAAGGAACTTAAACGCAAGGAAGCGCTACATGTACTTTTTGATCACTGAAGTTTGGAAGGTCTCACTGCCAGTAATATTTTAGGTCTCTTTAGTCCCTCACAATTCCTTCGGAAGCTCTATTTCTCAAGACACTTATTACTTCAGCAAGAAAAGTCCTACAGACACACATTCACCAAATAAACACCTGGCCTTGAATTTTTTTGGAAGTCTGTCAGAAGCTGAGATTCAAATCACCCCGCAATCACAAAGCAATCATGGTTTTCCTGCCAACTTCTCAGACCAAAGCAATCATGGTCTTCCTGCTAACTTCTCAAAGAAAAAAAAAATTACACCACATTTGGATAAAGCAAGCAAACTGTTAACATGCATGTAACACAGAAGGATGTTTGTTGCATTTTTTTCTAATGTGAACATTAAATCACCCAAAGTCAAACCAGCAGTCTCATTCTTTTCTATATTCCATATGACAAATCACCCACCATTTTGGCTTTTTTTTCCTGATGCACTGAAATCAAAACGGGGAAAGAAAACAAAAAAAACCCTCTACAAAAGTACAAGAGGACAGTTTTTGAAACTTTTAAATTGCTGCTGAAGCCAGAGGCGAAGTGAAACAGTAGTTATGATACACATCAACCAAGTGATCAGTTCTAGTTAGCACCACAACGAACTCATTTCCTAAGTTGCAGGTCTTGGTGGGATAGGTATACCATGCCATAAGAGTGCAAAACTTTCTCAGAAAATTCAGACACATTCAGAAAAGACTGGTGAAAGCAATGAAATGCAAAAAATAGTTTCATGGGGAGAAGAGAAAAGGAAAGTATTTGTTTGTTTTTGCAACAGAAAACCAAAAAAATTAATAGGAATACCTTCAGCAAGAGGGTCGAGTGTGTGAATCATGAGTTGGAAGATGCTGTTCCTCATTAGACTGTTGTGGAGAGATGCAGAACTTCCTCCTCGCTGGAGCCGTGGCTTGGTCTAGGTGGAAAAGTAAGGGAAAGAATTTAGGGTTTTTTTGTTGTTTGTGTGGAAACAGGTCTGAAACACTATGAATGAATCTCACATCTCACTACACGGTGAAACGTTTTCAACCATCACCCATAGCAGATTATATTGAACTATACACTGTCTTAAACATTGCCATATGTATAGACATAGACAATTTCTCTGGAGGGCACGGATCATCATATTAGTCATTAGTCTCCCAGGGCTCAGGAAAAGATCAGGGAAAAAAGAATCCTCCTCTGTGAAAACTCTTAAAATGTTAAGAAAATAAAAACCTCATACTTGCATCAAGAAGAATTCATAATTTGTTTCTTCACAGAACCTTGTGGTTGAATCCCTGAAGTAAGTCCTAATTTTTATTACCTCGGTACATTGCAAATTATCAAAATTATGGAGAAAAAGGGCAGAAAGTACCCTTTTTTAATGGTAAAATCCTAAAGCTCAGTCAGAGTGAAACATACTCCTCGCTTTGGTTCAATCCGTTAAGTACTGATTGCAAAAACAGATTGCGAGTGTGGTAAGGCAGTGCAGACACCTACAGCAATGGAGCTAACATACGAGCATCTTTTAAGTGCTTTTAAAGAAATTTAAAACATATTCTGAGGTTCTTTTCCCCATGCCATTGTCTAGTACAATAATCGATGCATTTAATATATCCAACAGAGTAAAGCTGCTTTGTGGATGGTTGTCTCGTTGTTTCAATAAAAAGGATAATCAGAGCCAACAGACTGCTGACTAATAAGACCCTGAAATCCAATTATAGGGAAAAAACAACCCTGAAGAAAATAGTATTTTGCAGTAATATATGGTACATGGATTAATCTTTGGTGTAATACAAATACTAAATGAAAAATGATAGAAACTGAACAAGAAAATTAATTTATCTTTGGAAACAAATTATTTAAATTCTATAGCAGCATAGAAGGGGAAAAGAAATCCCAGTAATTTAGAAAAATGCTGATGTGTGCCAAACCAAAGCAAGGCTTGTCTCACCACCCTCCTGAGAAATAACTGCGCAGACACATACTAACTGCTGCCTACCGTCAGTGTTTGGTCATCCTTGTCGCCAGCGTTAGGTGACTGCATGAATGGGAAAAAGAACAAAAAGAAGTGTAAGATGGAGCATGCATAGAATGGAAAGGCAGTAAAACACCACAGATCTCTGATCCTACAAATGCCGTTGTGATAGGTTTGTGAACCACTTGAATTAAAGCATCCTAGTGATCAAGTAAATCAGAGTAAATTCACACTGCAGTGTTGCAGGAGTCTTTTATTCTTGTCAGATTCTTGGACAGGAACGGTTGCCATTTCAGGCCCTGCACACAGCAGCTGGGCTGCAGATCACGATGTTCACTTCATAGAAATTACGCAGGGAGGTGAACTCCCTGTACGTCAACCAGTTTGAGAGAGTGAGGACTGAAAAACGAAAAGCGGTAAGAAACTCAGGATTGACCAGCTGTTCAATGAAAAGCCTAAAAAGGAGTAACAATACCTTGGCATTTTGCAGGAAGGCACTAGGCAAGGAAATGAAAAAAAGGTGTTTCAGTTTAACCGCTCCCAGCAAATGGCTACTTAGCCCAAACTGGCGGCTCTGGTTAAGGGCAGGCAACATGGCACATACTGCTCTGCCGTGAAGGAAAATGAGACTCTGGATGGATTTTAAAGGCAATTAATGCTTCCAAGTAAGTGAAGTATCCTGCAAATGATTTGTGATTCCTATGTCCTATCCCTAGGACAACAGCAGCAGAGCACATCACCAGGAGACATTTCTGACGGAGAACAGAATTTGCACTGAAAACATGCAAATGCAAAATTTTGTATCTGATTTGTAGTCCCGAGTTTTACTTGTTTCTTTAATAGAATTAACACTTGTTTTAAACAGGAACCCAGAACTTTTGTCATGGAGTATGTTTCCATGACATCTTGAAAGTTGTGTGATAAAGTCATGTTATTTTTCTAGTCATTCTGCTTATCTTGAGGACAGAATACACAAAATATGAAACTCCAGTCATCAAGTACTAATTAAAATAGGACACAGTGCAAACTCCAGCTGTCTCACATTCATTCTTGCTTGAGCATAACCCCTTCCCCACAAGCTGGCAAATAAATAATTTTCTGCATCTCAAGGCTCTTGTTTGGTGCATTACATAGAAGACAAATTATGTTGCAACTGTTCTATGGGACAATCTCCCCAGTGCAGTGAAACCCAGTTTTTGGACACACATCAACGCTAACTTTCAGAACAGGCCTTTTGAGTTAGTGAATTATCCTTGAAGGTTAAGTGGAAGGCAAGCAGTTATGAGCAAACACTGATAACAGAGCAGATCCCTTCTGTTCCATTATAAGTAAAAGAATAACCAGAACTGAACTCTTTGTCAAAAATGTACCCTCCCAGCTGTGAATATTAACTTGAAGAAGAGATAATGAGGCAAAGAAAAGATCTTTGTTCTAATAAAGGCACTTCTGAAATCAGACTGCCCTCATGTGAGAAACGGTTAGAAAAAAAATGTTTTACCTCTCTATTGAAGACAACCATCTCAGAAAGAAAAGGAAAGAAAAAGAAAATACAAAATCTGTGTCCTAAAATGTCATTAAAACAGTGGATGCATCTTAGAAATTTTTTGCATAGTGTGTGTATATATACGTATATAGTATACAGACACATGCTCATTCAGATACAAATCCACACACACACTTGCAAATACATGATTTATTTGTGCATACTTTGAGGGACCTTCATGGGAGGGAAAATTTATGTTGCAGCAAAATTTGCAAGAAAACACAAAGGACAAGCCAGGAAAAGTCCTTCTTGTCTCCAGAGAAGCAATTTAGGACAGTCAAGTCCTAAAGATCAGTGGGTATAGTTACAGAAGTAAAGTTTGTGAGATGTGGATGAGTGTTCAGAACTGGAACTTTAATGAAAGTTTAAAAAATTGTTATTTGGGACTTTGAAGATAGGAAATTTGATTCTTAATTTTAATATTGAAAGACATGAGAATATGTAATTGATAAATCTGAGTAATTTGTCATGTTCTACCTGACAAAGTGCTGAAGAATGCCACTTTCGGCCAAGAGGAATTGAGAACATTCAGCATGCCTGAAAAATACTGAGCGTGCTCTAGGCTTAATATGAGGGCATTCCTAAAAGAAAAATTAATGTGGAAGGAAACAATGTCATTTACTTGAAAAGGAATGGGATGAAGCTGCATGAATGTATAAAAACAACTAGATGATAATTTGTACCATATAATTTAATTTGTAGAAGATAATTATGTTATAAAGAGAAAGAATAATGAAATACATTTTGCATATACATTCAGGAAATAAAAGAAAAGTGAAAAACACATCTGAAATAATTTAATTCTTTGTCACTACAGAATGGGATATAACACCATGAAACAGATTTTTTAAATTGTTTTTTCCACACATGATTAGTAACACAATTGTTTCTGAGCTTAACTTGCCAGTCAAGTTACATACTAGAAGAAATGTTCAAGACTGGAATATAAATAGAATTTTAAGGCAGAAGTGCCCTCCCAGTTTTAAAAACAGGAATGTAAACAATGGTTTGACATTTTGGTGATATTAAATACTTACAATGCCTGGATTATCTCCTGGATAAATAATAATAACACCTTAAAACACTGCTTTTAACTATGGCAGTGAAAAATTCAGTTATGGTGTTGCTATTTACATCGTGTGTTTGGTGGCATTTTGTCCCCATTAAGATGGCAAATTAAACTATTTTCCTATTGTTTACAGTTCATTTGCATTTACATGTTCATTGCTATGTAATTTGGGTATCCCACACCGCATGGCAAAGTATTCCGAAGTATCATTTTTCCCTTGTAGAAACTTCTAGTATTAGACATTTTATATAACCTTTTAATTTAAGACAACACTTAAAAACTGGTCCAAGGTTAAAATGGTTGTGTTTCTTTGCACTGGGAGTGAATACTATTTTTTTGGACATACTCAATAGTGATTTTTTTAAAGAAAAGACATATTTTCTATAAAGATAAGTTTGCTCTTAAATCATAGCAACTGTTGCATATTTGTTCCCTCAGAATCAGAAAGAGATGGAAATTCCGTGTCATCTGTGCGTTATATATATTTCTGAAGGAATTACTAGTAAAAAAGATCTTTGCAATTACATGTTATAATTTTTTTAAAGCCATGAATTTATTATAGTTCTGCGAAATGAAAAAAATGCATTCTAGTATACTTTCTTATTCAAAAGCATCTGCGGCACAATCCCTTATTATGTTTTTATCAGAATTATAAAAAGATTGATCATGAGACAGTTCACTAATTTTTTTAGAGAATTCACCAAAATATTTGTTGGTTCTCCTGTATGCCATGGCAGTATGTAAGAGTTTGTCCATCCTCCTGTCTGTACTGGTGATCACGTATTCAAGTTTGCCTCACCTGTGCTAAAAGTCTTAAAACATTTTATTTCAAGAAGAATCCCAAAAATGTCTACTTGCTATGAAGAAGCGGTCTATCCTTTTCACCCATCTCTTTTTCTCAGTGATGTAAGTCCATCAGTGATTAAGCCTGACATCTTCCTTGCCTTGTTTGGGAACCTGTTCCTTAGAAACAGGCTCCTGAAGGAATTCATGCAAGAGATGATGCCTCACTATGTGGCGAATCTCCTCATGCCTTCCTTTAAAATAAAGGGCATCATGACCGTCAAATGAAGAGCAGAATCTATAAAAAGCTCTAGGTATTTGATACAGAATATCCTTGTTAATAAAAGATGGCTAGTAACTTGAATCGTCTATTAGATTGTGTATTCCAAAACCAGAATCAGAGAGCTGACTGCCTGCAGCTCTGGGAGTTGCTGCTCTGGTTGAAGTTTCCATGTTAACAGGTTCAATAGCCTGAAACAATCAGTGAACTGGACTGCCCACCCCCTTCTCCTAACATGAGAAAAGCAGGCTGTCAAACAACAGCAGGTAAAAACGTAACTGGATTTCAACACTCTCTCTACAGTGTGGGTTCATATATCTTTCCTGCTTGCTAAATCTTTTCCAACTATAATAACTAAAAAGTTAATTTTTTTTTAATTGGCTTTTATGGGAATAATGAAAGTTCACGATGTTTGGTGGTTGTCAGTGTGGTGCAGAATGCAATATGGTGTCTCTAATTATTGTAGAATATGAGCCCAGACAGGGTTTTGCTAAATTGTCTCAAGATGTTTTATAGTGAAGGACTTCTGCTACTCTCTCTTACTCCTGTTTTCAGAAGCGGCATCTGGACTCTGCAATTTTATACCTATCAGTGAGTCACCGCTTGTCAGTCCTGAAGTAAATTACAGGTGATAGTTTTCTTGCTGCACAGGGCTCTCTAATCTTTGCAAGACATTACGCTTAAGGTCTGTGGGTTTTTTGTTAGGCTGAACTGCAGAAAAACGAGACGCATTTCAAAGGCGGACATTGAAGTCAATCTAGTTAACTTAAGAGAATCTAGATAATTTCTAAAAATCAGTATCTGAAGGAATGCTAGTACTGTACTCGGAATAGAACTGTTCTGCATTTATTTGAAATTATAAGTTAGGTTAATGCATAACTAAAATCCAAAGCAACAAAGTCAGCTAGACAGATTTCAGAAATAAGCTTAATGAGCTCAGGGAAGGAACAAAAAAATGAAGGTATTATTTTTTCTAGTTCTCTTAACATGTACATCTTTGGATTTTACCAAATTAGAATTTTTTAGACCTCCTTTCTGTGAATATTCCAAAACAATCCCAAGTTACAACCCTGGCCTACTCAACGGGTAGACTTTATACGGTTGGCAGGAAGCTGAAAAGTGTAAGTCCTAGTGGTCTCAATATACTTAAACTAAAATTCTTCTAGATACCTATGGAAATAAAAGTTGACCATCACCACCACAGTCTATGGAAGCTCTGTCAGGTGCTGCAGTGGGGCCAGAACAGCTTACTAACTGAAGGTGATGCATCTCATTACCCCACTCTCTAGATTCATTGTGTAGAAAGGCTGTAATTGGCTGCAGGGAAGTATTTCCGTATTTAAGCTATGGTAAGGATTTTAACTCACATATTACTGCTTAGTAGACCATTACCTGAATCCAGACTGTGAACTGAGTACAGAACCTTGGATCTTATTTAAAACAGAAGAGGAGAAAGCTTTAGTAAGCACACTGTAGAAAAATAAACTAAAATTCCCTTTCACTTTGCCTGCCTTCTTCCTTCCTTTCACCTTTCTCTTCCCTAAAAGTAAAGTAAAATAGGGAGTTCGACCTAAAGAAGTAGACTTCTGTATTGTTGAAGAAAATAAATATGATTCGCAAGAACCATATCCAAAATTAAATTGAGGTTGTAAGCTCGCTTTACTCATCTAAAAGAAGAATTTATTAAATTAAGCTGGAACTTTCAAAGACATTGAGCTGGACCATCAAATTGGAATACCTGGCTGCATTTACATCTGCTTGTTTACAGGAACCTGGTGTGAAAGTTGTAACCCTGGGCAAAACAGAATGGCTTTGTTCATTCAGATCTGTTGCCTCTTTTATGCCAGACTGTTCATGCAATTAACCAATGTGCATACACACAGTGAATCCTCATAAACATTCAGAAGAGATGCGTCTTAGCTGATTTGAGCAGTGACAAATGGATGGTTTAAGGTATCAGTTGCTAAAATCGCTGATGTTAGGTCAACTGATTTAATTTCAAATTTTTATGCATACCATTATATGAAATAGGACTCTTCCAGTCAGCCTGTAGGACCAATCACATAATATTTAGTTATTCAACATGTGTAAGAAAGTCAGAGTCTGCCCCATGTCTCTTACCTTCTCTGAACTTGCTTAAAGTCAGGTATCTTTGGCTTAGGATGGCAAGCTTAAAGACTTGATGAGTTTTTAATCACCTTAGTGTCAGAAGTAATTAGGCAGTTTTCAGTTGTCCTCTTATCCTCATTTCAAGACTTGCCAATGAAGTCACCTTTTGCTATTTTTTAAATTATATAAATTAGCACCGTAGCCCTGTATGTCTATGTAACTTTCAGGGGAATAAAAAAATCTTTAAAAACACTCAAAAACTAAAGCTAGGTACTTACAGCAGTCATTAGATACTCATGCACACAAAACATTTGTTCTCAAGTGACAGTTTAAGTACTTCAGTATGGATTTTCATGGGTAGCTTTAAAATACCTGGATTTAAAGTGTTTAATATGCTGCTACTTCATCAACAGTATTACATGGGAAAGCATTAGTGAGTGTTCCAAGATTAAGTTATCAAAATTTAAAAAGTGTCCGAATTAAAATCACCCATGAAACAAGCTGCAAATTCTGGGCAGGGGGCTGGGAAGGTTTTCTGCCGAATTCCAACTACACCATAGAGACTACTGACAGGAGATGCCTGCTCTTCATTTCTTACAACTCAATCAAACATGAATGGCTTAGTAAGAAGGCAGCAAAAAAGCATTTCCTAAAACTTCTGGTTACCTAAATACACAAAGGATCTGCTACAGATTATGGAGGTTTTAGAGTTTGCCTTAAAAGGGGTACAATAATTCCCAGAGAGGAAAGTGTTCAACAAATCTTAGTGATTGCTGATGCTATGCCTATTTGCAACTACCGAATAAATCTGATTGCAGTAAGTTGGGTGTACATTGCAGAGGATTCATCGCAAAGGCAAAAAGGCTGCAGTTTCACTCCCTTTCCGCCTCCAACGCCCTGGAGATCCTGAAGGACGTGGGAGCTCCAGCTGCAGGGGAGAACCCAGCTGCACAGCTTGTAGGGAGGAAATGCTGAATCAGTGCATCCTCAGCTGCCCTGGTCACCTCCCCTTTCCATCAAGTTCTGCTCATTTCTCTGTCTTATTTCACAGCTGCCTTTTCCCTTCAGGTGACTTTTTGCCACCAGGATCTCTGCCGATTTTATTGTCAGCTGGCAGAAACTCACGCCGGATCTAGCTCTCAGGATAGCAACGGGAAGAAGAATGTAATCAAATGTGAGAGGGGCATATAAAATAATGAATGATATTGAGAAAGCTAGCTGAGCATTGCTAATAGTTGGTGTTTCCCACAATGTCAGAAGGGGACAGAGAACAGAAGGCAGAATGCTGGCCCTTAAATGAGACAGAGGGAAAGCCTTGGCATGCTGTATCTATCCTGTGGGACTACCTTTTCCATGAAACAGTAATAACATTTACAGTGGTCTACCTCACACATTTTAAAAAAGGGGGAGCAGGGAGAAAGAAAAGCATCCCCAAAACAGTTAGGATGATGCTTAAGGTACATATGTTTCGAATAACTGTGCTTCAAACATAAAATCCTCATTCACTAGGAGCACACTGCCAGCTCTAGGCTGCAGGACTCTGGGTGTCAGTTTTACACCAGCCCAATAGGCAAAATCTAGCAGTTGGCTTTCGTTCCTCCACTTCCCCACCTGTAAACTAGGAATAGAGACACTGTTTGTAAAGAACTTTGTTCTGATCAAGAGGGCTGATTGCTTTAGGGGCACGTTACCGGATATGACTGCCTTCTCTTCAGCAATTAACTCTTCGGGTTTTGCATCTTCTGCTGAGCACAACATACATGTTCATTGCAATAAGGTGCAAAGCAGAAATTCTCTGAGAGCAGCATCTCCAACAGCTATAGGTAAAGGATCAAAATGTACCTCTCGCAATGTTTTGTTAGTTAAGAAACATCAAAGATTTTTTTATTTTTTGACTATTTATGTCTCTAACAGGTTTATAATCAGGTCTTTACAAGATTATATGACAATCAATGCAATCAAAGCACAAAAAACACTTGTACTTTTTACATCCAATAGGATGTTAGACTGATTCTTCAACATTGTAAAAGGAAAACCAATTAAAATGGTTTGGTTTTTTTTTTAAAAATTCACCCACTATCTGGATTATATTACACTTTCTCAGTTTCAAAATGGGAAACTAGGCATTAAGTCTGAGGCAAAACAAAGTATTACTAAAAGCAAATACCTTAATTTTGTGTATTTGACTCAACAGTATTTCAGGCTCACTGTCTTTATAACTGACATTGAATACCATCTGCCTCCATATTCATCCTTCAGATAACTGATTTCAGCTATTTTCACCACTGCCTCCTAGGTCTTTCTGATCACTTGAAACATGCAAATGCCATCTAGGGGTTTGTCTTATACGATGGTGTAAGAAATGGTAGGAAGAAAAACTGTTAAAAAGAAATAAAAAAGAAATTTTACAGAACAACCTGCAGATGAGACACCCAAACTGTACTGCCAGTGAGCCTGACAGAGCTGTGGACAGAAAAGCAAGTCCGAATTTCCAAATTTCATCTACAGCCATAAAGCAAAACAAATAGTTTTCTTCACATTAGGTGAAGAAAAAAAGGACCACATCAGCTTCAGTCTCACTCTGATTCCTTCTGCCTTTTAACTACTCTTCTACATTGTTCTGCCTTTGCATTAAGACGAAAGAGAAGATCTGTGGGTCTGAAACCAAGAGCATCCCTGTATGCTGGGATTCTGGAGACCACCAGGCATGTGTTCTGGACAACCTGCAGCATGCACATGCCAGGTTACTTTTAATTTCTGTAGAGCCAAGAGATGAAACTGAGGCAGAAAGACCTGATTGGCACTGTTTCTAAATGCTGTGTTACAACATTAAGAACTTAAATCAGACCTCCTCCATTTTGGCTCTCAGTGTTTGGGCATCTCATTTGGGAATTTATGTCCTACACGGCATGGCAAAGGATAGACAGAAAATCTTTGTGCTCACCTTCCTTCCTCAACCTGCTGTTTCACACTGCCTTTCATACTATTGATTTGTCTCTGCAACTACAAACCAGATGACTGCAGGTAACCCATTGCCACACATAATGCAGAAGCAGTGGCTCTGCTGCTCTCCTCTGCAAAGCCTGGTCCTCCCAGAACAGCTTCGTAGTATTTAATGTAAACCTACAGCTCCAAGGAGAATTCCCACTGTGATCAAAGAGAATAAGGCATTAGGGGAAACAGATGCTCTGGAGTTAGGGATGACAGAATTATGGAAGGGCGTAGTAGGAGACCATAGCTACAAGAAAGCATGAGAGAGTTCATGGTGAAGTAGTGAGGGTAGCAGCCTAAGCAGCTAGCGGCCCTAGCTCAGGCTCATACCTGCCTTCCACCTCTCTTTCCCATTTACAGCCTAGGACGAAAGCATTTCTTTACCTCCAAGCTGCCAGATGAGCTTCATTGCGAATTATGAGATTTCTCAGGGACTTTTGCTAAGAAATGTTATTTTGGACACCAGCCAAAATCACAATCTGCAAGGTCTATCAATTAGAAAGAGAAACTCACAGTAACTCCATCCATCTTTTATGTAATCCCATTCCACTTAAAAACTTAAAAAGTCTGGTTTCTCTAAGCACTGCAGGAGTCACAAGGAGGAGACCATGCCATTACCCCCAGCTGCAAGCCTCCTTTTAGCCACAGTTGCTCCCCAAATGCTCAGTCTGCCTGTCTTTTCCTCTCATAATTTTTCTCCCAGAACCTGTGCTTCTTTCATCACATCTTGGACTTCCCTGCTGCCTTTTTTCCTCCTATCTCTTTGGCAGGCACATCACACAACGCCCAGTCCACCGCAAACACCTCTGTTCCAGGGAATGGCACACCTCTTTGTCTGAGATGGATGCTTCTACTGTTTCAGCTATCTGCTTTCATTAAGAAGTACGATCATAGCTATCTGCATTTACCAAGGAGAGGGCTGTTACATCCCACTGGTTTCAATATTGCACAACTCCACTAGGCTTTCTTCAGTGTAAAAGGTACAAGAAATTGAAGGATCAGGGGATCCGTCTTGCATTAAGTGAAGTCACCATGACAGAGGGGATATGAAAACAAGATTTGGACTTGCAGAGCAACGCCGGGCCCTTATGAAATATACTGGGTGTGAATTCCATTAAAACAAATAAGAATACCTCTGAGCCTCAGTATAAATACTTGCTGATTATTTAATAGCCAAACTCCAGTTCCTGTGGCCACATTCCAGGTTGGCATGTTTTTGGCTTTAATGACATCCCAATGTAAACCCCTGTTTTCAGGTAATGCACATACTGCCAGATCTACAAAAATCTGGTTGTTCCAAGAGGGAACAACCTAGTTCCCTAGGATAAACCTTTAATACAACTAAATTAGTCATATAAAGAAAACTGTAAGGTAGGGTAAGCCAGAAATCATTATGTGCTTTGCAGTCTTAAGCTGTCTAGAAGTAATCCATAACCTAGTTTTTGGTTCTCTAGAAAACTCCCATTGCTATGAATCTACATGTTTCTGTTTCGACATGACTCTGCAAGCATGTAAAAACTTCAGCAAACACCACACACATGGTTCTCTTCACAATATTCACTTGAACTTTGGGAAACCGCAGTCTCTACCAAGCTAAATTGTCAGTAAACATGGTTCTCTCATGTGGGAGTTTGTGAGGCTCCAATCAAGATTTTGTGAATTTAAGCCACTTTTTATTATATTGTGTTCTACACATGGTCTGTTATCTCAACCAGCTTTTGTGCTTACAATGCTGACCAAGGGAGTCAGAGAGAACTAATGTATTTGATTCTTGAAATACCATCTTTCCATTTGTAAAACACTGTGTGGCCAGAATGTAAAGAAACACAGATCAAAACTCCCTTAGTCTGTCTGCCTCCTGTTTGTTTTACTGGCAATTTTACTTTAGATATCTCTGTGCATATATATTTTTCATATGCTTCATAAATAGTATTCCTGCAGTCCTGCTGTGGATGTCTATGGCAATACCTGAAGAGTGCTTTTTATATTAATTTTTTTTTTTCTTTTAATTCAAAACTGTGCTTATTGAATGGGGAAGAATCATTAGGACTGTTACTGTAACAATTCCTGTTAACTGTTCCAAACTGAACTGCCTTATATACAATCATAGAAATCTCCTCTCAAACCATTTACATTTTTCAATATTCTAGTTAAATCTGAATTATCAAAAACTTTTCATTCTGGCTCATAGAGATTTAGCAATTACATGACAAAAATTAAGAAGGTCAGGTAGAATCACAACCTTAACATAAATAAAGAAATAACAAGTACAAGGGACACTGGTATGGAAAACCTCCAACAGATCAAAAGAACAGAAACAAACTCGCTCAAAGTCTGATTTCACCACTGCGAATTAATTCCATGGGATTAGCATAAAACTAAATGAATTGAGAGCAGGATCTGGTCGAGCATGCGGGAACAAATGTGACATTTATTCCACAGCACATTGAAGCAAGGTGTCAGTCTCATTATTTGTTACATGTGAAGCAAAATACAATGAAAATAAAAGATGCATTTTGCAACACGAATGTTTTCCACCCCCAGAGGTCTACTGGCTAACAGGTCCTACCGCATTTGCAGCTATAAGAATCACTAAAGCACTAGCTCTCATATGCTATTAAATAAAAAGTCTCTCTTGCTGGATGTTACTGCTTGCTTATTAAGCTGTGGTTTTATCCAAGTTCACCTGTAGGAGGTGCTCCTATCTCTCACCTTCTCCCAGACCTTGCCTGACACGGGCTTTTTCAGTCACACAGTCAGGTTCTTCCTCCACCCCACAGATTCTCAGGACTTTGCCAGCTCAGCCTGGAGACTTACCCAGCACATAGACAGATGCAAAAATTTTGAGACCTTGGTGTAGTTTAAAGTTACACATCCCTGCCACGCAACACTGCAATGACCAGAGCTGAGAAGAGTGGGGGCTCTAGATCAGTTGCTTTCCTTGACAAGCAAGATCAGACTGGGTTGGGGATCTGGAGAGTTCAACTGCTCCAATAATATCAATTGCCACAGTATTTTTGGAAAAAGCATTTAAGAAACTTTATGTGCCACCTGTGTTACTGAGCTCTCACAGCGATAGCCATTTAAGAAAAAAAACACATTTAAAATTACTTTCTCAATGCTATGGCAAATTATGGTGAGTTGTGCCACTGTTTCTCCCAGCTAAAGGACTGCCTGGCCACTCTCATTAGCAGCACCCAGACAGAGCAGGTTTACACAACAGCAAGGCAGTCACACTGTGGATCAGCCACCCCCCACACCCCTCACTGCTTTCACTCCTGGCCTCCACCGCATTCAGAGTCACAGGCAAGTAAGGGCAACATTATAAACTACTCACTGAGCTCATTAAAGGATGGCAAAGCAGCAACTATAACAGGATGCAAACCCTTTCATGTCTCATTTCTAGTTGAAAGCTTGTTCAGGTTGGGAATAAACAAGAGCTGCTCCTGTCTGCTGGATTAATAGTGCCATCTGTGAAACAAGGACTGCAGAATTGACCGAGGTGATAGCAGATTTTGGTGTACTAACAGAATCTATTGCAACATTGCCAATGCCTAGTAATCTTCCGGGCACAGCTGGAGAAAAGCAAAGTGCAGATTTGCATGGGGACAGACTGGTCTTTTCACCAAAGACCTTGGACCTAAAGCCAGCATCGCGTCTTTTTCCATAGCCTTTGGAAAAACTGCTCTCCAGACTCTTACCTGTCCTGTGGAAGAGCTACATACATCCATTCCTCTGATGGAAATAAGTTAGTTAACTGTACAAGCCTTATTTACAACTGTATTAATACAGAAAAGGCTCATCCTTTGGTTTAGACCACAGAGAATGACAAGATATCTTAGATGAAAACAAGCCAAGAGATACAAAACTAAAAAAGACAAAAATGCTGCCAAAACACAGAAAGTACAAATTTTTGTGAGCATGAAGAAAGTGTTCTACCCACAGCAGGGGTGCTTTTCTCTTATCTATCCTCTTATTAAATAAGGATATATACTGATAGCCTGAAAATTTTCTTAGGCGGCCTTTCTTTTCTGCCCAAGAAACAGGCACGGACCCAGTGGCAGACTGAATCCCAACCATTGATTTTTTGGGGGAAGGTGCTGAATTTATGTTATTTAGCTCTTGGAAATGTGGGACAGAAATCTTCCAGAGAAATGTAGACCTGTTGGCTAAATCTTTCCAACCATGACTTGACGTGGAAAATTAATCCTGAGATCTAAGACTACATCTTTTTGTATGAAAATCATAGTGATCGTAAAACATTTGCAGAGCAAGTTAGCTATGCCTTCCTGGACCATGAAAGAATACCCAACAAAGGGACTTTCATATGTCTCTGATGAAAGTACTGTGAAAAAGCTAATAATAGAAAGGCACTGCATCTCTCATACCTAAAGACAATTAAATAAATCAGAACAACAAAGAACTATAAGTAGCAATGTCCCAAACAAACAAAACCCAATCACTTGCATCACAAGTTCTGCAAAAAGAAGTCGGGTTAGACACAGAGTTATGAAAGTCTCATGTGGCAGTTTGGATTCTACTTACAGAAAATTTATTTAGAAAGACAAATTTCTTCACTGTCATCACTGCACTATGAATTTCCTATAATAATGCCCTGCTTCCTATTGAATCGAAACAGAGTGATTTAAAGCCTTTGCAGCAAATCTTTCATTATGAATTTTCATGTAATTCCTCCTACTGGGAATTGGAGCACTATTTTGTTTAATTATTTCAGGCATTTTATCTCTTGTAATGTGAACTCTATACAGAAAGGAGAATTAGAATAATTTCTGCACTTTGTTTTCTGTCATTTCGGACCTCAGAGTTTATTGTGATGTGTGTGTGCCTGACTTCTTTAGAAAAAATACATTGATTTTTTCTTAATTCATTTGCTCCCTTCTTTCATTAGTTGAAGAAAAATCTAGCTCTGTGCTTTTTGCTGATGACAAAAAGTATTTCATCGCTAGGTCATTCATCTCCTCTAAATTTGCCTAATGTATCACTTCTGCAAACTAATGCCTAGTGTCAAATACCTACAAATTCTTCTGATTTCAGGAGGAAACTAAACCATGAACATGAATCTCAGTTTCATTTATAAAATGATATTTTTGCTGCTTTATCCTTGTGAAGACAACCTTGTAAATGTAGATTGACATAAGCCACTTACTAGGATTAAACAAGTTAAAGCAAGCAAGTTTCATTTCTGCATTAAAAGGCTGAGCGTGGTGGTGTGGTCACATGCAAGAGCTAGTCTAGCATACAGTCTAGCATACAGAAGCAAACCTTCTTCTTATACATTATATCCCATATTTTTGTATTTATCTTCCCCAAGGTATCAGCAAAAATTTTCAGCAATGACTGCACCAAGATCTTTAAAAAAGTCTTTAAAGGGTAGAAGGGTTCTTTAAAAGAGTCATAGGTAGAAGGTATCGGCTTCTTGATAGCTGCTGTTCCTTACATTCCTCTCAGTGAAACTCTCTTGCAAATGAACAAGAAATGAACTTTTCCTACGCCTTTTTAAAGTCCTTTAAAGATAATTACAATTTTAGGATGTTAAACAGAAATAATCCCATTCCACACACTTAATGAACAAGGTTTCAGAATCTCCTGCAGAAAAGGTTTGATTCAGGATTCTTAGTCTGGTTCCAGACTGGTTTTCAGACTCATGTTCTCAAAAGGACCATTTGATCATGTGGGTTTTTTTTTTTCAACACTTTCTGAATCAGTCTTGCTCTTTTTTTTTCTTCTTCTTTTGATAAGGTCTATACCGCTAACATATTCACTGTCTTGTCCTGCATTTTTCTTTAAAATTGACAGTTTTTCTGTAAGGTCTGTCAATGACCTCAGGACTAAAAGTTACATATGACCTTTGCTGTGGTCAGAAATATCTGACAGAACTTTTAATACCAGAATAGAAAATGCCATGCAGTGCAAATCTCACTTCTTCTCAAGAGATCAACAGAACTATTCAAAAAAACGCTGATAGCAGTGAATTTGTCTGCTGCAGATGAAACAGACTCAGTTCTGAGTAAGCGTCATGGAGAGATACAATTATGACTCCTGTCTGTTAACTTCAAATGTACACATTTATGCTACTTGAGCCAGAAAAGCTCACAGTGATAGTTGGTCATTATCTCTGAACTACACCACTGAAGGCAAGAAACATCTGGAGAAGAAGCCTATAGCCTATATCCAAATGACAGGCAGTTGTCAGTGTTAAAAAAACCAACGCAGCCCATCAACTAGAGAGCCCTGAACACTGAGGAATCATCAGGTTGTGCGTAGTTTTCATAAGTAACTCTTCACTACACCTTTTCAAGTAACTCCACAGATGTTTTCAGGGCTATAGCTATAGTAGCTCCAGCTAGAAACGTAGTCATCTGGCAAAACTCCCATCAGCATCAATTTTGCACCATGGATGCCAGTATAAAGACAGACTTAATGTCAGCTCAATGGTGCAAGAGACTTGGTGTAATATGAAAAGATCACAAGGCAAAACAAAAAGCAAGGCTAGAAAACCTTGTGATACCCAAAGGGATCGGCAGGGCACCCAGCAGTTTAGGGGATAGAGGCAGTGTAACTTAATCCCTTGGAAAGCCATGGCAAACTAGGGGAGATATATCTTTTGAGTAGATTCATGCCTGCTTGTGAGGGCCTGGTTTTCTGAATTCAAATGCAGCTGAACAGACTTTGTAGCGTGACACATCTACAGGAAGACTAATTCCTGCACTGTACCTGCGCTAGGTGAGAACACCTCTTTATCATCAATGTCACCCAAACCCAGAGGTTTTAAATAGATACGGTTTCAATCAACATCTACCACATACAATCCATTTGCTTTTTGGTTAGCTACAGCGTGAATGCAAATGGGGCAAAAATCTTGGGAAGGGACCGAGCGGAGTGGAACGTGGTAGTTTTATAGAGTAATTGGCTCCCCGTGGGAATTTCTTGCACTTTCCTGTCTTGCACAGTATTTTTGCAAGCACAGGATGGTAATCGTGCAAACCCTTAAAGATCAATGCAACTAAATCAGGCAACTCACCAAGGGGCTCATGCAAGTAAGAATTTTTGGGACTGAGCTCCAAATTTCTAAGAGCAAATACGTTAGGATTTTATAAGCTCAAAAAGGCTTGTGAGAGTAATAATCCCTAAAGCCTATTAAGCTATTAAGGTAACCAAATAAAGCATCTGCATTTTGATCTATCTCCAATCTAAATGCTCAGCTTGAAGCTTTCTTAGTGATATAAAGAAGGCTGAAGAAATCATTCTCCATAAGACAATGTTCTATGTTTCAGCTTCTGTTAGAAAAGATTACAAATGACAGAAACTTCTTCCACTTTTACAACATCTTATATCGATATTAGGCTTTCAATATTTCAAAATGTTTTCTCTGTTAAAAGGATTTTTCATTCCTTAAGACAAGGGATAAAATACCCTGGCTCCTCTAGCCTATTTATACTTTTACATGTTTGCACTGTTTCACCTGCTGCAAAATCCATCAGCCACACTACTCCTGTGGCCATCTCTGCTCCACTTACTACTTGTTACTACTGCTCCACACTATTGGCTGTATATTCTCCACAAGCATTTGTTTCTTTTTCATTCTTTTCACTTTCATTCAGAATCCGCTTGAAGACAAATTTCTCTGCAGATCGTAACAGGCAAGTTCATGACCTAACAAAACTAAATTAAATGGAACTTTTTAGCTAATGTTTTTTGGAGGTTGCCATTTTGCATCCTAACTATTTTGTTTTTAACTCAGTGAAGTGGTAAGGTCCTTAGACTTTATATTCTTTTGATACATCAGGTAGGGCCAAACACCCACAGCTATAGCCAGCTTCCACTATATTTCTTAAAATTTTTTATTGAGTGTCATGAGCTAACATCACAAGCAATAATCCTAGCTTTACTGCCATAAGCACATTTGCTACCCTCAGCAGCAGTCTCTTTAATTTATGTTGTGAAACAAGCTTTCATCCTTCAGAATGAAACTGGTTTACAGTCTTGGTTTTGTAATTGTGAAATTGTATTCTCAGATGCAAAATTTCACGTATCTTGAAATAATCATAATCAAATGACAGGAAAAATGGTAATGCATTCATCACACTCTGCAACAGCATTCACCAATTCATTTCAGAAATGTGTTTGGTATTTCTCATCTCCAAAACTTTACTATTTCAGAGTCATAGAAATGCCATTCTTTTGTCTTTCTAGCATATGTGGTTAAATGGAAGCCATTCAATAAGATAATGGCTCACTTAATTGCAAAGTTCCCATTTTGGCAAACTATTTCTTTACACTTTCTTTAATTTTAACTTTCCTTCCTTTTTCAGCCCTGGAAAAGTTTTGCTTCGAAGACTATGTGCAATTATAATCCAAAAATACAGACTAGAAAGGCTTTACAGATAAGCCAACCCAACAATACTGATTGTGATAGGAAATAAAAAGATGAGTCTGTTTCCATGGTAAAATGTAACTACTATATTAGACATGGACACTGCAGCAATAAACAGAACCTGCAGCGAAGACATCTTCTGCCCGAGTCCAACAACAGGCCAGACTCAATCTTCTTAAGTAATGCTGATTTTATTATTTTTCCCCTTTACTTTTTTCATGCCAGGTGATATTTTAATTACTACACACCACGTGTCCTGGTTTCGGCTGGGATAGAGTTAATTTTCTTCCTAGTAGCTGGTATAGTGGTGTGTTTTGGATTTAGTATGAGAATAATGTTGATAACACACTGATGTTTTAGTTGTTGCTAAGTAATGTTTACACTAGTCAAGGACTCTTCAGCTTCCCATGCTCTGCCAGGTGTACAAGAAGCTGGGAGGGGGCACGGCCAGGACAGCTGACCCCAACTGACCAAAGGGATATTCCATACCATATGACACCATGCTCAGCATAGAAAGCTGAGGGAAGAAGAAGGAAGGGGGAGACGTTTGGAGTGATGGCGTTTGTCTTCCCAAGTAACCGTTACGCGTGATGGAGCCCTGCTTTCCTGGAGATGGCTGAACACCTGCCTGCCGATGGGAAGTAGTGAATGAATTCTTTGCTTTGCTTTGCTTTGCTTGCATGTGTGGCTTTTGCTTTCCCTGTTAAACTGTCTTTATCTCAACCCACAAGTTTTCTCACTCTTACCCTTCCGATTCTCTCCCCGTCCCACTGGGGGGGCAGGGGGAGTGAGTGAGCGGCTGCGTGGTATTTGGCTGCCTGCCAGGTTAAACCACGACACCATCCCACCGGCGGGGAGTGAGTGAGCAGCTGTGTGGGGCTTAGTTGCTGGCTGGGGCTAAACCACGACACCATGTCAAATGAAGATATGTGTGAGAAAATCTTGGATGACAAAAACTGGTGGTTCAGAAAGTTTTTTGGAGAATGATTTGAGAGGACACAGAAATATTCCCTTCATCATGTTTATCATTTTTACTCTCACCAAGTAGTGCTCACTATCTGAATGACTGAGCACTATTCAGAATGAGCAGGCATGGTGAGCTTGGATTTCTAGAGAATATATTATAAGCATGTGTTAAGGGTAGAGCTAGATGACTTTTACATTTTTCCTCCACTATATTCAAATACAGGTACTCCCGGTTTAGTCTCAATGACACAAAATTAATAAAAATATTTTTACAGTGTAAGCAAAAATAAAGTACCCTTATCCCAACACTAAGCCTTTGCTTTGTTCAGTCAGACGGCTTGCAGGAGGAACAATTATAACATTGAAATTTCAGTCACTTCATTTATTCTAAGCCTCACATAAATAACTGTGATGATTGTATATTTATGTTACAAAGAATTTTTTGAAAAGTGGACTGAAAACCACTAGGCCTGCTCCTGAAGCATCAAAAACAAACTTCTACTGATTTTAATGCCTGTAGTTCTGTCTGTCCATCAAAGAAAATCACTTTATTTACCACTGAAATATCTTTTGCTGAACGGCAGCTACAGGTCACTGTAAAATGACACAACCATTTGAGACAGGGAGAGGCCAAGAAACCGCTTGGGAAAACTGGGTGATAGGGGCTACTTGGTCTAGATTAAATATTTATTGAACAGCATAATATTTTTCTTCATTTTTATTTACATTGCCACACACTGTTGTAGTACATTGCCACATGTCTGCTATGTTCCACCCGCATTTCACACATCTGTCAAGTGGCTCGTGAAGTACTCTACATGTATTTTATAGTATTCCTCATCCAGAATCTTTTTTCTGTATAACATGTAACAGCAGCTGCTCCTTCCAATGCTTATTATTAAAAGACTTTTTATATAAATCCCAGAAAGACTAGGCCAAATCTCAACGGAGGCCCAACACTTCCGCGCTGTGATAGAGAGGTTTCTTTCACTGCTGGATACTGCTTCTCATAGCATCCCTGGTACAGCTACACACGACTAAAGGCAGGAGACCCATCATTCCTGGGGACTTCTCATTGTTGTCTCCTGTCCTACATCTTAATACAATGAATACTTATACAAATCAGCAGATTAGACTATCATATCAGAAATTTTGCTGAGGCACTTGAGGTTGACTGTAAACCACTGAAGTGAGAACAAAGGATTACCCTGGAATTGGGGCAAACACTGACCTGCTGCTTCACCCACACAGATGATAAGCACTGAAGGGGAATAGCAGGATTAGTGGGGAAGACTGCAAGCTGTCCCTGCAGTCCCTTAAGGATCCATAGAAACACTGATGAAATTTCACTTCCATCTGTATCAGGAATTTGCCATGTCTAACAAGTTAGATAAGTAAGTTCTAAGTAATTTTGCATAAATATCTGTGCTTCAAATGGAATAAAATTAGTAGCGGACATAAGTCGCATTTAAATGTAAGATCATTAGGCTATCCAAATAACTCTTACCAGAGGTGCTTTACAGTCAGCTTAGACCAGCTGCGCTGTCCCCTATGCAAATGGCAAGGATAAGCAGGATCTGGCATTTGATCAGACAAATTTGTGACACCTCACTCCTCCCTGTGAGGGGTTGGGACATAGCTGGGACATAACTTTCCCTCGCAGGAGAGAGGGAACAAGACCTTGCTTGCATTTCTTCTATAAGAACAAGCACTTCATTCATCCCTGGACACTTCCTGCTCGCACTAATGTAGCTCTTTGGGTACTCCAGCGTTTTTTCTCTTAAAAGCCTCAGAACTCTTTCACATATTTTTTTAAGAGGAAAAGCTATTCCCACATTAAGTGTGAGCATATCCATTTCTTACAGCCTTACGGATCTAGATTTCTGCTCTGCTGGAAGATAAGGGAGCCTAATGCTAGCTCCAAAATAAGAAAGGTCTCTTGCCCTCAATATGTCCACATTTTTGTTTAAACAATGTTAATTCCCAAATTTACTCAGATGTCAGAAAACTGGGCACCAGAGAAACTCCATTCACCTCTGTAAAACAGCTCCAGATTTCCCATGTGATAGTTAACAGATTTTGGCTCAGTACACCGTATCTTATTAACATTTTCTTTAAAGAGGGGTTACTTACCTGCCAAGCTACATATTTCGGTCAGAGCTGTTTCCGAGTGAAGGCTGAGTCCCAAATTTGTCACCTAGGGTAGTGCCCAGACAAAGCCCTAAGGAGGCTGCAAGACACACAGCAAGTAGCACTTCATACCAGTGCTTTATAGGATACAAATACCTCTAGAGGATCTGACACAATCTTTTAGCATTTGCTCCGTTTTGGACACATAAGTGGTCTCAGTTATGCACTATAAGGAAGAGCTGGAAAGAAATGAGTTCTAACAAAGAAGGTGTCAACTTTTTGAGCTAGATTTAGGTCCAGTTTTCCTGTTTCCAGACAGAAAATGGCATTACATTCTTTATACTGCTGATGAATTCTTGGTTTAAATGCTGGTACAGACCCACGCAGCACCAACTAGTGCTGCTGAACCCCATATATCCGATCACTTCTCAACCTCAATGACCAAAGGCAGGGAATGAAATTCTCCTACAAGGGCAGGAAATGGTCCTACAAGCTACTGAAAGCTCCCATGTTTCAGTTTGGAAGTGGCTAAGCAAACACCTATGTAGAATTTGCATATGAGTTTATTTAATTCTTTAAAATACAAAAGGAAAAATATTATTGATCCAGTGATGAGCATTACCATCTGTAACAATGTTTGTATTCCTGTAAGGCAGACGCTTTCTTTATTTGCCAGTAAATGGCAGGTTTAAAAATGTTTTCAAGCCACTGGTTCTAGTCCTGCTAGGATAATAGTGACCTAGTAGGAGGAACTTGGCTTAACGGAGAGCTTTATTGTTTATTAAGACAGGTAAGACTTGGATGATCTTGGCAGTCCTCGCCGAGGTGGAGGAGGAAAGAGTACAGAAATGCTTACAAGCACGTCTTGTGATATATCTAGCAAAAGATGGTAAAACATTAGGATTGAGATAATACTGCTAATGTGAGTTGAAGCTAAGAACAAATCCACTTTCTGCCTGTAACTGGCATATTCCCTTCCCCCGGTGCAGGTTCTGCAGCCGTGCAGAATGCTTGCTTTTCTCCACATGCTGAAAACTGCGGGGTCTATTCTGAAATTGAAAATCTGATTAAGTGTATCTTTGATCCCAGTAAAATGTGTGCTTAAGAACCTTTGTGAAGTAGGTCCTCAGTGAATACTGCGGCTTTTTGATTAGCCACAGAAAATATGAAAAGAGCGAGAACCTCCATGATTGATCCGTGTTGATCTCCCTTCTAGAAAGGGCTGCACCACTACTGTACATTTAGGACAAATAACAGAGTTTTAAATTCCTACAAATAAGTCCTACTTACTCACACCAAACAGTCAAAAGATTAAGAAGTATTCTCGGTTCCCCCTTTGATGAACTGTATTGCTGTTTGTTTCCCCATCTGCAAAATTAAGATAATAATATGGACTTTTTGTGAAGTGTGTCCTGGCTTTGGCTGGGATAGAGTTAAATTTCTTCCTAGTGCTGTGTTTTGGATTTAGTATGAGGAGAATGTTGATAACACACTGATGTTTTCAGTTGTTGCTAAGTACCCCGCTAGTCAAGGACATTCAGCTTAAAAAAAACCCAAAACAAAACAGGCTGGGGGGGGGGGGGGTGTGTGTGTGTGTGCAAAGCCAGGACAGCTAGCCCAGCTGGCCAATGGGGTATTCCATACCATGTGACATCATGCTCAGTATATGAAGGGTAGGCGTGTTCCAGGAAGTACCGATCGCTACTTGGTTATCGGTCAGCGTGGGTTGCATTGTGCATCACTCATTTTGTGTATTCTATCATGATCATTATTATTGTTGTTATTATTATTATTATTATTACTTTCCCTTTTCTTTTCTATTAAACTGTCTTTATCTCAACCCACGAGTTTTTCTCACTCTTACCCTTCCAATTCTCTCCCCATCCCACTGCTGGGGGGGAGTAGCGAGCGGCTGCGTGGTATTGGCTGTCTGCCAGGTTAAACCACGACAAGTGCTTTGCCAGTCACACATGGAAGTCAATGAATGAGCTAAATACTTCGCTCCATCATCCAGTACCTTCACTATTCCCTTGTCAATTGATACTTCTATTTTCATCTGCTTCTAGTTAAATCCCATGCATCTTCGGCAATGTTTTTGGTCAGTGATGAAAACAAACATTTGAAGAGCTGCTCTTTCTGGCTGATGCTCAGAATGCTTTTTATTGTTGAAATGCATATATAAATTCAAACAAGAGGTTCAAAGTACATCTTACTCTAACCCTAAATCCTACATAACTTAAGAAATCCTTACTTTAAAATCCTACATACATAAGAAATGCTTACTTTTGATTTTGTGAAATTTTCAAAACAAAACATCCTTTCAATGCCCTGACAGTCAAAATGAAGGCACGAACTTCTTTTCTCTGGAATCAACGGTAAAATATCTACTGATTGCCACAGGGACACATCCCTAAAGTTGATACTGCTCTGTACCCTTTTGAGAATCCTGCAGAAGAGCAGGATCCTGTCCTTTGGGCATGCACTTTCTGGGCTGCTTCTGAAGTCTTGGAATGAAACAAGAATAAATTCCGAATTAAATCTTGCTGACGAACTACAAGAAGGAGTTCTGACATTCAACAGCCTAAGAGGGCCAACGTAGCATTTTTGAAGTTTTGTAAATTTCAAATTTAGCAGAAGTTACATATCAATTCCTTTAGAAGTCTTGGTCTTTGTTGCTTATGCAGTTAATGATAATCAGGGAAATGAAGCCACGGTAAATATCCCAGTTTAACTCAGCTACCACAGTTTTCACTGTGATCATTGAAACTGTGTGACATCATCAGAGTTCTAAAAATGCACTGCTTTACGGTACCCTTAGTCATTACAATAATAGCATTATCAACACACAAGCAGTTCTTGTACAGACCTATCTTTTCACAGAGGTTGCAGGCATTATGAGATACGAGGGAGTGATGTTGACATTGCATTAACCTTGACACGGATAGCTCAAATTTTCTTAGTTGTTGTACACATGAGGCCAGATTGTTAAAATAGCAGGTTCTATCAATCTCAGTTCAAGATCTGGTCTGTTCTTGCTTTAGTTAAATCTTTCTCCTAGATCTGATGTTGCTGTACCAGCATTTTTTATGTTTACTATTCAATGACTAAAATGCATGTGCATTGTCACAGCTGTTTCTTGCTCTGCAAAAAATGGCTACACTTACAGGTGCATGCATAGTGCATCTTCCAATTGTTCGAGTGCTTCTTGGCTTTATTTACTGATTTCAAGCCAAGGAGGCTCAAAATATGGTGAAAGGGAAAATGAAGCCTTAATACACATTCCATGAATTTTATTTTTTCTATCAAACCTACAGAGAGGGATTTGTTCAAAAGGGTCATTTTCTTGTAATTTTTATATAGACTTCCCATTCACTGTTTTTCTCCTTGATTCCAGTCCCACTTGGTGGAATTTTAATTGATGCAATGTCTCCCACTGCATCAACTGCAATGGAATGGAGGGTTGTTTATTTTTGTTTTGATTTATTTTGTTTGAGTACGTATTTTCTGCATTCTCCAGAAATAGTGTAAGGCAGGCTGGTTTTCAGATTTTTTCACCTGTCTCTTACCATCTTGTGATTTATTGGACTTCGTGAAGAACGTTGAAGCTTAAATACTGTGTTTGGTCATATCAGTCATTTGACTGAAGAGTTCTTTGTACTAACGAGGCACTGGAAATCAGTCCACGTCCTTCTCTGCGTGTGTCGTAATATAGCTCTTACTGTGCAGATAAGGCAGCCAGGCTGACAACACTGACTGCAGTCTGTTCTTGTTTGATGAAAACAGTGCAGATGTTCCCCATCAGACATGAAAAGGTCAAAGAAAGCAACTGAATGTTGCCTTAGAAGAGACATACTCAGGCATTAGTATTTTTAACTTGAATTGTTTTGTGACTTAAAGAAAAAGGGAGCGAATGAGTTAACAGGTGAGTTCAGCTTCTTTTTACTATTTGTAAAGCTTTCAAAGCATTTCATAGGACCTAATTTACAACCTTACAAAAAGTACATGTTGGTTAAGAAATACACATCAGGAAGAACAGCCTATGAGAAGACAATGAAGAAAAAGCTACCATTCTGTGCATGCCCTCTGCCCTTAGACACTTACTGGGGCAGAAAGCCGCAAATCAAGTTATATTGTCCCTATCTCACTTCCTAAGCATTTTTACTCCCTTCAGTACTGATGAAGCCAAACATGATGGCTAATCAAATCTGTGAACTCAGTATTCTTGCTTTATTAAAACATTGTTCAATTTAAAAAGTGATAATGAAAATATTTAGCATGCTTTCTAATGAGTTTTTGGTCCATGGATGAACTTCATTGCTTTTACCAGCTTGCTGTTAAAACAAGGATATCCATCTGTCTTCAGAAGTCACCTACCATAACTGAACAGCAAAAATCACTGAAATTACATTGTGAAGTAAGTAATAGTTTGCATATTTTGGACAGGTTTCTACAGTTATGTCTATATACAGAAACGTGTTTTATAAAGACATTCCAGAAGCTCCATTATGTGGAACTGGTCAAAACCTAGAGAATCACAGTTCAGTAAGTAATAACGTAACTGTTCTATAGTTCCTTCTATCAGTAAGGAGCTTATCAGTAAGAAGTGATGGAAAAGGAGAAAGGTCATATTCTATCACAGGATGATGATGAGCCATGTACAAGTTTTCACCGAAAAGCTAAATGCTAGGATGTATCAAGAAAAGTATTTCCAATACAGATTGGGAGCCCCCCAAAAAGGCACTGACAAAGACTCAACTGCAAGATGATGAACAGTCATATGCCAAGAGGAAATATGGGTTCTGACCAGGGCAGGTGCTGGGAAGGACACACAGATGAACAGGAGACAAGAGAAGACCTCAGAGTTGATTCCTCTATATAGGAAAAATCGCAGAATGGGTTGACACAGGCATTTTAAAAATTTATCAGTGAAACGAGGACAGAACAAAAGGATATAAACTGGCCACGGAAACAATTAGTGTAGAAATGGGAAGGGTTTCCATATGTGGGAATGGTGAAATTTTGAGCACCAGCACTTTTATCTGCCTTTTTCTTGGGGCTTTGACAAGTTTATACGAAGGATAGCATAACATAATTGCCTCTCATTGCAAGCAACAGGACACAGAAGTCCATCCCGGTGCTATGTTGTCAGGTTTTGCAATGAGCACTTGCAGCATATCCTGATGAAAATCTAGGAGGAGATTCTGATTTTATTAGGATTTATCAAAAGAGCATTTCATTCATTTGGTGATTATGTGCAAGTAACCAAATTCTCCTTCATTATAAAATGGAAACTGCTGATATTCATAGTAGCAAATTCAACACACACACATACACTCCCCACCCCCGAAAATACTCCACTTCAGAATGAATCAGAATTTGTTTTTTATTTATTTAGGCATTTTTATTTTAATAAGCAAAACCTCCTATTTCTTCTGAATTGCCTTCTAGCCAACATGATTCACTGGTGATTCATCACTTCAACAGTTGTTGACATACTACTGCAGAGTCATGGTAGGATGGGATCTCATCATCTCTGTTTCCCACTTAAAACGTGGAAGTGGGGAAGACAAGATTGACAAACTGGGGTAAACGGTTTCCCAGGAAGGAACTCTGGGCAGAAAGGATACTTTGGAAAGCTTTATAATCATCTACAAAAATAAATCTCAGCTACAGAAAGTAAGCATATTTTTGCACGTCAGTGATGTGTATGTGTCACTTTGAGAAATCTGCTTATTTTCAGGATGGAAGTGCAAGAAGGTTCATATAATTGCTTTCTCTGTGTACACTAAATGAAAATTTTGAAACAAACACCTCTGCTCTGAAGCAGGTTTTGACTATAGTTAGGACTACTACAAGTGAACTAGAACTGCACGTGAAGTGACAATCAATCAGAGTTAATTCAAGCTTATATGCTATTTCACGGCTATATAAAATTCTTGTTCATTCTGCTAGTACCTAGATGGGATATATTGTGCTTAAGCCATGGAAGATAGCAACTAAATTCAAGGACTTATCAGGGCACTATATTTATATCACTGCTTTTAAAATCTTCTCATCCTAGCAAAGTAAAAGGACATTTTTACTGTGCTATAATAGCACTTAAAATTAAGGGCAGTATATATGTTGCTTGATGTAACAGCATTAATTCCCTTGGAAATCGTGTCGTTGACTAACTCTAGTATGTAAAGTAATAGTATATTTAATTTATCAGAACCTATGTCCATTAAAATACTTAGCCATATCAATAAAATATTACAAAATCACACGAAAATTTAAAACAGAAATCTGATTTACTTTAAAAATTATACTTTGACAACATAGTACTGCATTATCATTATAATAAACCCACTTAGCACACTTTGTGAAATAATCCCACATAGCAGAACTAAAAATTATATGACAGGAAGTCCGAATAAATATTACTCTAATGCTTCCATTTAAAGCCAGACTATTTAATTTGGATTTTATAAAGGAATTTAGTTCCTGTAATACTTAATAAGAATGCAGCTATTAATTTGGATGCAAAATGACCACAGTGATATGGTATGAAATAATGACCTTCAAGTGCAAATAAAGTCTGACGTAGCAACCCCTTACGCCTCCCTTGGCCTAACACACATGCACGTGCACACATGCATATGCACACACTACTGTCCATGGTTTTGAAAAGAGATAGCAAAGCCAAAAAAAACAACCCATAAAAACCCATTTAGTTCTAATGAGTTAATTTTATCTAATTTTATGAAATATCCTTCTAAACAGTAATGCTGAAGTATGCAGGGACATCCTTATGCTTAACTAAACATAAGAAGCTTAGATTTAAGTCAGAGTGACACTGAGAAAATGTACCTTAAAGCAGTACTAAAAGATAGAGATGTCATCATTTCAGTAATTCCCCCTTTATTAAAAAAAAAACACCACCACCACCCAACCTGGATTTCCTATTTCAAAATTAGCATTCAACACACCATTCTGAGTCATACCACTGGGGTCTGGCAAGCATCAAGCTGTGGAAACCAGATGACATTTTAAACTTCAAACATAGCTCGGGTTCCTTAAGGAGTCTGGGTGGCTAAAGACACCTTAAACTCACTCTACCTTGGCATTTTGCCTTGTGTATAGTCAAACTCCTCCACAGCCATTTATGCGGTCTAATCCAAGGGTGCTCATGTTTTAAAATGTAGACAGGCCAGGAAACTGACTTAGAAACCTGCCTATCTCCCAAAAAACCCTCATTCAATTTCCCCTCAAACTTCTGATACGGCAGAAGTTTAAACCTTTGGAAGTGGCATCTATGAAAGTTCAAGCAGATGTAGCTTTGGGAGGAACTGCACATGTGACATTAAATTGCAGAAGAGAATATTCCTTCCTCCATTGCCCAAATGTTCTTCTCTCCTGTTTTCCCCAGTCCACTTCTTCAGAGGCTGTTCTCTTAGGTCTTATCTCTCAGACAAAAAACTTAAGGGTGAAGTTTTATCCTGAAAAACTTTAAATTCTCCCTTTTTTCCCTCTACCTCCCCCCCCCGCAGTCCTGCAGAAGGGAGCAAAAGTTCAACCCCTGCAGCTCAGAGATTAGGTATTGCAAGGCTTCACTGTATCTGCCCCTTTTCTTCCAATTTTTTTAGTTTGTTTTTTGAAGAAGGAGGTTACTTGCTAGCGAAAAAACTTTTTTGATGATGGAATCTACTCATTTGCTCATAGCACTCCTATGCAGCTATTTCAATGTATAATTCATTTCTTTTTAATCTTTGACGGAAAATTACTTTAAGCAAGAATAGCAGCTAAATCTCTGCTTAAAATTTACATATGTAGTCTTGGGAAAAAAGCATAGCCAATTTATTTCTTTCACTACTTCTGCCTTTAGATTCTTTTGCCAGCAGTAGCATTGCAATGTGATAATGTGACATGGTGGTATGATAACTTAAGTAAATTTTTGGCTAAACCAGAGACATGGACTTCAAGAAAACTGTGACCTTCACTTTCACCTTTCAAAATGCCAAAAAAACATGTATCAAAGCTATTATAGAGATAGGAAAAAAGCTAGAATAGCTTGTACCAGTGAATAGTCCTGTCTGTAGAGCAAGGGGAAGGAAGGAATTAAATCCCCAAGGCAGAAATCATGGCCCCTAAACGTTTCTTTATGAAAATAATGGTTTAGAATGTCTATTATTCTTTTTCAAGGACTGGAGAAAGAGATCCTGATTTCATATTTCATGACTTTTACAAGAGGCTTCAGGTACAACTACGAAAACCATTGTGCAATGGCTTTCTGATCATGCCTGCTCTGCTCCCTTCCTCTAGGACCTTCCATGGGATCAGGCAAAGAGACATTTTGCTGACTCAATCCATCTGAAGCAACCTCCTAATATTGCTATTCCACAGAAACCACTAGAATGTTGCATCACTGAAACAAATTGTTCATTACTGTTATTCCACAAAAAACAGTGGACTATTATGCACTAACGAAAACTGTTGCATATTGATGAATGTGAATGTAAGAAAGCATGAACTGAGTTAAAATATGATCATTTCCAAGCACTACCTGCCACTCTACAGATGCAGCTTAGTCACTTAGGAAATCATTTCCACTCCTGTGGTCATAACATGAATGGCATCAGTATTTTGCTGCAAAGCTTAAGGCTTCAAGTAATGCTCAGCAGGAATACCTGGGTGCTAAAAAGTTACGCAAAGTGAGCAGAAAGGAGAGAGATCCCTTCATGTGGACACTCAAAAATTATTTCAGTTGTTGGCAAAAATGGCATTTCGCATTTCTAGAAGAAAAAGTGAATCAGTGCATCAGCAGAGCTGTTAACAGGGAGCTCTGCAGTGAATGGCAGCTCACTATGTCCACCCGTCCCCTTGTGCCACACAGAGAGCACTGGCACAAGGGGCTACACACTGCTAGGCAATCCTGTCCCTATGGGATAGTACCACTTTGTTTGCCAGGTGGACCTCGGCAGCTGCAGCGAATTATTTGTTTGATAGTACTAATACGTAAGTTAAAAGCACGCAATCAGAGGAATAAAGCATTTCAAAATGTACTTTGCTCACTTCACAATTGCAGCAGAATATTAATTATTTATGATAACATCACAGAATGCACTAACTGAACGCTACGGACATTGTAAAAACTAATGGCTTAGGAAACCCTGGCTACACAAACCTGCTGTTAAGTCTTTCCTGAGAAGAGGGGAGACACTGCCAATTTTTGTGTGGATTAGCAATACGTGGATTATTGTGGGTCTGCTGTATTGTAATTTTTAAGTCATCTTATCAATTTTAATTCTTTTTAAACTAATCCCCTTGGTAAACAGGTCCTAAAGAACACTTAATTTAAAAAAATCTAAATTCATCTTCAAAAATTAAATAGCTTACACAATTTGAGCAGCTGACTCATTTAGAATCAGTTTTCCATAATGATATTAGAATAGTTAATTAAGAATGTTGTTTATAAAAGAAGTCAAACCCTAATCAGCTGTATTGTTGCAGCCTATTGTTTAATATAATAGATTGTAATCTTATTAATAGAAGAATATTTTATCGCAAGTGTTTCAATAGCAGGACCAAATTCATTACTTGCATAAATCTACTGCAGACAATGAATATAAATGGAAAATCACATGAAGCATTCTCTGTCTTATTATGGCAAAATGATTTTACCTTGAATATATCATTTTACTTAACACCTACAATATTCTGTAGATAAAAAGTGAGTATGCATAGAGTAACATTAGATAATTGATTTTCACTTGCAATTTTCATAATTCATAAATTACAAGTGTCAATTTAAACACCAAGGAAGAAAAATAAACATCATAAAATTTGATAAATTATAGCAATAAATGCAATACAAGCATAGCTTATTTCCCATCTTACAAAGAATTCTGTTTATACTTTGGATGTACAGAAATTACTCATAAATACGTATACTGATAATTTTGGGGGGAATTTGTAAAATCCTCAGTTAAAAACATAGCCCACAAGTGAGCCAAGAACTTTTGGAGTTAAACATGTCATCCTGTTCTTTTCTTGGAATAGGAGAATTAATCTAAACTATCCTGCACAGAACTAATTTGCCAGCAGCTGTGTAGCAGAAAATGCCATTGTGAGCTATGTGAGGCCTGATTTAACCATCCTATTTGAAATTAATAAGGAATAAAAAAATTGTTCGTTTGGCTCTTCCTCTGCACACTTATCAGTCACCAAAAGTAATGTCACCCTCAGTAACCTCTGTTTCTACATCTTCCCTTACCATCATGTCAATAGTTCTTGCTTAGCAGGATACTGTTTGCATAGCAAGGGAGCTGTATTCCAATATACGCTGAGCAAAAACATAGCAGAGACTACATAGACCTGGGGACAGCTCCAAGAAAAGTCTTCAGGTCAGTGAATGCATTTTAGGTACATGAACCTGGAACCGAATTCCTAAGCGAGGCCCATAGGCTTCCCGTTCAGTGCATGAAACAAGTGCCTCAAAACGGGGTCCTGCCCCGCCCAGGACCCTGAGCAGGGAACCTCCTGAGACAGACAATAGGACATGGTGAGGCTGGGGACACAGAGAAGGGGAAGGTTTTGGTGCCTCACCCCAGGTGGCAGGAAGGTGCACATTTTTGCTTACGTGCCCCAGCTCATGGCTGGCTCCCGAATGTCAACAATTGCTCTAAGGTAGTGGGCAGGCATTGCTCCTGCCTGCTGAAAGGCCGCTTCTCTTGCTGCTGCCCACATCTCAGTGCCCACATTGTGGTGCGGCAAGCCACTTTAGAGCTTACAGGCACCACACAACCACCACCGCCGCCGCTGTTGAGGTCCCCAGGAAAAATATGTGTGTAGCCCCTTGACCTTGTGTTCACCTCGCTGGTTCTCCCCCTCCTCTACCTCTCCCTTGCCCAGAAACAGAGCAATACAGGTCTATGAAAATGAAGAATTCAAAATTCACTGAAATACTCTTCACAGAAATGCGTAAGACACCTGTCATGCCGGTGATCTCTCTAGCAGGCAGGGGGGTCCCCACTGCAAGCCCAGACTCACGCTGCCCCATGCTTCACCGCTGGATTGGCAAATCAATGGCAGACCTTCCCCTAGGGAAGCAGAAGTACGGCCCCAATGATTTGAGCCTACAGCCTGATGGTTAAAATACTCTCCTGGGAACCAAGAGAGACAGCACTGATCTCTCACAGGCCAAACTGAAGTTAGATTTCCAACTTGTTTGTTGTGGACACTGAATTTCAAGGGTGTTATACAGCCATTTGGGCTGGAAGGGGCCTAGGGAGGTCTCTAGGTCAAGCCCATGCTCGAAGCAAGCACAACACTGAATTCAGCCCCAGGGGCTCAGGCTGTGTCCAGTCAGATCTTGAAAACCTCTGAGGTACTTCATTTTGTGAGAAGCTCAGTCCTCTTGTGTGTGTGTTGGCTGATGCACAGAAGTCTTCCATAAGGAGATACCTCAGGCATTATGTCAGAGGATGGCTGAGTTTCCACACTGTGTCTAGGCTGATGTACAAGTTAGTTACACAGCTATGGAACACTACCGATAGAGAAGAGTTACATACATGTGCAGATCCACAGTTCAGGAACACTGGTGTTAGGTCCTTCCAAGATCAGCAAACATTTTCAAAATCATCAAAATTCTACACTTACGCATCTAATCTCCATTCGATGGGATGCACTTCTACCTAAATAACTCTCCTAACAACAGACACTGTAATTCAGAAATTCACTCTTATCTAACATCACTTACCTAAGAATGACCAAGTGATATTAAAGCTTTCAGAAAAATCAACTCGTGAATATAAAGGAATCATAGTGCTGTTGTTGGCTTATCTGATGGCTAAAATCAGCACAGTACCCAAATGAGATGACAGATAATGTAATGCAGCAATGTAATAATTAAAAACCTAATTGTTTCTATTGAGAGACTCGGAAGTTACTCAACAGTTGGTTGACTTTGTCAAAGAATCACCCTTGCCAATTAACAGTGCTGCCAAATATAAACTTTCATTTAAAAACCAAGTAACCACTCCTTATGGTGGCAACAATTCCATTCCGAGCTGTCCTGGTTTTAGTAAACCTACAGAATGCTGTCCTTGTTCAGATACCAGGAACTGTGGCTGCGAGCTGTGTAACTGAGCTCCACTCAACAAAATGGGCTATAACACAGTTTACGTAACAGTGCTGCCGAATGCTAAGTCTATGTAAGGTGAAGAGCGGTGCCTAACATAGAAAAAGGGTAAAATGATACTAAATCAAGTATTTCTGCTTCCTACTGGATGGCTGGAAGAAATGGTGTTTCTACAGAAAGCCATGGGCATGTCTGTTACAAGACAGCTTTGCTTTGAATCACCAGGACCCACTGACCTGCTCGGAATTTAACATTCTGTGAAATGTGATTTTCTCTCCCTTCACAGTGCTGAACTGTTTTATTAACCAGCAGGTACCTGATAGATATGTGGATACCTGCTGGTTAATAAAACAATTCAGCTCTGAATTTCTAGCTGTCATGTAGATACTCACTTGAAGTAATTACTAGGCTTTCTAACCTTTTAATATGACAGAGGAAGCATTATCCTTGGTGGCTAGCTTCCTTAAAATTAATTGCCCATTATTCACCATTGTTTCACAAATTTTTGCATAGAATAAGGTGATGCAGGGTCTGAGGTCTGATTAAAACATCTGGGACTGGGCTGTCTCCCCAGACTTTGAGCAACGGCATTGCGGAAGAACTACACACCACTCAGTAAAACTTGTTGATCAAAAAAGTACCTTTGAGTCAGAAATAGGTTTACTCCATTCCTTCCTTGCTCCAAAGGATACAATATAATGTGGTTTGTTACCACAGCAGTCTGGAAACTGTCCACATGAGCTCGGAGGTTCCAGCTCCCTTGTCTAACCTTCCTTCTCTAAACACACAGCCTTAGTGACCTGCTTTTCAGAACAACTTCTGCTCCCACACATTAATTGGCATCCCAGGAAATCTTTTATTTTGTAATATGTAAAGGAAGTCCTGCTTCATGTATCATCTTGTTTACTAGAGAATGTGACTCTGAGGAAGTGCATGGGTTTCATGCCCTGGCTGTTTATTCACTCTTGATTTCAGGATTCAAATACCTTCTCCGTGGAAAACTGTTTTCTTGTACTAAGAGAGGAAGATTCCCTATGGTCCTTTAAAATAACATTGTCTTCACTGTTGTATTTCTCTATCATACACAAGTCTTAATAGCCTCCTAAAAGAACCCGAAAAGATTAAAGTCTAGGAGGGACTGTAACAGGGTCACAAATGGAAGGGTTTGTAGTATTGCTTTGAATGTCTCTGTTTTCTTATCACCTTTCTGTATATAGGATGAAAGACCACTCTCTGCCTGTGAAGACAGATTATCTTCTACCCAGAGAACCCTCAAATAGCCAGCTGGATTTTTAAGAACCTTCTTCCCAGATATTTTGAGTGCTTCCATGAAAGAAGAAATAAACATGTGACCCAGCAATATTTAGGTCTTGTCCAAGAACATATTTTCCCCAAACATTTTCAGTCAGGTATCACATAGTCTTTGCTCATCCATTGCCTTTATCTTATAGTGAGATACAAAGACAAAATGCCAAAGCATCTTCAGATGCACGCTGCTTTTGGGCAGGCGTCTACAGCAAGAAGCTGGTTTACAGCAAGTTTAAATGAATGACTTCACACTGCCTATCAGCATGAAGCAACCTGCCTTTGGCTGTACACACCACCAGAGTAGAAGGGAGCCGTCTTACAAACAGCAAGTGTGCCTAGTCGCAATGTGCTCTCGCTTCACAGTCCACATTATGACAGCGCGTGATAGAACAGATAAGTTTCTGCGGCTCTTCTTGAATAACAACCCCGCACAGCCCTACTTAGTCCCACCATAATTTATGCAGAGTGCCTAGTTAATTGCAATGCAGTGAGGACTCCTACACAGATAAATCTCCTTGCAAGAAAAATTTAAATCCTACCACATTTGAACTAGACAACTGCTTTAAAATTGCCCCTTGACTACTGAACGCAAAGGACACTGCAATGCCACAGCAGCTCCCGCAGATAACTGAAACCACTACAGTGCACTGAATATTGGTGCAACAGACATTAGCAAACCACAGCTTTCACTGCCCTCTGCACCACGTCCTAGCGGTGAGAGAGCATGCTATGATTCCTATGGAAGTTTAAGCGTTGGTGTAGTTTAAGAGGATTTATTATAAATACTTCTATGTTTAGCACATGGGCATAAAGCTATGAGTAGCAAAACCTGAAATAAGTAAACTGTTGTGTGTGTCTATTTCAGTCAAGCCCACAGCAGCCACTGCCTGTTTCTGCCTATTCCTAACCAACTCATTAAAAACTGTAATTAACCCTTTTGCTTGACAGCTGCCATTCATGCAGTTTAACTGTTTGGTAAACTAGCTCTACTTTTACACAAATTTAGGACATTTTTCTATCATCGGTGCATGGTAGATAGAAAATGGCAACGCTACCAGCTTGAGATTTTTCCACTCCCTCTCCCTCCTCTTGATCATTTACAGCGCATTTGGCAGTCACTCATTACAATTCAATTGTTTCAATCCTTTCTACTACTCCTGATGTAGTGATGTGCTTTCTGCTGGGGAAGAAAAGGGGTGGTAATTGAAATCCTTGCAACTCTGTGATTTGGATACTGAAGGTGTTTCTTGCAATAACTGAACATTTAACGCTTCATGGCAACGCTCTCCTAATACCTGCCACGCATTAGGCAGAAAACCGTGTCTTACCTACCCATCATGGTTGCTAGCTAAAGGCTCCCAGATAGAGGTCAGTCCCGTATTAGTAACCTTGGTCACTCTTCTGAGGACTGTTTGTGCTGCCGTATGTAAAGAGTCTTGCTGGGGGGCAGTGAACAAAGCAGACCTCAAAAAGGTGGGTTGCAGCACCCCACTACACCTCACCTCATGTCTCACATACCTGCTTAGCTATTTGTCTCTTTTAAAAAGATCTTCACGTTTAGGGTCAGACATGGTCCAGTAATTGCAAGGAAAGCAGCTGATGCTAGGGCTGTTTAATTAATTGATTATTTTGGTTTAGCGACCAAATCTAGCAAAAAAAAATTAAACAGAGATGTTTTCCTAGCAAATTTGCTCTGAAATTATCCCTACAATTGACCAAAACCTCATCCCTTACAGTGAGTAAAGAATTTTAAAAAACCTTTGTCAGGTGACTGAGATGCGGTGCATCTGTCTAAATATAGCAGTCTACCTCTGATCGAGTTCTATAGTTTCCCCCTGCACATAATAGGGAAAAAAGCATTTCCTGGGTGCAATGCAGGAATTTTTGTCTAGAATATCCACTGCAGATGCATCTACTTCTCTTCGTGGGCTATAAAGAGAGTCAGATCACAATACCCATACTGGAGGAGTCTTATGAGACAAATCTCACCTCGCTGTAAGTGCAAGCAAGCAGCTGTGACCTTCTACGCATTTTTATTGCCCTTCAAATCGAAAAAGCTGCTGTAACTGTAGGCAAATATAAGGGTGGGTTTTTTTTCATTTAAGAGGAAAAAAGTCAAAAATCTGTGAGGCACACAGATAAATGTGTTGAGGAAGAAACAGCTGGTAAAATAAAGGTGATAATAAACTTATTCTCACTTCATGAGAAAAAAAAAGTCAGTTGCTCAGAAACAGGCTCTGTTACTAGTAATTTCAGCAAAAAATGGGGGAGACAACTCAATTTTAATGCTGTTGAAAGTTGCTTGGAAGTCCAAGTTCTCGATGAGATGTCACTCCTATGGTAAACAAATCCATTCAGTTAGTCCTAGTTAATACTTCAGAGGTTGCTCACAGAGAAGGCGTTTGGCTTCCACTGTGACAACTTAGCGTTGCCAGCTCATAATGGCACTCTAGAGCAATCAAAATGATCTTCTTTATGTTGCGTGTTGTTGAACAAAAGTTCAGTAGAGATTGGTATGTTTCTCTACATGATTTTAGAGTGGGAAAAACAATTGCTTAAAGTAATTCCTGGAATGTAGTCACATCATTGTTTCATCTGTTTTCTCCTATAGTTGACCAGGTACTAAGGTAAAATTCTACAAGCGAAGTATTAACTGTTTGCACTGGGTATAAATATTTTTCACATGGTTCATAGTTTATTATCATTAAAACTGTATTTCCTTATCTCTCATTGGAATAATTCATTTACTTACACTTATACTTACACACAAATCTTAAGTGCTTTGTTTTTTTCTTGCACATAAGAGGCTTAATAGGAATCAAGCAACAACAAAAACAATATGCCAAAACTGTGTGTCTACTGCAAAAACCAAGTTCTTACCAGAAAACAGGTGACTGAGTATAGCTGCTGTTTCTGCTGGCAGATCAGAAAGCTCCTACTGTGATGGACAACGCACCTGCCCTGCTAAGTAATGGCTACCAAAACTTCTCAAAAACTTTCCCCTTGTGTCAATAGTCTTTAAAAACTGAGTCTACAATAAAGAAAGCAAAATTTCAGAAATGTTGACACTAGGCTGCCTGGTTTTAGCTATAATTACACATAAAATAAAACTAGGTTTTGTCCCCATTAACCTTGTTTATTCATAATCTCATATGCTACTTCATACCAGGCTTGTGCACCAACAGAAATCAGAGAGATTACAGGATTTCTATAATGTAGACCAACTCTCTAGAAATTGGCATTAGTGATGCTTTAGGACACCTTGCTTTTTGTTCTCCTGGACTGAATCTTTTCTGGCAGCTTTGCACTACTCAGAGTTTCTTCAGCAAGAGGAAGCCATGGGGCTGTCCTATGCAAGACAGCCAAACTGATCTGCAGGAACGGGTTCGTGCTATTAAAAAGTGGCATATCTCAAGCATTTTCAACAAACGTCTTTTAATTTGTAGCCCCATAAGAAAGGTGCCCCATTCCCCACTCGTTCTCATTCCATCTGCGCCAGAAGGACAGGTTGCTCTCCTTTGGCTTATATCATGCTCTTCATGGACATCAGTTAATGAGTTCTTTTATCTCCTCTCCATATGCCCGTTTTTTGTGTGTGTTTTCTCTAGGGTATCTTAAGTAGGCAGCAGGGAGTCCAGGAGGCTAATCTTAAAGCAACCTTCCATATTATTCCTTTAAACCTAGTGCTGTGCAGAGCAAGGTTTCCCTGTCTGAACAGTTATTTAAGCTGAAATACATCAGAAAAAATTTAATCTGCAAAATCTAAAACACTGACCTGGGACAAGAGTATCTGTAACACGTAATACACAGCATACAAATACACCTTGCTCATTCTCACTGCAACGTGGCTAAAAACTGGACTCTGAGGTTACTAAGAAGAATTTTGCCTGATACACAGTTAGCTGCCTTGATGCAGGGACAGTGTACGTGGCTCACCTTAATTTCGTTTCTTGCTTCCTTTTCATTTCACATATGAAACAAATGTGAGGGGGGTCTGTGTACAAATTGATGGTGATCTCAGACAACCCACAGAAAATTAATACTCAGATATGAAAAGAACGACCTAAAATATTAAGTTACCATAGAATCATAGAATCATAGAATCATTAAGGTTGGAAAAGACCTCTAAGATCATCGAGTCCAACCGTCAACCCAACACCACCATGCCCACTACACCATGTCCCTAAGCGCCTCATCTACACGTCTTTTAAATACAGGGATGGTGACTCAACCACTTCCCTGGGCAGCCTGTTCCAAGGCCTGACCACTATTTCAGTAAAGAAATTTCTCCTAATGTCCAATCTAAACCTCCCTTGGCGCAACTTGAGGCCATTTCCTCTCATCCTATCGCTGGTTACTTGGGAGAAGAGACCAACACCCACCTCGCTACAACCTCCTTTCAGGTAGTTGTAGAGCGCGATGAGGTCTCCCCTCAGCCTCCTCTTCTCCAGGCTAAACAACCCCAGTTCCCTCAGCTGCTCCTCATAAGACTTGTGCTCCAGGCCCTTCACCAGCTTCATTGCCCTTCTCTGGACACGCTCCAGCACCTCCATGTCCTTCTTGTAGTGAGGGGCCCAAAACTGAACACAGTATTCGAGGTGCGGCCTCACCAGTGCCGAGTACAGGGCCACGATCACCTCCCTGCTCCTGCTGGCCACACTGTTTCTGATACAGGCCAGGATGCCGTTGGCCTTCTTGGCCACCTGGGCACACTGCCGGCTCATGTTCAGCCGGCTGTCGACCAACACCCCCAGGTCCTTTTCCTCCGGGCAGCTTTCCAGCCACTCTTCCCCAAGCCTGTAGCGTTGCATGGGGTTGTTGTGGCCCAAGTGCAGGACCCGGCACTTGGCCTTGTTGAACCTCATACAGTTGGCCTCAGCCCATCGATCCAGCCTGTCCAGGTCCCTCTGCAGAGCCTTCCTACCCTCCAGCAGATCAACACTCCCGCCCAGCTTGGTGTCATCTGCAAACTTACTGAGGGAGCACTCGATCCCCTCATCCAGATCGTTGATAAAGATATTGAACAGGACCGGCCCCAGTACTGAGCCCTGGGGAACACCGCTCGTGACCGGCCGCCAACTGGATTTAACTCCGTTCACCACAACTCTCTGGGCTCGGCCGTCCAGCCAGTTTTTTACCCAGCGAAGAGTGCACCTGTCTAAGCCGTGAGCCGCCAGCTTCTCTAGGAGAATGCTGTGGGAGACAGTGTCAAAGGCTTTACTGAAGTCCAGGCAGACCACATCCACTGCCTTTCCCTCATCCACGAGGCGGGTCACCTGCTCATAGAAGGAGATCAGGTTGGTCAGGCAGGACCTGCCTTCCATGAACCCGTGCTGGCTGGGCCTGATCCCCTGGTTGTCCCGGACATGGCTCGTGAGCACCCTCAAAACAAACCGCTCCATGATCTTCCCTGGCACTGAGGTCAGGCTGACCGGCCTGTAGTTCCCCGGATCCTCCTTCCGGCCCTTCTTGTAGATGGGCGTCACATTGGCAAGCCTCCAGTCATCCGGGACCTCCCCAGTTAACCAGGACTGCTGGTAAATGACGGAGAGCGGCTTGGCAAGCTCCTCCGCCAGCTCCCTCAGTACCCTCGGGTGGATCCCATCCGGCCCCACAGACCTGTGAGCATCCAGGAGGCGTAGCAGGTCGTTAACTGCTTCCTCTTGGATTATGGGGGGTTTATCCTGCTAGCCGTCCCTGTCTTCCAGCTCAGGGGGCTGAGTAGCCTGAGGATAACTGCTCTGACTATTAAAGACTGAGGCAAAGAAGGCATTAAGTACCTCAGCCTTTTCCTTGTCCCTGGTGGCAACGTTCCCCTCCCGCATCCAACCAGTCTCAGGAAAGAGGCTGAATTCCTGAATTTGCCCATGAGAAAGAAAAATAATTGCCCGTTTACCATTCCAAGTGTTCAGGATAGTATGCAGACCAGAGCATGTCATAGGAGGAGAGGCTGAGAGAGCTAGGGCTGGTCAGTCTGGAGGAGAGAAGGCTCTGTGCGTAAATACCTGACAGAAGGGTGTAAAGAGGCAGACCCTTCTCAATGGTGCCCAGGGAAAGGACAGGAAGTGATGGCACAGACTGAAATACAAGAAATTTCTTCTTAACCTTTGGAAGAAAATCTTTTTTTACTGTGAGGGCGGTCAGACAGTGGAACAGGTTTCCCAGGGACAGTGTGGAGCCTCCCTCCTTGGAGATATCCAAATCCAACCTCAGTATGACCCTGAGCAACCTGTGGTAGCTGAGCCTGCCTGAGGTGGGGTTGGACTGGACAATCCCCAGAGGTAGCATCAGCCTCAGCCCTGGCGTGATTCTAAATGCAGAATCTCATTAGAGGTACTTTAATGAAAGCTGTTTATTTCAATAAGCTTGCTTACATTGCCTGTGCTCAGAGGAGCAATATATACAATCAAGTTCCTTCAATAAAAAAAGAAAGCTAAAAACTGAAATTATAATGGTCTTGTCTTTCAAGCTCACAAAATATAACACAGGCATCTGACTTCCAGAATTTAAGGTCCTGAAGGGCAAAATACTTTTGCAGGTGTGTGCCTTGCAGTATTTCTTTTTACTACTGCCAGAAACTAAAATCATACTATTTTGTCAGTCTGCCTGTTAAAAGTACCTATTTATTTGTATATTTATGTTTATATCTGCAACTTTGGTAACTTACTGAAAGTCATCCCACATATATCTGGGCCTTTACATCAACTTACTTGTTGTACATGATGTACACGACGACTGACCTGTGCCGGCATTTATTACCTTCTGGCCTAAAGTGTGGATAACTAATTATCTGCATAGTCAGGTGAAAGGTGTTTCTTGTTACAAGTGACTATAATTACTGGGAAGGAAATGTGATAACATATTCTATTATAACTACAGAGTATATGCACTAGTTTTCTGTTACTTAGGTCTCAAACCAAAATAACCGTATCTCCTTCCCCCTTCCCCCCCCTAAAAACAAGAAGGTGAAGAAAATGGGAAACGTATCTAGCAAAAAATGTTTAAGATGATCTTCCATTATCTCAACTGCTGTTGAGCAAGACACATTATCAGGTTTCTTGTCTTTCCTCTGAGTAGGCCCAGCCAGGACACAAAGAGAGTCTTCCAAGCCATTCACCTGCAAAGCTAGGAGCCTGTACTTATATTTTATTGTTGCTCTTTTCAGTTGAGAAGTTGAACAGGATCTTAAGCCCCATTAGCTAAGGCTCAAGTAAGCGACAGCGTGCTGTGGCTTGCAGCAGTGCAGAGAATCTGCTGCTCCCACAAGAGATCAAGCCCTACGACGAATGCTGTGACGAAACAGCTCTAATCAACAGAGAGGCTGGCCTGTTACAGGAGGTGTCATCCCACTTGCTGGAGAATCAGTGTTTTAATAATAATCTGATTTCATCATCAAACAGTCTCGGTACCGCAATTCTCAACCAAAGTGAGAAGCCACATATGTCTATCAGGATATGTAAAAATTGTTCTATTTTTTCAATGTCAAGATCACTAGAGAAACAAACACCCTCCAGCATTTTACACCCAGGCTGAAACAGCATACCCTCAGCTATCTCTAATGGGCTGAAACAATATCCTCTCATGATAACTCTGAACTTTGAGGGAGTTTGAACCTAAAAAATTAAGTTTAAAGGCTTTTTGTGTTTCTAAGTGAAATGGCTTGTGTTGAATCACATATTTTCACTCCATGATCTGAAAGAAGGTCACCAGATGGCACTATTACACATTGTCTTTCTGATTTCAGTCTCTTAATACACACAAAAAGTTTTTAATTGTGGAAGAACTGGTAGTATTGTTACTGCAGCACTATGTTTATTTGGGGGCAAACGTGTTGAGTAGCATCTCTGTTTTCATCTCTGCAACCTTAACAAATTCTTCCAGAGGAACTGTCCTCTGAGAACCAGATGCTCTTTCACAGATTTAAATACAGACACAAAAAAAGGCAAGGGACTGTTCTTCTGTTATTTATGTCTCTGCTCAAGGACTAGCATGTATCCGTAATGGGAACATATCACAGCATGAATGCACACACGTTTGGCTATGCTGATTTCTCCTCTTTGGTAAGCAGAAACCCTCTGCTGTCATTATACAGAGATTACATGCCCTAGGCATACTGTAAATACATACTTTTCTCAATTATACTGATAGAGAGCCAGCATACCCAAGCTGCATCTTGGACTCAATTAAAATGCACCTGCACACCTATCAGCAAAACACTGCATATATGACAGCGAAAGCTGACATTTGAACCTCTCTCTTGATTGTCCTCAGCTCTTCTTTTAACATGAGCAGAAATATTAACTTCAAGACTCCTAATTAACATGACACTTATAAATGGCCTGAGCAACTCTTGATAGGTAAATTTTATAATAGCAAACCATTGCTCATTTCTGTGGCTACTAATTTGTGATCCACTCATATGTGAGTCATGGTTAATTCCATAGCGTGTTAGAAGAGTAACTTAGAATAGTAATTTAGACTTGCTAATGCTTTAAGGTTGTAGGGTTCTTTTAGCTTTGTTCAGATACAGTTTTGATGAAACCTTATATAAGCTGCAGATCAGTTTTTTCCTGACTCATAGGACAAAGAAATAGACTCAGTAGATTATTATTTTGCTTTCCACATATCCCATTATATACCTTTTTTTTGTGAACCATGTTTTATACTCCCACAAACTCATAACTGGTGAAACAGTGAAAAAAATCAGGCCATGAACTTTTAAGTATGTGATGGAAATGGCCAACTGTCACAAAAAGTCCCAAACCACACATGGTTGACTGGCTCTGACTCTGGCAAAACACAGTCACTCCTCCTATATCTTCACTGGGATTTATGTGATAGCAGCATTAATAAAAGACGTTTACTTTATGACAAGTGTATCATTGGCATACATGCTGCATTGGAGATGCCAGCAACTTTGCTAAAGAGAAAGATTGGAAAACATCAGAAACACGACTCTTTCTGCCAAGAAGGAGCCTAACTTTTCAGCATTGCATCTAATCTTACCTTCTGATCTCAGTGAAACTTTTTCTCTTAAATTCCAGTTTGGAGGGTTCACGCTGGCATGGACATACAATACCCAAGTGGAACTAACCAAAACCAACAGAACTGCCACCACAGGCTCAGGGGAGCACTGCCAGCATTCACCACACATACTTCCATCACATGGAAAACATTTCTCCTGTATTTCTTTTTTAAGCTTTTATGCATTTTACCAGGAATCAATTTACCCAGTGGACATACAACTTTGTCTATAGTAGCACCATATTTTGGAAGTACACTGAATAAGGCAGCAGATTTTTTCACAGGAAATGGTGCTGCAATTTACCAAAAGTAAGATTCATAAACACAGATACATTCTGCATATATTTCTGCTCACAGAAATGAGCAGTTCTTCTCAATACTGAGTTTTATATTCATCCCACATAGCTTCATGAACTTAAGTAAGCTTCTTACATTATGAGCGTAGCACACATCCTATGGTAATAGTTCTGATTTTCTCAAGTCTAGAAAAACTAGATTTCCAGAAAAGTTCTCCTTGCTAGGGGGGTTAATATTCAGCAATACAGCTCCCTTCCAATACAAAAAGTCAGCAAGGTACAGGATGTCATCAAGAGTTAGAAAATCCTCCTTCTCTTTTCCATAACGTTTGCTGCCCAGCAGCATCTTAATGGTCATCACTTTCTGCACAGAGTACGCTGCAATTACATGAAGTTCTTCTAGCACTCTGAACGTGTCCAAAACCCATTAAAACCAACAATGGTGATATGCATCTACTGCAGACAGAAAGCCAGCCCCATGCAGCTTGTCAGCCCTCTGCAACGTGCAATGTCTGGCTGATGTTTAGAGCTGAAAGAACAGATCCTTCTGCTCAGGAAGCACTTTGCTATATGGTCTTTCACAGGGTGCCAGAAAGGGTTTCCTGGCCCACACTTCAGGAAACAGTGATGCAACAATCTCAGCCCCTGACAGCATCTGGCAAACCTGACACATCAGAACAGAAATGCCAAGACATTAGGAAGGTCACGGCTCCTTGCCCAAAACGTGCTAGTTTTCCTTATTCTCCCTTTGCTGTCAGAGGCTTGGTGAACAAATTGCAACCAGTGTTGGCCCTAGAAGAGGTCAGGGAGCACTGGCTGAGGCTTGGCATTGGCCGGTCCTCCGCACCTCATCCCCTACACTTAGGAAGAAGCACTCATGTCTCAGAGGGGTGCCCAGCAAAGGGAAGGCAGTAAATTTCAGGTTTTCCATGGCAAATGGACAGTGGTATGTATGGTACAAAATCTGTTGTTAATATGAAATAACACTGCAACAGGAACAAACAGACGATGCTGTCATGAGTGAAATGCCGCTGTCTTCTTGCTACACACAGATGTTGCAGCACTGATTATTTTAATAGAGTGACATCCAAGGACATACAGGGTTTTTTTCACAAATGAGTAAGGCAGGCATACGATTTTAGAAGTCTGAACGGATCTAGACACAGTGAAAGAAAATTACTTGCCCAAACTCAACCAACAAGTCTGAATGAGCCATGAGTGCAACCTGATTTCCTTTTGTTAAGAGACTGTGTGCCCATACGCTTCCTCACGGCAGGCTCTATTCCTTCACTATATTGTAAAATATTTGAAAACAACAATTAGTGTTTAATTGTAAAGAACAAACTTCCAAAGGCAGTGAAAAGCAGATGGAGCAAGAACAATGTAAGCTGAATTTTCATAATTAACTACTCATTTCTCCTTTAGAAGCTGGAGTTGCAGAATCCTAACAAGGGTTTCCTCATTATTTTAGGAGCCATATACAATTTAATTCATTCATTGTAAGTGTTCAGTCATCCACATTGAAGGCTAAGGAAAATTTAATTAATTAATTAAAGAATGGGTTAATTAGTTAACCAATATTGTAATTCTCTGAAAGTTAAAATTGTACCTTATCTTATCAAAAAGATAATCCAGAAAAATCTGCTATGAATCATATGAATCATATATGTTAACAGTCTCTGTGGCTGCAGTGCCAGTGACTTTTCTATAAATAACAGTAAGACTCACTTAATAGCTTATTTGCCACATGCACCTCTTTGGAACCACACGTGATATCTACATACTGATCTGAATACCAAGAGAGCAAATGAAATGTTCACAGACTTGATTAACACCTAAATAAGCATTTTATTTTGCTCAGTGGCAGAGAAAAAGAGTAATTTTGAATCACCCCTATGGGTGATTGTCACCCCCACCACAACCTGATGCAATTTCACAGGTGTTAGAAAAGGCAATGCCATGATATGTATTCAGGCTATTGCAATAAAAGCACAGGAGATGGCTTTTCAGATTTTACCAACCTATTGCAGTAGGTGATGGCCCAGATTAATTTTGCCCAATTTCTGGTCAGGAGAGGATTAATCCTTATAATAAAGATCCAAGTCACACTTTAAAAATTCCCATTTCTCTGTACTGATCACAGAACTAACCTGTGGAGACCATATTCATAGGTCAGGCAGCACAGCTAAACCCGATGAATCTGGGGCCAAGAGTTGGATTCTGCAATTGTCTAAGTCTTGAACTTCTCATCTGCAATTTTGAATGCAGATCAACTAAATCTGAAAATTAGTTAGTCTGCCTTTTTATTCTTGCATGCTATTTTTCCATAGCAAGACCAGGTTATTTAGAGAGAAGAGTTCTCTTCCACTGCATCACTCACAAAAATGTGCCTGTATGTGTACTAATAAAATAATTGTAGACCAGTAGCTTTTCCCACATCTCAGAAAGTAATTAACTGATTTTACCCGTGCCCAGTATTCCCCTTAAAGAAATGGACTCCTAAAAATGATGAAGGCAGCAGTCGTTTCTAGGGATGAGGTGTCTGAGAAAAGACTATTATGGGCCCATCGTATAATAATCGCTTTGAGATTTATCAATAATCCAAAAACTAGCCACATGACAGGATAGATCAGGTTGTGAAACACTGAGTGCCCTTTTCCAGTTTATGTCCAAGGGCACAGAAAGCTGATAAAGCCTGTTTTGCTGGCTCTGAGTCCAAAAGAAATTGCTTTGTTTGTTTGCTAGGGGTGATTTAATATGGAAGGAGAACAGCTCAGAGGCTTGGAATTATACAGTGGCACAGAGAGACCAGAGAAGCAGCAACATCATAATTCTCAATGTCCTGACTTTTAGGCTTAATGTCACTTTCATCAAAATCAACACCAAAACTTGCCATCAACTTCAAATCTACCTTATATTCAGTACAGTCCTTTCCCTCACCAAAAAAAAAAGAAAATAATTCTTGGAATTATAAAAATCTACATCTACAAGTTTGTTCAAGTCCAGTTTCACTTTTTCCCCTACTATTTCTCCTAATGTTTTTAAGGAGAGACAATAATGTTAATGATGGGAAGAATTCTTAAGCAGGAAACCTACTAACATTTAAAACTTTGGCAAAAACAGCTGCTAACACGATTATGCTTACCCAGATGCTTCAAAAATAGCATGCCACTAAATGAGAGCCTCATATATGGTATCTGGTTTGTTTGCCAGTTTCTACCACACCTCACCACTGCTGTATCTACCACTTTTCTCTCAGATACCACATGTTCTGCCTTGTCTCAAGACCATTTTGCTGTCAATATGCTGACCATTGTTTTTCTTGCACACAGTAATCCAATCAAGCAAGCAGAAATAAACCTTCCTACTGTACAACGTTCTACAAGGCTTGAAAGCCACGGGTTTCTAAGAAGATTAAATGAAAGAGAGAACCGCATCTTGACCCTTAAATCCAAAACCAAGGCATGAGTTTGCAATTCAGTCCATGCCTGTTACTGAGCCTATTGCTGTTATTTTAAGATGAGAGTCTGTGTTTCTTTATGCATGTCCACGTGTGAGATTATAAACCAGCATTTATTTCCCATGGCCCTTAATATGAAAGAAGAGGTTGCATGTTTTTTGGATGCTAAATATATATACTATATACTTGCAAATAAACAATGGACAAAGGAAGTTATCCAAATAATTCAGTCATTTCAATACTAATATATTTTAAAATACTTGTTTTCAATATTGATATTTGCAAATAATTACTAATATATTGTATGTATACATACAAATGTATGTACTAATATATTTGCAAATAAGTAGGGAATGGATCTGGCAACTCTTCTGTTCCTTTGCTTTTCTATTCCTTTGCTTAAGACGACTTATGCTTTCTGGGTAGATACTTTAAATGAAGAAAGTAATACTTCAAATTCACGTCCCAACCTACTGCGCAGTTTCTTGCTTATGTAACAAATTTTAGTTACTGTAATTCCAGCTGGTGGCCTTTCCTCTGAATAAGAAATGGCCTTTTCTCTGCATTAAATGTCATGTAGTAAAGAATAGTGCCCTGGGCCATTCCCATGATAGAATCAAGTCCTGATTACCTCACTGGGAAGCGAGAAATCATCCCTCTCCAGTGATGCAGACCTCCTGTTTCTATCCCTGTAGAGGCACAGCATAGCAGGAATTACTAAAATGATATATTAAAGTATAATAAAATATGTCAAGAGCTCAGTACGTCATGTCCTCGGCCTCAGGCAGTAGTGATTTGTTGCTTGGAAGGAGTCCAAATTTAAGGAGAAAAAACAGTATTTCTCTGAACAGCTAATCTGGAAAAAACCTATGAGAAATGTGGAGCTCAGAAATTTTAAATATTTGAGTAAGTCTTACGGAAATGGGTTACTAGACAGAGGACAGGTGAAATGATGTAGGAAGCATGCAAATTGCTACCCTATGGATCTGTACCGTATCTCATTGACCTTTCATATGGCCTTCATGGCACCTTTCAGACCCATGATTATGTGTGCATGCGTGCACGTGTACACACAGGTGTGCCTATACACACACACAGAGAAATGGTAAATGGTTCCAGTACAGACTGAAAACGAGATCACTTCATTACAATGTGTAGAGTAGGATTCTGAGTGGCAGCAAGTAGCAATTTTATCTCAGAAACTGAACACAAAAACCAATGGCAATATTCCTTCGAAATTTAGTCCATGATCATTCTCTGACTAAATTTTAGAGGAATTTTGCCATTGGTTTTGAGTGAGAGGAGACTCAGGTATTCTGTTCGTGACTGCTGAAGAGAAACTAGCATTGCTGTGCCTGCTTCAAAGATACATATGGGTCAAAAACTCATTCTGAACTGGAGAACTTAACTGTTTTTCATGGTTTCAATACAAAGAGGAAATAATAAGCACTTCTTAACCCAAACTTTGCAGAGTATTTCATAATTATTTATATCACTGCAGCATTTAAAAATCCAGCCAAGATGAAGCCTTCAAACAGGATATGCCTCCACCCAGTAACATTCTAAATTAAAACAAAGTGCAGCAAATATATACAATGAGTATTAAGAATAATGCAGAAAAATAGGAATATTTAAATAGCAATAAAATTATACAGAAACAAAAAATAGCTGCTAGACAGCATGATGCTTTCAAATTACTTCAGCTGACTGCTTTAAAAATGTGTAAGTAACTTAATAATATGAACTATTTCTAACTACTCTTGGGCAAAGCAATTTCTGGAGTTCCAAAATCTGGGTTTTTTCCACTCAAACGTATGATTGCCATAAATTTTAGCTAAATGATAACTTGGTGACTGGTAGCAATAAAAGGGATTTAATTAGTAATTTGATAAAAGCTTGCACCACAAATTAAACAACAAAATTAACACCTGATTAATCCCAAAAGAGGTGCTCATCCTCTAGCATTGCAAACCCTGCAAACTGCAACCTTCTCCCTTGGGCAAAATCCTACATAACTGGACAGGTCTCAAACGATGCCCTGAGGGTCACCAAACACAGGCTGTGACAGCGGACGAACCTTTTCTTTAGTGCTCTACATCCGCTAGAGCTGTTTTACAGCAATGTGAGAGGGTGAAAAGTTTACACTAGCTGGTTATGCAATAAATGTCACTGGTATTACCACTGACTTTAGACTGGACTCCTAGCAGTAAGCAGTTAAGAGGTGATAAAGCAGGATTAATTCCTGAGGAAAATTTATTAGTAATTTGTCAGTGTAGTATGCAGTACAAATTCCCTGCTATCTTTCCTCAAACAAGAAATTATTGTGCACCAATCTATTCATCCCTTAAGTGTAGCACATCATAGCGGTGTTAATATCATTGCACACACACCTTTAAGCCCATGCTCACACACTCACCTTAAAAGAACCCATCCAAGATCATTGCTATTTATGGCTATTCATGTAAATGAATACAACTTCAATGATACGGAGGACAGTGGAATAGTAATGGAATAATGCAAGACACAGTAACTGAGCAGTAACTATTCTTTGAACTGTCCTGATGTGATTGTATCTGACAGGGATAGTAATATTACCCAAAGTGAGCCACTGTTGACTAAGGCAGAGTAGTGGTTATATCGCTAGATAAAGCTGCTTTGGAGGCAACATGAGCTCTGAACCCTCCACTTGCTGTAGAAACAAGTACACGATCAACACTTAAAACTCTCATTGCCCTCCCAAGCCATGAGGCTCAATTCTACTGCCAGCAAGGCAATGGCTGTTTTTCCATGACTGCATTTTTTTCATCTTCTCTTTTCAGATAGGAAGACATGTAAGCCAACAAACCACCAATGACAGCAAATAGCAACTGTATTTCCTCAAAGTTACAGGTAGTGCCTGCAAAATAATGAAATATGTGGTAATGTACTACAGTATATTTTCTGTCAGGTGTAAGTGGTTTGCCAAAAGTATGCCCTCAGGCTGCTCTAACTTAGGATTTTCGGTTTGCCTGCAACAGTGACCTGTGCTTAACAATACAACTGCAAGAATTTCACACACACAAATTTACAACAAAACCAAACTAAACCAAAACCACCTTATCTGCCTGTTTTCCCAAAAAGCAAAATAGAGAACCAATACTACTATTTTCACTTAAGTCCTATTATACAAAAGATGCTGCTTTCTACTAGATGCATCATTGCCTGATACTTGCAAAGATCTATTGCTAGATCACATAGAGAAACAAACTGTTTCTTTAAATTACCTCCGGGACATCTATGTGCAATAAATGATCAGCAACTCAGTGACAGCTCAGATGATGAGGAAAAGTCTGATGGTATGCTAACTATATAGAAGGGTAAGCATCTATCAATGTACATAAAATTATATACATGATGAATCGTACTCTTCTTACCAGGTACTCTGAATGGCATTTATCTTTTTCCACCATCAGCTACTGAGGGGAGGAACTGTAATTTCATACAGTTGTCTAAGCACCTAGTGTGATGGAGACCGGATTATCATCTTGGTACTTTGGTATGAAAATTAATAATAGTTAAAACATTTGTGTCTGTGTTAAAACAGAACAATATGGAGTCAAGAGCATTCCGTAAGGAGTTCTCATTGACAGCCCAAATTTCCAGAATTTTGAAATGCACAGCTAAGTATTGATAAGGTATTTAGTTTGTATCGATAAGGTATTTGGTTTGTATCGATAAAGGAACATAGCGATTTTCAAGAGAAGTACTTAATGAGTTTTGGATTAAAATCACAAAACCAGTCACCATTCTTTTTCTAAACTACCTGTATCTCACCATATGATGCGTAACAACTGATCTGTGCATAGTAATAAATTCATTACAATTATCTGATTTTGCTCTATCTTGTCATTTTAGGTTCTAAAAAAGCTGCCAGTGCCAAGAAAGAATTTGAATCTCTAGTTTGTGCCAACAGCACACTTACTGCTGCACAGATTAATGGAACCAGCCATTAAATTAAATAATAAAAAGTGATATTTACATAAGAGCTGGCTGAAATACAATGGAATATGGCTAATCTATGTTAAGGTGAAGGAAACACCATTCTTTATTCTACAGAATGAGTAACACCACACTAGTCATAGTTTGCAGGTTAGGCAAAACATTGTAGATGACTGGGGAGAAATTAAGAAGTCTTACTCTTTATATTAAAGTTTATTTTACAAATAGCAAGAAAGGTTGCAAAATAGATAAGAAATGTCTTAATCAATTGTTACAGGTATTACAGTTGTTTAATTATACCATCTCTAATACATCTTCCCATATGTTCCGTACCTTGTGTATAAAACACTTTTAATACTCATTCATCCCACATAGATCTTTTAAGGTATAAACTTTCAGACTTCCTTTGTCTCTGTATTTCTTTGCTTTGCTGGCTAAAATGAGAGTTTGAATTCTGGTCGAAAGGACCAAGGGAAGCTATTTTAATTTTGAAATACGGGTACTGTATTGATTGCTGTTTACCAGAAAGTACTCACTGGTTTTGTATGTTTGTTGTCTGTACCTAACGGGTAGAAAGTTAATACATGTCCAAATCCCGCATTGCCTTACACCATCTTTATAAAACATACAAATGTCCAACCACAAGCAACAGAACACAGGAACCCAGACTGTCCACTTTAGGTTTAGTCCTTTCAAAAGCTTTCTGCACAGGTGGTCTCTAATTTCTATGGTTAAAAAGCCTGGCTTTCCACAAACACCAGACAAGAGTGGGCATGTACCTTATTTTTAAGAACTCTCCTGACCATTACACTATTCTACCTCTACATCGCTTTTGTTATAGGACTTTCTTCAGTATGAACATACTATCCATTATGCAGTAACAAATTCAGATTGGTTATAATCTTATTCTACAGTTACAAAAGCAAAATGCCTGAATTCTTAGAAACAATTTCAGAAGAAGGAAGAACCCAAAAGGAGCTATTTTCTCACCTCTACAGTTGGCAGTGGAAAACTGACTCCTGCTAATAAAATCAACAAAAACTCAGATCATTAACTGGGCAGAAGCACTTCATCAAACCTAATTTTTTGGCATGTGGCCCTGGTGGTGTAGTGCTGGCTGGCTACGGAGTGTCACCACTCAGAAAGGCCAAGGCCACTCTAAAGTCAACAAAACTATGGCATCTGAAGGTTTTCTCTGTTTAAAAGTGCAGCTTAAGTACCGCCAAGCAGGCAAGTATTTTGAGGTCTGATATATTGATTTGGGTATTGGAATTCCACCTACAGTCTCTTGTAGCTCCCACATCCAGTTGAGGATCTGGACCAAAGTACCCAAGACTGAGATGACAGAAGGAAAAACATTTATAAAGTCTCCAGACTTTGGGACTGCATATTCCTCTCTTTGTACAGCTTCTAGCACAATGGATTTAATCATGGCTGGAGTTCTTCTGAAACACAGCATGTTGAACATTTGCCAACACCGCTGGTTTTGCGCGGCCTCTAAGAAGTATCATCTGACTTCTTTTTAATTACATAGGCTTTTTATTTTCAAATATATTGATGGATATGTTGTCCCTTTGGTGTTAATTAAAGGTGGCACAGTTCTAGCCTTCCTGTTCCCAGCACAATTAGCAAGGGTTGCCTAATGAATCTTAGTGGATGGCCATGATTTAAGAGCATTCAATCTATACTGCATTTCCACGCTGTCACTTTCTGCTCATTACCAGGGCACATACATACAAAACCAAGAGACTCCAGTGGTGAAAACCACTATCATCATTGCTTTGTAGTCAATAAATTACTGGGAGGCGCTAAAATAAACTAAAATAAAGAATAGTATCCATTTCACTGTACTGACAGTTGCATATATAAAGTATCAGCCTTTGGGTATGTCAGTAATAGCCCTAAATTGAATTTAGTATGCTAAATACTCAAGGCAAATGAACTAACAGTTACTGCTACTGGAGTAACATTACGTTAACACAGAAGTAACTTGAAAGTTTTTGAGATAATAAAAGCAGATAAAACATAACACAAAAGCAGGCTTTTACCAAAATAAAACACGGTACAAGGACAGTGATGATGCTCATGTTCCAAACATGTACTTAGAATAATGCAACCATCTTGCTTACTTTGGTATGCAAGCTCCAGATACTCATAGTCTATATTCACACACATGCTTGCACAAGTAGACCAACTGTGAAATGGCTGTAGAATAAGACTCCAATCTCCCTGTGAACTATGAAACACCACTTTAAAATACCTTTTGTTGATGGTGAGAGAAGAAAGGCTATACTATAGATAGACTTACAGTTACGGGGTCTGTGGATTCAACATTAGAAGCCCTGAAAAAGAACTGTTCAGGAGTTCAAACCAACTACAAACTCAGACCTTTTGCAGATTCCAGTTTTTCCTGTACGCGCAGGTAATTTGTGTTTTTCCTTAAACAAACACATATTAGATCATACATTGTAACAGTGACTGTGCATTTGCAGTGTTAATACAGCCACCAAGTAGAGAAGTACCTAAAAATACTGTTAACAGCCTTTCCTTTAGAATGCAAATACTGCCATTAAATACAATGTGGCAACACTTGAGATCAGTATAGATCTTAAAATATCACACACAAACTATTCAAGTTTCTTAAGACAAGAAAATTGGCAATAAAATAATGTCAAACTATGTCTTGTTGGTAAAAATAGCTCATTTTCCAAATGCAGTTCTCTGTAAATGTAGAAGAACTGTAACTGTCTTGTATATATCATAAGCTATTAATCTAAAATGGTACTGTCAGTGAAACAGATGTCATTGCACAATATCCCTGTGCCACCCACATTCTGTTCTCCTAGTTGCCAAACAGAACTGTTTTGAGTTATTTACTGAGCGATCAGATTCAAGTATTTCTGCAATGATCTCCATACTACATTAAAGAAAAAAAAGTACTTAAAAACTGAAATATAATTTTGCACGATGTTTTACCATGATCTAATATATTCAACATGCCTTCACCAGTACAGACTATGAAGAAAAGACTGAAACCTTAGCTGAAGGTCAAAAAAGTCTTATTTTTACATCAGTACATTTTATACATCAGCTTTTTCCATTTTCCTCTTCCTGTGCATTATACTCAATTTCACGCTGCTGTTTTTAAACATCTTCACTCAACTGAGGAAGATATAGAATTAATATAAAATTTTCCTCCCATTTCTAAAAAATCATCTATTCTTTGCAGGATAACGACATAAAACAAAAGTCACACCACAGAATAAGTTAGGCTGGAAGGGACTTCTGGAAGTATCCGGTGGTGGGATCACACTACCTACAGTAGGGCCAATTTAGGGCAGCCCACAGGGCTTGGTGTCACTTGTCAGAAATCCATCTTGGCCTAGGTATGCCATATGCCACCCTACATTGTAGAACTTAGCCATCTGGGTTTTATTCTGTCTTTTCATGCCGTCTTGCTTTTTCATCTTTCCTCCTTTTTTCCATCCTTGTCACAATGATCTCCGGAGTTCATCAGTATCAGACTGCCATCAGGTTTCCTTGAGGGTGAGATGGGGCACAAGACTATCCACAGTTAAACAGGACCTTGCCAATGCCCCCCATGAACTCTAAATGCAAAAAGCTTGTAAAACTTTCTTCAACCTTTCAAGGTGACTGATAATAAAAGTACTGAAATTAACATTAAAATATATTTTACTATCTCAAGAGGTTATTCATCTGATCAGATTTTTACTCTTTGATACTTGTTTGCTAATAAGCCACCTAACCCTTCAACTATCCAGCTTTATGATGCCTTATTTAGACCGCTCAGCTTTGCTGAGCTGCTTTCAGATTACAACACAAAGTCTTAAAGATAAATACGGCAGGCACGTTTTTTAACAGAACACTTGCCAGTTTGGCAACAGCAGAATCAACAATAGATAGGCAAAAGGAGTATTGGTTAGAGGAAAGAAGAGAATTTTCTGTACACTCCTGAAATAAAGTTCTTTCAAGACACTCTAACCCACCGATTACAGAGAGCTGCCTAGCAATTCTCTGCCCTAATGGAGAAAAAAAGGATGAAAAAGTTTCCATTAGAAACAACTGAGATCGCAAAGTCTGCATTTGATATACTAATTTGATTATATACAATTTTATTTTACATTGACATAGAATCATAGCATCGTAGAATAGTTTTGGTTGGAAGGGACCTTTAAAGGTTATGGGCAGGGACATCTACAACTAGATCAGGTTGCTCAGAGCCTCGTCCAACCTGACCTTGAATGCTTCCAGGGATGCGGCATCTACCACCTCTCTGGGCAACCTGTCCCAGTGTTTTACCACCCTCACTGGGCAACCTGTCCCAGTGTTTTACCACCCTCACTGTAAAAAATTTCTTCCCTATATCCAGTCTAAATCTGCCCTCTTTTAGTTTAAAACCATTCCCCCTTGTCCTGTCGCAACAGGCCCTGCTAAAAAGTTTGTCCCCATCTTTCTTATAAGCCCCCTTTAAGTACTGAAAGGCTGCAATAAGGTCTCCCCAAAGCCTTCTCTTCTCCAGGCTGAACAACCCCAACTCTCTCAGCCTTTCTTCATAGGAGAGGCCTTCCAGCCCCCTGATCATTTTCATGGCCCTCCTCTGGACCTGCTCCAACAGGTCCATACCTCTCTTGTGCTGAGGGCTGGACGCAGTACGCCAGGTGGGGTCTCACCAGAGCACAGCAGAGGGCAGAATCACCTCCCTCAACCTGCTGGCCACGCTTCTTTTGATGCAGCCCAGGATATAGTTGGCTTTCTGCACTGCGGGTGCATGTTGCCAGCTCATGTCCAGCCTTTCATCCATCAGTATCCCCAAGTCCTTCTCGGCAGGGCTGCTCTCAATCCCTTCATCCCCCAGCCTGCATTGATAGCAGGGGTTGCCCCGACCCAGGTGCAGGACCTTGCACTTGGCCTTGTTGAACCTCATGAGGTTCACACAGGCCCACTTCTCATGTGGGGAGGACAGGCCCTCTGGATGGAATCCTGTCCCTCCCTGGCATGTCAACCGCACCACTCAGCTTGGTGTCTGCAAACTTGCTGAGGGTGCACTCGATCCCACTGTCTGTGTCATTGTTGAAGATATTAAACAGTACTGGTCCCAATATGGACCCCTGCGGGATACCACTCGTCACCGACCTCCATCTGGACATTGAGCCGTTGACCACTACCCTCTGGATGCGACCATCCAACCAATTCCTCACCCACCGGACAGTCCACCCATCAAATCCATACCTCTCCAGTTTAGAGAGAAGGATGTTGTGGGGGACTGTGTCAAAGGCCTTACAGAGGTCCAGACAGACGACATCTGTAGCCCTTCCCATGTCCACTGATGCAGTCACTCCATCACAGAAGGCCTACGGGGTTGGTCAGGCAGGACTTGCCCTTGGTGAAGCCATGCTGGCTGTCTCGACATAGCACACTCTTGACGACTGGAAGCAATCTAGGCTAACAGCTAACACTGTAGAAATGAAGCATCCTTTGCCACGAAAAGCCAGGACTGCAATACTTAAAATCCCCACTCGTTAGGAAATAAGCACCCATATGCCTTGCATTCACTGCACCAGATCGCTAGGCACCAGATCTCAGGCTACAAAAACATTTGATCCTAAAGGCAATAACTTTCAAGCTGAAAATGTAAGCATTTCTATCAGGCTTGGGACTACATGTCACAGTTTTTCTTTTCTCTTTTTTTTTTTTTTTTAATTTAGAAAGCAACAAAACCAACTATCTAGTAACGGTAAATAAATGAGCACATAACTTCAGTGAGATTCTTTCCAAAGAACGTAATCTGTGACATCCTTGCTATCAGAAAATCAGTTCATTCATCCTGCTAAATGCTGTTCAACTGAATAGTAAAATAATTCATAATGAGTTATAATTTCAAAGTGTTAGCTGAATATTCAAAAACCTGTCTTCACAGCATGGCTTATAGAAGAAATACATGGTCTGATACCTTCAGAAGCTATTTTCGCCAGGAAGCAAAAAATACGTATCAGCTAAATTGCAACAAAATTAGAGCATCTCTTTCATCCCTCTCTACCCCTCAACGATTTAAGAATACATTATTTTATCATTTTAATTAACTTCAAGTTAATTCATGAAAAATATCTTCATGAAACGTACGATGCAAACCTTGTGTTTTTAGGAAAAGTAGCCAGTTTTCTGATTTTTTCATCCCTATCTGAATTCCTATAATACGAATAAACTCTAAGAAAAAGTAATTAATATATTAAACAATAAATGAGTGCTCCTAAAGGTATCTTTTTAAAATCAAGTCCATCTGGAGTACTTTAAACATTTATTATGTTCAATATGGGTCCCAAATGATTTTCTTCCATCCAGTTGAAAATTGAGCGCTTACCATGGTATATAGCTACTCTACCCCACCTTATAGCCTGGACAACCCAACCCAAGGCAGTGGCTTTTCATATCGACTATTGTTTTAAGACCAGTTATAGATTCACATGCCCTTCAAATCCAGTTTATGGACAGATGAAGGTGCATTAAACGGTTGCTTCGTATACCATAGTGTCTTCCTGTCATCACACACATTTAGCACAAACTGTCAAGTACTTACAATGCACTGTGAAATATTAAATTATTTAGAAATCAACTAATGTAGTTAAAGAAGCTCTCAATTCATTAGGGCAAATATTTTGTTGGTGTTGACCCTCCTTTTCATTTACTTATAAAATTCTAATTGTGCATTTCGAGAAAGATGAAGATGAGCATGCTGATTTTGGAATGGAATGGAACAAAAAGGAAAATATAGAATTACAAGTAAGTGTATAGGTGTTAAACTTGGTTAGAAAATAAAAAAATTGAGAATTTTCTGGTTTTATTTTTGGTGGACTTTTTTGTGGCTTGTCCCAAAACTGAAAGCACCTGTCTGTACTGCTAAAATAACAATTTCTCTCTTCAAAGTTGGTCGTACAGGGAGAATCATCAGTTTTCTGTGAGTCACAGGCAGGTGTCCCCTCTCTATTGTTATATGTGCTCTGTCTCTCTATCCTCCTGTTTATATGGCTGTACACTTATATCAGTGGATTGTGTCTCTTCTGAACCACTCATATAGGGCTGTCAAACGAAAGAAACAAAACAGTGAATAGTTCCCTGAGACTCTGAATAATTACTGGATAATAAAACCTTATCTGATGAATAACCCTATTGTCATATAAAACCAGACATTTAAATTTCAGTATTAAACATCCAATTAACATATTGCTACATAGATAAGTATTTATGGGTTCAGCTTCATAAGTCCCTTAAATATGGCCTGCTTTAAGAAGAGAGCTGTTTAAAAGATTATAATAATTGCTGAAGACTCACCGAGCCCTCTGTGCATAAATTCCCTTTCTACTTGTGGCCAGGTAGAAGGCCAAAAATTAGTTTGCTTAGTTGCAAATACCGTGAATGGGAAACCATCCTACTTAAACAGAGGACCTCCATCTTTTGCCATTGTGGTTTTTCCAGAGATTTTTTTCATGTAATTGCCACTAATTACAACTGGAAGTTAATACTGTATATCAATATCAGTAGATGAAAAAACATGTATAAAAATACCTCTGTATACTGTTCCGAGTGATTTGCTTTTTTGAGGAAGAAAGTGCATTGAAAGTCTTTAAAAAGCCAGATTTTGTCACAAGATCCTACCCAGATATTGTTACTGCTTAATCCAAAAGCTTAGGGGAAAAATAGTAGCGATATTTCAGACCTCATCAATGTGCCAAAATGCTGAGTAAAGGTTTATGTCTTTTTGCTGGCATTTTTTTCTTGCTGTCTGTGTGATTAGGATCATTCTGCAGTTAAAAGCTATTGATTTACTAGAAGGCTACCTCATGTTTTATATTTTCAATCCTATTGGACTGATTAAACAAAAAGACCTTTTAGCAAAACATGGAATTTTTTTATGTTGCTTAGTGTACTATATTAAGATCAGCACTTACAAGGACATTATTACATATATGCTAATTAAAAATTGACCAACCTTTCCTTCAGCCTCTGCTGTTGTTACCTTCTCAACCTTGTTCCTGTTTAAAAATTTCTTCACCCATTCTTCTACTTGAACATTGAACTTCATGAAAGTCACATAGCAAAAATATGCTGTCAGGAGTGTTAAGCTTTCCCACCACATGATCAAGTTATCCAGAAAAAAGATGATTAGCAAGATCAAGTCAATGATGTAAAAGGACACATCTCGAAAGAGTGGCCACCAAGTAAGGTTCAAGATCTCTCTGGAAAATAAAGCACACATTCCAATAACAAACAGGATATTGAACACAGCAGATCCCACTATTGTACCAATGCCGACATTGCTGTGGGATATAAACACTCCTATTAAAGAAGTGAAGAGTTCTGGGGCTGACCCACCAGCAGCCATGAAGGTTGCCCCTGCCACATCATCAGATATGGTCAGTTTTTCAGTGATGACAGTCAAGGAAGGAACAAAGAACTCATCGCAAACTATGGCTAAGGCTATAAACATGTAAATCATTCCAATTACATGCAGGATCACTGCTCCCTTTCTTCTCTCCTCAAGAGAGAAAAGGTCCTTGGGGTACTCTCCCTCGGTATGATCATCTGTTGCATTGTCATGCTCAGCTTCGTATTTCGTAGAAGCGTGTGGGTCTGGAGTGCCGTTTTCATTCTGTTCCGTAAAATCCATCAGAGTTCTTTGGTGCCCACGCACCAGGTTTTGGCTATCCAGGCTGCTGGCCAACGCCATGCTATGTGGTTCCATCTTGAAAAAGGCACCGATTGAAAGAGAGAAAGTACTAATGGCCACTACACTGACAAGAAGCCCTATAATTCGTATCAGTCTCAGTTTTTTCCTGACATTCTGGTGCCGTCTGCAACCAAACAGCGGTTCCTCTAAACACCACTCCTCCAAGACACCAGCAACAGTTTTTTTCTGAAAAGCCATTTTGTGTTCTGTGTGAGATGCTGAGGGAGTCAGATGGATTGTTCCTTCATACCTTCTCCAGCTTTGAAGTCAGAAGTGCTTTAAGAGTTTTCCAAGAATCAAGTACTTTTACTCTTCATAAGAAGTATTTTCTTCTTTCGTCTTAAAAGGACAAACAGATATTATTAATATTAGTGAAACAGCATGTAATTAGAAGCTTCTGAAAAGCATTTTACAGACTGGGTTAAATTTAGAATTCAAAGCAGAATATTACCAACCGTAACATAAACCCCTGTCACATCCCATCACACACGGCAACGATATGTTTGTTTCAGCGGTAACCCTGCGGATAACAGTCTATCAATACTCAGATCATTTTATGCCTCTCATATGTCTCTGAGCCACTGTTCTCCTCTGACAAAAAATCCTAGTGGAAGGTAAAAACTGTCCCCAAATGTTGCATAAAAATGAAAAAAAACTACTATTTTAATGGATACACCAAAGATTATTACCTTGTGTAATTACTTTCCACCATGATCATGTAAAGTCCAAATCCCAAATGCAGGGGCAATAATGTATGAAAAAGCAATCAAAGTGCTAACAAGCATCTCATCAGACCTTTAGGCAGCTGAGGCAGTATTAATTGAAATGTTACGCATGCATAGAGCAACATTAATATGTAGGTAAAACACTATGCTATTGGAACAGAATCGAAATGAAGATCTAACACATCCATAGTTTCTTTAATTCCTCTGCAAAATTGACTGAAGTTTACACAGAGAACTCAGCTTGCTTCTGATGAGACCTAGCACACTAGCCTGGACTAGCTAAGACAAAATTTTCATTCAACTCTGGTTTTGTTTTGGTTTATTTCACACATTCAGCTATAAATGTAGGAAGTCACTAAGAATACCTACGTAGTAAGTATCTTTTAAAAGCGCTCCTCTTACAGATCCTTAAGAAAATAGTTTAAATCTACACAAGAGTTGATCCTGAAACAAATGGAACAGTGAGAAACTAAACTATGTGAAAAGGACTATTCACGTAAGAGTTGAGCATATTAGACCAACAGCACTTTTAAAACAGGAAAAAAACACTATATAACAGGTGTTTTGGTTACTGAATTTGAAGAATATATGCAATGTAGAAATTAGTTACATATGCATTATGCACAGTAAGTTGCATTTTACATGACACAAAATATAAAATACTTTCTAAATAAAATTATTAGTCCTTACTGTTAGTCAAAAAATACATTGTTACACCACTTATTCAAATCATTTCTAGTAATAGCTGAATAGTGAACAATCTATTAGTTAGTAGAATATTGATTTTGTATTCTCAAATACAGAACTACAACTATTACATGCAGTTATTTACATAAAAGTTATTAAGTCACGTGCAGTTTCTCCTGATTTTTACGAACGGCTTCCATACTACGAAGATGTCATAGAGACATACTCCATCTGCAAGATACAGCACCACAGCGGAGATATTTTATTTTCCACCTTAGAGTTATTGCTCACCGGACTGCCATAAAAGCATTAAGCAGGAGAGAGATCGGAACGGCGCTACCGCTACTGTGCGCAATTTACGGCGGATGGGCCGACTACCCCACACCGTTATAAATCACGCCAATGGGAAACGGGAGAAGCGCCGGCGCTGTCCCCTGCCCGGCAGCAGGCACAGCCGCGCCCGCCCGGACGGCTCCCCACCCCGCCGACCCCGTCCCCCCGCGGAGATGCCGCAGAGCCTCGCCTAACTCAGCCCAACTTCGCTCCGCACCCCTCCACACCGCACAAACTTTTTTCCTCTCCGACAGGGAAGCGGGTCCAGCGCTGGAGAGTCCCCCAGCCCCAACTGCGGACAGCCGCGGAGGCACTGACCGGCTGGCTGGGGGCACAGGGCACCCCTCAGCCGCCGGGTGTCACCCACGGGGGCGGGCACTTGGGGCGGGGAGACCCCGCACCGCCGCAGTCCAACCCCCGCCCGCGCAAACCGGCGACGCTCACCCGGCGGTGCGCTGCGCTGCGCTGGGCTGGGCTGGGCTGGGCTGGGGCACGGGAACGGGCACACGCACGGGCGTCCACCGCCACGACCCCTCGCCGCGCCGTCTGCGGCGGGCGGCGGCGGCGGCGGCCGCGGGATGCGCACCGCGCCGCCCCGCCCCGCGCAGGCGGGGCAGGCGGCGGCCCGCCCCCCGCCGAGGGCCGGCGGGGGAGTCACTGCGCAGAGCAGCACCTCCCGCCCTCCGCGCTCGGGGATAGTTTGGTTAGTGGTAGAGTAAGGGTGGCAAGGGGTTTGTTTTTCTTTTCCCCTTTATCTTGTGTTAGCTGGTGCCGATTAATTGAGGTAAAATGCAGCGCTTCTAACAAAGTTAATAAGCCTCGAGGAGTGGTCTTTTAAAAAGGAGAGGTCTTTTAATTAAAGTAGCCTTTATTCCAAATGTTTTCTGAAGGGAAATCGGGAAATGAAAAAGGACGCTACAGTTTGGTTTTGATTTTAAGGATGGTGACATGTCCACTATAAAGTTATTATCACCATTAATTTACTCATGAACAAAAATTTTTTCAGACCGCATTTCAAAGTTGTCACAGAGAACAATAAAGATGCACTGAACACCCTAGAAAACGGGGAGTTCGTAGCCACAGCTGTCCCTTTCTGTTTTGGTTTCCATCTTTCAAGATAGGTATTTCTCCAGCATATTGGGCTTCATTAAGTAATTGCTTCAAGACTCAAACACAATGGAACTGTTACAATGCAGCTTTGTCATAGCTAATTCCTGGTGCTATGTGCTGTAGATCCACTAGCGTATAGAGGTGCTGCTCTTGAGAAATACCACGTGCACTACTACCCTATGCCATTGTTAGAAAAACCCACATGGCAATCCGTGGATCATAGAATCATAGAATCTTTTAGGTTGGAAAAGACTCCTAAGATCATCAAGTCCAACCATAAACCTAACACTGCTAAGCCCACCACTAAACCATGTCCCTAAGCGCCACATCTACATGTCTTTTAAATACCTCCAGGGATGGTCACTCATGGCTTCCCTGGGCAGCCTGTTCCAAAGCTTCACAACCCTTTCGGTGAAGACATTTTTCCTAATGTCCAATCTAAACCTCCCCTGGCGTAACTTGAGGCCATTTCCTCTCGTTCTATCACTTGTTACTTGGGAGAGGAGATCAACACCCACCTTGTTACAACCTCCTTTCAGGTGGTTGTAGAGAGTGACAAGGTCTTCCCTCAGCCTCTTGTTTCTTCAGGCTAAACAGTCCCAGTTCCCTCAGCCACGCCTCACAGGACTTGTGCTCCAGACCCTTCACCAGCTTCATTGCCCTTCTCTGGACACGCTCCAGCACCTCCATGTCCTTCTTGTAGTGAGGGGCCCAAAACTGAACACAGTATTCAAGGTGCGGCCTCACCAGTGCCGAGTACAGGGGCACGATCACCTCCCTGCTCCTGCTGGCCACACTATTTCTGAGACAGGCCAGGATGCTGTTGGCCTTCTTGGCCACCTGGGCACACTGCCGGCTCATGTTCAGCCGGCTGTCGACCAACACCCCCAGGTCCTTTTCCTCTGGGCAGCTTTCCAGCCACTCTTCCCCAAGCCTGTAGCGTTGCATGGGGTTGTTGTGACCCAAGGGCAGGACGCAGCACTTAGCTGACATAATCTAGTGTCAACACGGCCAACACTGCAGGAAGACCCTCCTTGGGTCAGGGCAGCTGGGAAAGACCTCCATGAGGAAATCCTTGAAAAATGCAGAGCCCAGGCGAGAGCAGAGAGATTCAGATAGGTTGGATGGGGTGGATGGGACAGGGGATGAGATCTGGGAATATTCCGTAAACAGCTCACTAGCACTACTCTGCTTTCAGTGATATCCTTTTCATATTCTGAAAAAGTTTACCGTAACCAGTGAACTCTCAGTCTCTTTGGGCTAAAGGATAACTTTGATTTTTACAACTTCTACCTTCATTTTGAACTCTGATTTCATCATGTGGTAAGCGGAAAATAACTGTTACTCGGTGCTTCATGAAGAATACAAAAATGCAAGTTTTTATTAAGCAATAAAATGTGGACATTGCAAGTATCTTCAAAGTTATTATTAGGATATCACATGAAAAATAAGGATTGGCTGCGTAGGCCTGGGGTGCATAGTCGGTTTGTGTCTTCACACTGGTGATTTGCAGCACCTGGGCCGTTTGGGTTGCCTTGGTGTTGACTAGAAACCTGTAAGTTCTTCTAAAGAGTTATGAGATGGCAAAACCAGATGCACCAGAACACAATAGGCGTCTTAGAGACTATGTGGACATGCAAGAGATGCAAAAGGTTCAGAAGATGTTTCCATAATTCCAACAATTTCCAGTGAGAGCCATGGCTGACTCAGTGCCCTTCAAAGCCAGAGTTTGCACGGGTGGTTTACATTTATTTCACATTACACATTGGGAGGTTCTCATTAGTGGCTGACAGCTGATAGAGGGTGCCTGTGGATTATCCAGACTTGCATTGTTCAGGCTCAGGATGATGCAGAGACGCAGGTGGTGATTGTTTCAACCATCTTTATAGAGCCGCCACATAGATAAGAATTAGTTAAAATGCAGATTTACTGTCTGTATCCACATACGCAAGACACAGATGAAGTGGCTATATCTCAAATACCCAACCTGTGCCTGCTATACAGTGATGACAGGGATTAAAGGTAAGCATGCTTATATGATTTTTCGTGACTGCTGTGTTGTTGGCTTGCAGTCTGTGAGAAGTGGCCACTTGAAAAAGATACCTAAAAGATGTTTTCACAGCTTCACAGGTGGCGAGAGGCAGGCTGGGATATGTGTGTAGTACCCAAACTTCTACCAATTTCTGAAATAAAAGTGGAAGCAGATGAGTTTTGAGAATGAACACAGAGAGAATATGTAGAAAATCCCCTATAATTATAATATCCCCTATAATTACATTATCTACTAACCAAAAGTCCATGTATCTGAATTGTAATATCCATCTGTTTCTCTGTACTTGTAATGATTTTTCTCCCAACAATAAATATATATTGTAAGCCAAGGACAATAAAATGTGTAACAAGAATGATGTGGCTCACAGGTGGGTATCTCTACCAATAACTTACGCATTTTGAATCAGCTGACCTGTTCTCACGTAAATACTGCATAATAATGATGACAGAAACAAAAAAGCACGGTTAAATTAGTATAAGGAGGATAGCTAACAATTAAATAAATTCCATATTTTTCTCACAAAATTAAACGTCAGAGCATATCCTGGTTAAATACAGAATAATTAGATTATTTGAATGAAACAGTGTTTGACTTACATTTGGTTCAATGTTTCTCTTAAGTGAGGAGAGAAGAGACATCTGTTAAGTACTTGGATTCTGCATCTACACATTTGTATATACGACTAGGCTTTCATTTTTACATATGTCGAATATGTAGTTTTTAATAGCTTATATGTAGTTTACTGCACCATGTGTGATGAGCCCTCTGAAGTCATAATACACTCTTCACCATTTCCTATTTCCAGGAAGCTCCATGAAGTAGAACATTTTTTTTTTTTTACAGTATTTCTGTTTTGGCTTTTCTGTTGCTGTTGTAAACCTTCGACTTAGTAAAAGCAAGCACAGAAGTGTCTTTTGTGCAGGAGAGGGAAGGAGGAGGGAGCCAAATGAAAAATCCTGAATGGCAACATCTCTAAGTACCACAGCAGTACCTTCTAAGGCTGGAAGATACAGCTGACAAGGAGGTTACCATGACTACAGAGGCGGCATATTTGAATGAAAATTGATGTTAAGCTTTTAAATGCTAATTGCAGCTGGGAACAAGTGACATTTGAAATATCAAAATTATTTCAACACTTTGCAATGTATAACAAGTGAAAGAGGGTGAAAAAAATGATAACATAGAATTAAATTGAAACACTGATATAGTCTTTATCATTAAAGTATGTTACATCATTTACTTGTTTGGAGTAATAAGCAAACATATTGCATATAAATCACAGTGCCTGAGGGGCAGAACCTGTTTATATTACCTTCCTGAGGTAATACATTCTTGTCGAAGATATTGAGCAAAATTAAACAGGCTTTTTAAAACTAACTACAATAACAAGTTTCCAGCAGCTGGCATTAAAGAGGCTATTAAAACTTAATATTCAAAAACTACTTTAAATTCTCAGTGACGCGTAAATCTTGCAAGTGCCTGAAGTTAGGAGTGTTTCTTATCTCCACTCCATATATTGGGAAATAAAAGGTGAACATATACACAATGGTACAGAGTCCTTGCTAGAGTCCAAACTGTAAGCTAAAGATGGCATGTAGACCAGTATCACTGCAATTTGCTGTCACACCAACATCTAACGAGACTTAGGGCTTTAGCTGTAAAAGGTGCAAAATATGTGCTTTGCCTTCAACTGTAAGCATTGGCTTACTATTAAGCCTCAAAGATCATCTGATACTTCGTTTCACTTGCAGTGGTTTAAATTCTACTTGCTAACATATGCCTCTTGAAACAGTCTTAATACCTTTACATGTATGTCATGATCAGTTGTAATGCAGATCTATATTTCAAATGCTTGATTTGAAAAGCTTTGAGAGTTTTTGAGTTTTTTTTTTTAACATATAAGATGAGAAATCTGGGGGCTTTATCTGTGTTCTGCATAGTTACAATGAGCACTGTAAACACCTTTATTAAGGAGGCTAGAGCTAACTGCTTTTTTGATTACAGTTTCTGCTAGTGAACACAGTGGTAGGAAAATATGAATTGAGTATACCTTCAAAAGACAAAAGCTTTTTTGGCTACGTTTGCGGAACACTAAATAACATGTTTTTCTAATGTAATGTTTAAAATACTAGTTAGACATACGGCAATTGTAAATGTTGTCATCACAGTATGCCAGTCTCTTTAAAGGACAGTCACCTTCAATGAAAGTACAAATCTTCCTCCTCTATCTAGGCTTGAGAGGTCCATATCAGAGTAGAACCACCACAGCCTAACATCTATCTAGTGATATGACATACGAAAATACTGCAGAGTATATCATTATTGAAATCCACTTAAAAATCTGGGTATATTATACCCAGATGATTGTTTTTGCTTACAGGGTAATTGCACTTTCCAAAAAACAGCAGGATGGAGCAACATGACTTTCTCTTTCAGATGACTTTCTCTTTCAGACGTGATAATTGGCTCCTCTGAAGCTCCTTGTATCTAAGTGCTGTAATGTAACCCCAGTGAGCTGCCCTGAAGTCAACGGGAGTGTTTATTTCTCTATAATCTGTGGCTTACCAGCCTCATTTATAAGAACACCTGCAAGCTGGCAAGTCAGCAGCCTTAGGAACAATTGTTGGTTTGGTGGATGAGCTCCAACATCCTTGCCAATTTCCCAGCAGTTTCACATATCACGTTGCTTGGAGCCTCAGCTTGAAACCCTTTGCTCCCTGTGACTTGCAACACTTAGGAGTGCCTCAGGTCAAACTTGATATTAGCTACAACTCAGATTTCTTACACAATTTATTTCCGCCTAGGCCATTGTCCAGGCAAAGCTGGAGGGAAATGTCTCCCACTGACCATGCTCCTCTCACAAATTAAATTATCTTCGTTGCTATACCATCACACAATAATTACCTTTTTCTTCCTATTCTCTATCGTTATATTCAGCCTTCTCATATTCCTTGCACTTGATGAATTACAAGCTATTTGTCTTCATCTCTGTGGTAATCTAGTTTTCAAGTAATCTCCTCCACCCTTGTGGAATGTTTCAGGGAAATAAATGTAAGGCAAAAATTGTTCTCAAATAGTGAGATGTGAAATGGTGAGAATTTATGAAGTAAGCATTACAATCTGCTGATTACCTAACTATGCACAGAGCTGGTGTGCAGAGAAGGCAGAATGAAAGAGAAAAAGATGACAAAAACATTTTAGGACTGAAGTCAATGCCAACCCCTTGACATTTCCAATGAAGAGAAAGGAAGGTCATGGAGTCATTTCCCTTTTACATTGCTAGGTCTTTGTGTGCATAATATCAATTAGCATTCCTCAGTTAAAGAGTCCTGCACACACATGCACCGAAAGTGCGTATACCATGGACTAAAACATGCCCAGGTCAATAGATCAGAGACCCCATCTATCAGCAGAGTTTCAGAATTTTCAGTGGTTGCAACAGAAACAAAAATCTTTCAAAAAATGGCTGACATATTAGGCTTTGTATTTGGTAGTGGTCACAGCACTGAGTCATGCTATATTGAATTTTAAAATAAGATCAAAAGAGTGGTTTAAAGCAGCACCACAAAATTGGTCCCATCAACTGAAAAAACCCAGACCTTTCAAACTAATAAGAGAATCTGGAATCAGAACGTAAAAGGAAAGTTGGAACCAAAATAAATGGATGTTTTGAGAAGCTTTCAGAAGACAAGATACGAAGGTTTTTTAAGTGGAAGACTCTCTATCACAAACTAAATAATTCAAGTATGTGTAATCTTCGTACATTCATTAAGAGCTTTTTACAGAAATTCATACCAAAACCTAGCTTGTATTCTGTAGGATAATTCTGATCACAGAAGAAGTGCAACGATCTTTTTGGTGTACTGCAGTAGCTTTTTTAAGAATCAGACAAACAAAACACACTAACATAGCAGTTGAAGAGAAGCAGCAAAGAATTATTTCTACAGTTGAGATTTAAGAGGAAATACAATAATGGGATCTGGAATTAACCATACGAGGTTGTTGGGTTTTTTAAAATCCGTCTTGATTATGATGCAGTTTAATGTGCAGGCTAAGACAGGAATAAACAAATGAGACGTAATTTGGAAGGTGACTGAAATATTCAAAAAGCTCAAATGCATCACCCATTAGACATTCTAAAGGTCACTGTAACATGTTCATTACATTAAGAACAATTTAAGAAGACAGATACAATTACTTGATCTGAGTTTTTTCCAGATATGTGATCCTTAATGCTGAGAATCTCTGCTCTGTGTCAGATCTAAAACATGTTGACTTTTGCAGCTGTGTCCAGCTGGACCACCAGCATCAGTTCCTGCAGAATCTGAAAGTCTCCCTCCAAATAGAAAATGCCAAGTGCCACCTTGAATGCAATCTCCAGTGATAAGTATTTGATGCCAAAAGTGCTGGGAAGGTGCTGCTCAAACTTATTTTTCCATTGTTTTCAGACAGATTTGGACTGACTGTTAATGACTTGTGACAACTAGCTTTATCTCTTTATCTGTGTTTGAGAGACATGAAATTACATATAAATATAAATAATATTTTAAAATACTTAGTGTGTGACAAATTATATTCCATTTAGCTCTATTTTAGTGCCAAGAATGAGTAAAGATCTTCACTGATTTCTGTAATTGCTGGAAAAGAGTAGCCCTTTTATGATTCCTTCGTATCTAATAGTAAATGGTATGCACCATGCCCCAGGTCAGAGAAGATATAATATGTACACACATAGTTAAAATTAAACCAAGCACTATAAAATACAGGTTGGTTCCCTTTTAAACTTGGTACTGAAGATTTGTATTTTTCAGCTCTAGCAAGAGAAAGAAAACTGAGGACATTCTTGCGGCTTATGAAGTCTTTATCACATACATCCATGATCATTTCTGCAAGGGAAAGTCCAGTCTGTAAGGAACAGGTATGACATCAATCATCAATAGGTATGACATTGACTATGCAACGTTTCTTCAGGTGAGTGAACAGTTTTAAGATTGATGTTGGACTATAACAACCTTAGGTCCATCATTTTAGCTAAACTTGTAAAAACTCTGAGGAGATGAAAGGGGGACTAATCAATGCTCTCACTGCAACTAAGGTTCAAGCCAGGACTACACCACAGTGGGAGAAAGAAAAGTGCCTTTACAGACTTTTTGACAGTGGTAATATTGCAGCTGATGCTACAAGGGCAAGCTTTCCACAAAGTAAGAGAAAGGTGATACTCTTCACAAAACCAACAGACAACTTTTCGCACACAAACTCTGGTTCAGGTTTGAAACAGAAGCTTTTCTTAATAGGGGCTGTATAAAGAGTTTGAGCCCCAAATGCTCAGGGTTAAGAGCATCTCTCTGCTTGCACAAGGAGAAGGAAGTCTGCCTCTGCAGACTGTGCCCGTGGGGCAACAGGGAGGCAAGAAAGGGAAATGGTGCCTTGTGGTACTCTCCACCTACCCGGGGGGCCCTCCAGCAGGGCCCAGGTAATGAGGGTCCATACAACTTGTCCGCTCTCCTTGAACATCCAGAGCAAATGATTGCCAACCCTTTGCTGGCCTGAAGATGGTTCTGGTCATCTTGCTGGCATAGTGCAAGAAAAGAACAACCCGAAATCTGAAAGGACTTGTTCAGATCTACCGCAGGATGCTTTGAGATGAAAGCTGTACCTTTTTCTTGAAGTTTTCTTATCTTTTATAATGTGCGCAGTTTTGGCATTTCTTTAAGAAGAATGGGCCTGGAAATCAGCGTGGTGATACACAACTACTTAAGAACAGCATTGCTGATTGTCCTGCTTCTACTGGGCAGATATCAAGCAGGCCAGCCTATGACAATATGATTTTTTTTCAGCAATTAGTTTATTGTCAGACCTTCTTGGAAAAACAATGAATGAACAGAATATCATGTTAAGTGGCAGGTTTTGCATGATTTGGGGAAAAGGGTGGCTGTGTGCTGAGATTTTGTGTGTGTAAGCTCAAGTGAAAGACTGGAAATCCCTCCTGGCAAAAGAAGGGCAAATTGCAACTCTACTTTTTTGGACAAATTCCTTCCTTTTGCCCTTTAAGGGGACATCCTTATTCACTCATGTACAGCAAGAACTTGTAGGATCAAGCAGTTCAACACTGGCGTTCAGGCATAAAGCACTGAGTCTGTCATTACTTGTACCTGTCCAACATATGGATAAGAGATGTGTGTGGCCTTTGCTAGCATGAGCATTGATGCTTCATGGTTTGCAGGGAAATTTACTTCTACAAAGCTTATCCTTTGCATACCAGCTCTTTGTTGTGTTGTACCAATGTACAACGTACAGATGCACCAATGCAAAAAGGTTTGGGACTGGCAGAAACATTGTTTAGCAAAGGCTGTACTTTACTAAAGGGACATTTTGGGGAGGAATGCTAGGTGTGGGAAGTAAGCTTGTGCTGGACACATGCAGGGTTGAAAGTCACTTGTGTAAGAGTTTTTACCATAAATAAAGAATTTGAGTTTTAGGTGCCTTCAGGACGGAACCAGCTCCACTGAAGTGGCTTGTGTGAGCTTGCTTGCAAAACATAAAAGCCAAATCTACTTCGGCAAAATTGTTCCGTCTGTGAGTGATTTTATGCCACCTCCTAGGGGGCCCAGGAGATATGTTTTGTTTTATTTAGTCTGTGGCCTAGTTAGTCCAAGAGTTCAAATTGGATGAATCAGTCATGGAATTTACCTGAATTGCCGAGGTTTCGTGTGGCATCTGAAATCCTGCCAGTCTCGTTGTAACTCAGTTTTATCCCAGCTTGATGTTTTATTTTGGGGGAGTGAGAGAGAGAGGTTGGCTGCTTGTGATGCTACTTTCAAAACAAAGGACTTTGCTGGCAATAGAAACTGGAAGTGTAATTATTCATTGGATTTGTTTTCACATAGACACATTCTGTTGGTAATTTTGGTAAACTGCTGATTAATACATTTTAAAAACCAAAATTAAATACCCAGACATGTTTTACTCTTCTTCATGTAGGCACGCTACACTCATCTTTAAAGTTCATTTTCTGAAACTGTATTTGGTACAAAAATTAATGCTTTCTCTTAATACATCAACACACTTTAGTGCCAAACAGTCTCTCTCTGCTCTCCAGCAAACTTAGCTTTCCCATAAATAAGGAGAGCACATGTGCCATGAGTCTCAGAGGGGAGTAAAAGCCGCAAATGTGCTAGTGGGACTGCAAGGAGAGGGGTAATGACCAGGGTGCTTCCCCTTTCACAGCAGTACCACGTGCTCTATGGCACATATGAAGAATGAAATGGATACTGAAGGAGGAAATTCCCCACAGAAACTGCAGCTGAGCTGCTAGGTGGTGTTGCATAGCTGGTCTTGCATGGCTGGTCTTGGGACAGCCTTATCAGACAGAGCTTCGGGGGCAGTCGTGAGGATCCATGAGAGGCCGAGCAGCCTCGGCGTGGTGCGGCCCACGGGCGCGTGCCCTGCAGAGGGGAGGCGTGAGGCAGAGAGGAGCCATGCTCCCCAGTTGCTCCTTGCTGGCCTGGAGGAGCTGCCCGGCCCATGGGTGCTGCGCGGCATGCTGGAGGCCACCCTATGCAGGGGGACCCGGCTCTCACTGCCCGTCCTGCTGCTGTGAAGTCCTGGAGCGGGGCTGCATGTTTTCAAACACCAGCGATCACAAATTGTTGCAGATCCCAAAGGTCTGGAGGAATGCATGCTTTTCTAAGCAATAGTTCAACCACTACAGCAGACCTCTATGAGATTTCCTCATTTTCTTAAAGCTTCAGTTCCCAATATCATACCTGTTTTTTCCAAAGCATGCTACTACTTAAATATTTTGCACTGTCAAATACATACAGTTACTCAACTAATTAAGCTTTCTAACCCTTTTCTTTTGATCTCTAAGTCTCTCATTCAGTTGCTAGGACTTTCAGGAGGTGGTAATTTTGTTTTTTCCTATAGCACGTGATATCCCGAGCTATCTTGATGTGAGTGTTGCTGAATTTGGGCTCTCCCACATGCTATAGCATGTTTCTTCATGTCTTTTCTCCCTCTTCCTTCTGAAAGCAAAGGTATTAGCAATTCTTTTGGTCAGTCTATGTGACTCTTCTATGGTTTCCAACCATTAATTTCCATCACAGATATGTACAAACATGTGACAGCTTCTGTAACTCCAGATAGTTTGTTTTTTCTTGGGTGCCGCTTTGCCCATTTTTTCATAATTCTGCGAACTGTCAGATTCCAGCCCTCAGTTTAACAACATATTCCTGTTTTCAAATTGCTGTCACCACAAACCTCTGTAGTGGCAAACCATGGTTTAGAGATGCTATCTTACCATTTAACAGTACTAACCATCTTCAAAGTCTGACATCAAATGCCATTTTAGATGGCTGCTTTATTACTTTTATATCATTTTCCACCAACCTGTTGAATTAGTTTCAGCAGTACCTGTCAATTACAAAATCTACCTTCTATGGCAATTACCTAAACTGATGACTATTATATAACATCCCAGTGTCAGACATCATCAGTTGTATAGTATCTGGCAAGAAAGACTTCGATAAACAATCATGTAGCGGTCTGTGATCTGTTTGCTAGCAAAACAGCCTCTGAGATGTTATAATAATAATGCAATTCCCAGTCAACAAAACCCAAGTTCTGTAAAGGGGCCAAATTTTTCCTAATATTCAATGTAAACGTTTTTGGTGTTGGTTTGGCCTGTACCTCTGTCACACAGGACAAATTTTAACATTTTTATTGAAAACAGAGTTGTTGGATGAGTCCTTTCACTTTAATAGTAGTTGTGCAACATCAGAATAGTGGTTTTACAGAATAGAGGTTTCTTTCTGTGAGTATGAAAAGAAAAAAAAGACTGTATTTGCTAACTTAGAAGAGCAGGAAGTTTATTTTTTCCTCCTAACCAACAAAACTGCATTGCTTTACATAGCATACAGGAAGGAATCAAGAAAAGGAAATGACATTTAGGAAATAAGTTCAGAGACAGTGTTCAACACGGAATGCATCTTCAACTCCTGATTATAAAGGTGATTACTGCTTTGGCCCTTTTAAAACTTATTTCCCCTACATGCATATGCAGGTCCAATGCTCACGTGCTCTTCATGATTCAGAAAGCAAACTGATGCCTACGTGAGAATCACAGGCAACAGGAAGAAGGTGAGTCTGGGTTTTCCTACCACGCACAAAGTTATATGCATTTGAAGGGAAAAAACAGAAAGTATATTTGTCAAGAATTCCATGAGAGCTGTGGCATGAGTTGGATAATATGAAAGTTTAGCAGCAAAATTACCGTAACAAGTTACAGCTCCATTTTCAGCCATTAAGATAAATCAAGAACCAATCATTCTGCTAAACAACTTAGGTCTCAAAATAATGTATTATTACATTAAATTACAGTCAGGCAGAAATTGGAATATGTTAGCTATGTAGCCTGCAAATCGTGTTTTACAAAATGAGCATAGCTGGGCACCAAGACATCGAAACGTTTGTTATTCAGTAACTATACTTTCCATTATCACACTAACCACAGTGGTTGTATGATTCAATCTAATGGAGTAAGTGAATGTTTCTGAGTAGTAGAAAATCTTTTCTATAATGACATGGTGATAAAGTAACTTTGCAGGTTCTTATGACCTTTCAAAACCAGTGAAAAATAAATGTCTACATTATTTACCATGCCAAAATTTCTGAATAGTTACAAGTGACACAAGCAATCTTCAATGAAAACCTTACATGGACTATAGCCACAAAAAAATTAATTAACCGTGCTTTCTGTTAAGGTGGGAATGCAAGGTAACTTCTCAGAAAGAGATGGGAAATTGTTATAATGTGCTGATGACTGCAATAATGCTGCTTCTTTATCTTCATGTATTCACACAGTTGTATACTCTAAGATTATAAATGATGAACTTGCTGATAAAACTAAAAATCTTAAATTTTGTGGACTGTTACTGATATCCTCACACATTCTCATTTAGTAAGATACGTGATACTTTCAATGGATGCATTTACTCTTCAAGTAAAAAGCTTGTGGAAGCTCATCCCATATGGTTAAGAAAATGTAATTACACATATCACTAAAAGTACCTTCTGTTGCTTCCACTGAAAATTTTTTAAGAACTCCATCAACTCTTTAACATGCATTTTTGTCTTTTAAGAGGGTTTTCCTTCACTCTGAGACCCAAACAGGACCAAAGACAAACCTAACTGTTAGAGAAGGTAAGGATCTAACCCTGGTTGTTGAATGATTCTCAGACTGCTGTTAGGAAGTAACATCACCCAAAAGATAGCCCCCTGCATCAGTGCAGTGAAATGGCCAAGGATTATCCATCAAAGCTGAGAAGTCCTGAAGTCTACTTGCAGCATAACCTGGTATCATTGCTAGCATGGGCAGTACTGCAACCCAGGACAAAATCCCAAGTTTTCTTCTCAGTTGTTCTAGTTCTACACTTCAGTAGAGTTATTCCAGGTTTAAAGTGAGCTGGTGAGATTGCCCTTGTTAATTACTTTGGCAACAGCATGACCTCACCTAGAGCAGGCTGAAATCCGGGACAGCAGCCAAGCAGCCTCTCTGCAAAAAGAGCACTTTCAGAACTCTCTCCCTGTTGAGCTTTTCACTGCATGCTACCAGTGATATTTTATATCATCCTCATCACTGACACTTATATTATTTTTGCATTTCATAGAATCTGGATAATGAGAACACATTGACCAAATAATTTTGCTCTTTTTACTTCCACTTTTAGGCTCACATCACAGTCTTATACTTTAACATAAAAATACTGTGTCGAGATTGAAAATACTACAGAAGAATGGCTTTATTGAAAATACTAGGGGGAAAAAAAACACAGAAGAGTGCTATTAGTTTAATTTGGTTTTTGGCAATCCTTATGCTTGACTTCACCACAAATCAAGTTTGAGGAATATCATTTGGATCACGTAGGCATGCTCGTTTCTGTGATATCTATAATATAGATGTTGAACCAAGATGAATTGAAAAACATCTTAGTTCTGCACAACTTGCATGTTTAAAGAAGAGAAAACATTTTAAAAGAAACCTTGGTAATAGAACAGGTGACATTTTAAACACTTTATTAAATGTACAGCTTGACAGTTTAAATTCACTTTAGTTTTATTGCTGTAGTAAATTGAAAATATATGGAGATGAATGAGAAAAATTCTGATATCCGTATTCATGTATTCCATATGTAGAGTAACAATTTAAATCTGGCTCCAGGAAATAACATACTCAGAGTCTGGTTTCAAAACTGTCACAGGGACAAAAAAAATCAACAAATACCTTATGTATATTGATGTAGAGGACCCATGGCCACTCCAAGACACCATTTCCACCTAGCGATTTTTGCAAAAGAACAGTAGAAGGTTCATCTGCAGAGGTTATTCTCCCGATCAGATGAGCTCTAATCCCATTTTAATCTCAATGGGCTATATTAAACAAAAGCAGAAGGTCTGGATTTTAGAACAGATTAGCCTTGACCTCTCGGAGATCAGACTTACTAAGTAATCAGGTGCACATAAATTGCCACCAACCAGGGCTTCTAATGATGCATTGTGGGTAGCAATAAGGAACAAAGTAAAACTTCCTTGTACTAAAAGCAAGAGAGAAAAGTACAGCAATGCCTGCACTGCTAAATTGTACTGAAGCACATACAGTTTACAGTAAGCTCCCCTCTCTCTATCAAATATTTTACTGCTCCTTAAGGAAGAAAATTTACTTTCTGTAGGTATTAAGAAAGGATGAGGAAAAAACTCTAGGTGGGAGCTACTAAGGGAGTGGACTGGACTAAGTGTTCAGTTCGTGAAAACTTTACAATACAATCAGTAAAAGACAGAAATTTCTGTGGGATAACACTCTTTTAAAACTCACTAGACTGACCATGATGTTCAGCAGAAACACTCCCAAGCAGCCACTAGTCATCTGGTTATCATTTATATCTTTACTGCTGCAAAACCTGCTACTATGACTGCGGATAATCTCCAGGGTTACATAGCCCAGTTCCCTGCTATATCACCTAATTTTGCATGTGGCAGATTATTAAAGGCTTCAGAAAAAGTCTACTCACAGGAGTTCTACGAGATTTTACTTGTCTGGAAAACAGGAAACTTCAGGTACTCTGTTAAAAAAAGATACGTTTTCATTTCATTTAGGGTTTGTATAACTGGTCTTTGTTTTGTCCCATTTGCATCCAAGCTTTTACCTAGTCTTTTGTAAAAAATTTGTTCTGAAAACTTATGTGATATTAAGGTTATGTTAGGCAGCGATCATGTTATGGTAAATCCAGTTTCAAAACCTTATCCGTGTAAAGCAAAGAACTGAATTGGTCTTAAATCTCTCTGCCAGTTCAAAACCATTCTTCTTCAAAACTGTTTTTTTTGGAGGGACCTGAGCAGATTTTATTCTAGATCAAGTATTACCTGTCTTCCTTCAAAAAGGTATTTATTAAATACTCTGTATTTAGCCCTAATCTTGCTACTTGGGCTATAATTTCCTTTTCCGTATCCTTATTCACATTCTCTGTTTCCACGTTCAACATCATCATCTTTATTAAAAAAGCAAATCAAAATATTCATTTTATTTTGGAACTTGTGTAGATTCAACTTAATTTTTACTTCAGCCTTGCAGAGAGCTGTCCCATCTCTTTTTGTTGTTATTTTATTTCTGCATGTAGCACTGGTGACTACAAACTTTGATTTCCTTTAGAAGTTCAGACTTGAATTTTGGCAATCCTAATTTTATTCCTAACTGCACAGGCCTAACTGCCTCGGCTGGCAGATTCCTTGTCCTTGTCCTTGTCCTCGTCCCTTTCCCTTTCATGTTCTCTGTTACTTTTAAGAACTTTTCCATGCGTTTATCTTTTCAGTAAGGTCCTGAGCCCTTTCCTAGAAGCTTAGGCATAAGAAAGTGTCAGGCCTGCTCTGTGTTCAAGTCCTTCAGCACTGATGATTTCACTAATGAGTCCCCTTCACTTATTTTACTGAGGATGTCTCTGCACATGGACATGCAAATTTGTTAGCCAGTGTTTACAGTGATTACAGCTTTGAGAGACGTATTACTACCGAAAAAGCAACACAGAGACAGAGAAGGGTGACTAAATGGACTGGAAAATAAATTAACTGTGATATCTGTGAACCAGAATATGGTTTTCCATTTGTCCCATCAGCCTAGTAGGTTAAAATAATTTTCTCATCCTCTTATCTCTGAATACACTCACCCAAGACAGATAGTATTTTTTCATCTCATCTACCTGTCTGCTCACATACTTGTCTGACCTCTTATTCAACCGACTGTAGCCATACTGCCTTGCAATTTTATGTCAGTGATCTCCTGCTTAACTGCTAGCAGCTGTCCCAGCCTCAGCATGTCTGCTCTGGCGTGGTGGGGTATAAGCTACAGCTTATGATTACGATCCAAAGCTTGTGGTTCTGCTCTGAGCCTTTCAGAAGCTCAGCGCTTATAACGGGTTCCTTGTTATTCCAGATGCCCTCTTCAGAATGGTATTTCATTGTTGACAGCTGTGTTTTTTCACGTTGAGTGGTGCCTTGGGTACTCAGCCTTGTGCCTACCTCGGGGGGCACCCCTCCAGGGGCGTGCAGCACAAGCCCCTCGCTCTGCAAGCATTAACTCTATTCCTGCTGGGAATGGCTCTGCTGACCGTATGTCTATCAATCATCAGTGCAATGAGTGGGGAGGCTTTGCAGGTTAGGATCCTCTGGGTCAATGGCGGCAGGGTAAAGATGAGGAGGGAAAGGAGAATCACACTGAGAGAGTGTTTTAGAAATACAAAAAACAATCACTAAAGCTCCTACTAGTTGTTGGATTTTTATTGCTCCGTGTGAAGTTAGGTTCTTGTTGGTTTTTGATATTACTGTGATAATGATTGTCAAGTTAATAAGACAAATATTAGAAAGAAACAAGGAATTCAAGACAAAAACAGAAGCCTGAGCCAGAGGTAATTTTTCACTTTTTTTTTTTTTTTTAATAGGACTGTGGTCCATACTAGGATATTTCTATTACTATTATTGTTGTTGTTGTTGTCTCTTTCTTTCTAAGCTACAAACACATAGGAAGAAAGCTGCATCTTCCCAGTTGTGAAATATGAATAGACTGCTTTACAATCCACATGTGCTGCTGCTCCACTGGGTTCCAATCAGTGGCTGGAGTCCATCTGCAACAAGACACGGGCAGCAGAGACATCCCTAGTGAATCTCTTATTTTTAAATAGCACTGGAAATAAACACTGAAATCTGTTTTCTTGCCAGCTTGATGCAGAAAATGGTAGAAGAGTTACAGCAGGTTTAACCAGGCATTCAGCTATAGGAAGGGGTCAGAACAAAGATTCGCATTCAGAGAACAGCAGTGGCAGTCACAGAGTTTTGTGTAGGAACTTCTAATTAGTACCTGGAAGATTTTTGGGTCATGTTTTCTCTTGCTACACAGGTATCACAAAAAGTGCATACACCCACACCCACCCATATAAGAAGAAAATACTTTTTTACTGCAGATTATCTTCTGAAAGCACAAAGTGATTTTTCTAAATCAAGCCACCACAAGTAGCTGAGTTATGGTAATTGTCCATGTTGGTACTCTTAATTCACTGCAGAGGTGAGGAAAAAAATGTCTTCCAGTGGGCTAGCATGCTTTACTGTGGGTTTTCTGCTAATAAACAGCATGTAGTTATTGCAGTTTAGTGTGTGAATAGGAATTTCTTTAGCTACTCTTCTTTACTCGGAGATAAACCTGTTCCCACTGGGAACGGCATATTCCCACTCTCCTCCAAATATTAAGCAGAAGTCTCAGGAGAGGACTCCCACTTCTCTGCCCATCTGTTCATAGCTTCTCAAAGCAGCTGGAAAAAATGTCTGTCCCTACTACTAGCCGTGAGGTATCAGCAACTGCTCTGTGAAGTGTGCACTGTGAAGCAGTCAATGAAACGCTCCTTGCACTGGAGATGCTTTTGTGTGCTTACCCTTCTGTGTCTGCAAGCCATCAGACAGATTTTGTTTCATTTGCGAATGCAGGAAGTTCTGTGGGCAGCAGTACAGAAATGGCTCTCCTGAAGAGTGTTTAACGTAGGAGCTGTGGCTCACCACTCCTGCATGCCAGAGAAGGTCATAAGATACCTGCCAGAGTGGAAATGGGAATGTAACTATGGGAATGGGGGTCTGTAATTACGTACATCTATTTTTTAGGCTCTCTTCTTTGCAAAAGGGAGCGACGACTGCACAACCTGCAGGAGACCTTTCGAAGGCTTTCCTGTACCTGTTGAGATCCTTTGCCTAAAAGCTGTTTTACTCAAACTTGACGCAGGATCTAGGATTTGGCCCTTCTGAGAAATTTTTGAGAATTGCAGAGAAAACTGTCACCTTATTTTCTGTGTCTTTTACAAGGGAGCCCATCAGTGCTCTCCTGCGTGGAACCTGCCCCTGGGTGAACTGTGCTCAAGACAGACGAACACTTTCTCCTTCATCAGGAAGAGGAGCCTTATATAACTCCTCCTCACTGATTGCACAGATGCATTCAAAAAGCCCTGTATAATTCGTTCATCCTCTCATATGCATAGCTCAGCACTGATGTGACAGGGCATTTTTGCAAGTCAAGTGGAAGTTATTGTGGATTAATTGTCTTGGTGGGCAGGCTGGATTTTGAGCTGCCAGCAACCTTCACCCGGTTTCAGATCAGCACAGCGAGCAGTGGTGTGAAGTGGCTATGCTTTTTAAGGTCCTACTTCACTGTTTCATTGCTCTTTTTACTGACGTTAGCTGAATGTTAGCCACTTGGAAAGAGGTCCACTGCATGCGTTTGGATGGCTTTTAAAGCAGCCTAATTCTTGGTGTTTCAGTCTTTACTGTTTACCCTCTAGTGGAGGTACCTTTCCTTGTTCCCCACCACTTCATGCCATTCTCCTTGGAGCTCCTGGGGCCCTTCAGGGAATCACGGAGCAGGCAGAGTGGGCAGGAGGGAGGGCAGAGAAAATGCCAGGGTGTAGTTACTGTGGCACCGTGGGTATATCTGTGCCAGCTGTGCCATGCTGTGCTATGGAATGGCTAGCACGCTCCCAGGCACAGGTTTTGGTCTGTTTTCCCTTCTCTTGGCTCAATATGACCTAAGTAATACTGCTAGTGATAGTGTATGTGGAGATGTTTTTGCAGTTTATATAGATGTACATTTACTAAATGTTTTGCAGATCACTAGCAGCAGAGTTATGCTACCACACGTTTCCTGGGTACTTACTGAATGCATCCTGCGCTGCTGTAGCTTTACTGCTTTCCAAGTGAGACAGATACTTCTGTGAACAGCAGTCACGCCTTGGATCTGCACTGCAGACGTACCTCTAATGTGAGAGGCATTAGAGTTGTTGGCATTTCCATGCACTGCATGAATTAACATTAACATTCTAGAAGAGCCTCTTAGGATAAAGGGAGCGAGCTTATAAAAAGGAAATTTACTTTCGTGGCATTTGCCATGCCTGTGATGATTCTTCCCATGCTCAGAACAGGATCCTCATAAGATGAAAAAGCTCTTATTTTAAAAATAACAATATACCTGTCTTCCACACACACAAAAAAAGAGAAAGTACTTCCTCCTTTTTCTAAAAAATATCCTGTTCTTTTATACATGCAAGTTTTTTTCTTAACCACTTTTTCTGTTGCTTAATGGCCTGGTATATAGTATGTTCAATAATTTAAGACTGAGCTAAAAATGGGGTTGATCTACTTTCTTGGAATACCCTCTGGGAATATGCAGAAGAGAATTGGAGAAGCAATTATTTCATGCCACAGCTGTATATTTAACTGCTTTCTTTCTCACTCAAGTGGCATCTTGCATTCTCACAGCTGAGGTAATGGAGGAAGTTGGGACTCTTATGTGCTTCAGTGAGTCATGAGAGGTGATTAGCACAGCAGCGTGGAACTTATCTCCTTCGTGCCAGGCAGTTCTTTGTGTGGACCATTTCTGACGAAAGTGCTCAGCCTGCAACACGCATCTGTTTACTCAGGTCTTGATTAAAAAGCTAACTAATTAATCAATTGATGATGGCCCTGTCCATACATCCTCTTTTGACTCAGTGTGCATGAAGAAGAGTCAGGCTGAAACCATACTCATTTTTATTCTGAGGGAACAGAGGCTGCTATATGATTTGCCTCGTTTGTGTAGCACATCTGTACAGGCTGAAGATAGCACAGGCATTATCACAAGAGGCTGCTTCCAGCTGATCAATTCTCCAGTGGTAATACTTACACTCCACATCTCATCTGGGGAACCAATAAATGACTTATATCATTTTTTGCCTCCTTGGCACCAGTCTTTTCCTGCAACTTGCTATGGGCTGGCGTAATGGAAATTACAGAGCAAAATACCTCTAGCAGCATAAACAAGGTGCAAAATGCAGGAAGAAAAAGGCAATGAAGATCAGAAAGACTCTGGGTCTAGCCTGATGTGACCCTGTGTGTGAAAGAGCATCCTACTTCCTTGACAAGGCCTGGGCTGGCATTTCAGCCACTCACCTCTGAACACCAGGACAAGAGAAAATAAGCTCTACTCTCTGACACAGCCATGCAAAGTTGCAGGAGGACACTTAATCAGTAGATGAGTCAGTTACTGAAAGCAAAATTGCTGGGCATTGGAGTCCATGACAGATTACACTGAGGTTCTGACTCCTGTAGGACCTATATATTGCATGCAGAATGAACTCGTGTCAGTGCCATCTAAAGAATAATGTCAGACCAGCTCAACTTTCTTGAAGCCTCTACAGCTAACAGCACATACATATACAACATTTTTATAAGGCAGGCAGCCTTGCACTATGCAGGAAATAGGTAGAACAGATGCAGTGCAGGGGGATGACCTTTGGCAATGTGACCACTGTGCACGGTTTCAAGGTAGCAATCCAAAATACACAAAGGGCTTCCAAAATCCTAAGGTTAAAGAAATGCAGAAAAATGCAGAGACTTCTTAGTATATTTTCTCCCCAATTGACTCACAAACTCCTTGAAGAAATGCAAGGGGGTAAAATATTTGCAGGTGGAAGGTTGATGTTTACAGGCTGTGCCTTTTCTAAGTTTGCCAGTAGAGTACTGGCAGGAAAAGCATTTTGCAGTGCTAAGCAGCTGAACTCGAAGGCCTAGTTCTCTTCCACTAGTAGGTAACGTGATGCTTTAAATTTTGCCAATTATTTTTTTATGATCATTGTTAATAAGTAATACTGCAGAGACATGATTTCAGGAGGCACACACTGCATCTAAGCTTTTAAACTATTATGAATGCTACAGAGACTCCATCTCCTATACCTTATTCAGCACCTTAGGTTTGCCTGATGAAGCATCATGCTGTTTTATCTCAGTCTTGTGCTACTCTTTGCACCTTACAAAGTACTCCTGCATTTCACTGATAGCAATAAATGCAAGAAAGTTGTTCATAGAATATAGTAAAGTTAATAATCACACGAGTTTGCTAGAGAGACAACTGAGAAGTCTCCAAAGATGGTCCAAAGTGAATTCCCTCATGACACAGGAAGAAACCACTGCAGCATGAAAGATCAGAGTTTCGTTGAGCCCAGCAGCTGAAGGGGGCTGCCCGAGGAACAGTCAGCTCACAGCAGCAGCGCGCTCTCCCAGACTGCAACGTTTTCGTGCTTGAGGACTTAACCAGTGGTGCTGGTGCAGTCGCCTCTAAAGCCCATTAAAAAACATCCCGTGGCTGTGAGCTCCACAGCTTTATTCATGAGACAGGTGACAAAGTTGCTAAATGACGTTTCAGTTTTACGCCTCCTGTTTCATGGCTTCTTTCGACAGAGGAGAAGTAGAATCCTTCCACATCACCCGCGACGAATCGGGCTCTGTCATAGTGTCCCCACCCATCTTTTTTTCAGGCTGAAGCACAGGATGTGCCCTAGTCCTTCAACAGCCTAGCAAAAGGAAAGTTTCTCCTTATCCAACGAGACAATAAAATTGAGAATGCTAGACAAAGTTGTCCTCAGCATTTCCTCAGTCTTGTTGCAAAAGGACAAACTCCAGAAGGCCGTTTCTTTCCTGTAAAGCTTTAGCTAAACAGTGCCAGATGGGATTGCACTTCCTGAGGTGTTAACAAGGACATGGCCTGTCCTCTCCAACAGCACAGGCCCTACTGCTTTCAGATGGCAATGATTCAGTCTGTGCTATTGATCTGGAAGTGTCAGTTACCACACGGGGACAAGCCGTTTTATCCCAGGGATATAAATAACAATCTGAGCATACAGTCAAGAGAGTGCTCTTGGTCTAGAACCAGCTTCTTCTTTACAAGCTTAATCCTTAACATTTGGTCCAGCTCACAGGGACCTGCAGTGTGTACTGACACTTAGGTATTGTTCCTTCTTATGTCTTCTTCAGTCTACTGATACTTAGCTGTTGTAGGGTTCAGCTTTGACTTTGTACTCTCACTCAAGGTGATGGCCAGTCTTGCGCCGATGTAGCTTTTAGAAAAACATGCACTTTACTTAACTTACAGTACTAAGTTACCTTCAGTAAAGGCAGAACAAATCTGGCCTCTGGGCTCAACTGAACTCATAAATGTGGTCATTTAAAAGTGCTTCTTTGTCAAATAAATTATCAGCTAAAAGCCAGGAAACAGACCAGGCTGCTAACAAAAATTGCCATCAGCATTCAGCTACCCTGCATCTTGGGAGAGGGAATAAACTGGGGCCTTGTGAAAGTCTACAGCTCAAATGGTAAAATTTCAGCCACAAAATCCATAGTACATTCCCCAGAAACTTTAGTAAAAGTGCTTGTGTGTGTGACATAAGAAAATACAGCCGTAACATAAACGTTGACCACACATTCGCTGTGCTTTCTTGCTGGGTCTCTACATTTACATGTTGCATGCTTCTAACATTATTTCCTTGGACAAATGGTAACATTTAGAGAGAGAGACAGTATTGCTGTTGGTGTGTTTTTTTGGCTTGGCGCAGTTGCACAGGGATATGTGCATTTATTACAAGCCTTGTATTCATACTCCAGTTCCTACTGAACAACCCATTTCTTGGCATAGTATGAAAGCTTACCTTCCCAGGGAGATCTGAAGAATCCAGGATGATGAAAATCTGTGAAACAGGTGAGGAAAGAGAAAGTAAAAGTATGTTTTACACATCTTTAAAGCTTAAGGTTTTGGTTAATATTGTCGAGAAATTCCCATTGTGTCAAGAGAAGTACAAGTTAAATCATCTTTGCACTGTCTGAGCTAGATCTGGATAATTCTCCATCTAACCTTCTTAAACTTCAGGGAGACTTTTGTTTGTATCTCCATTTTTAGGCCTGAAAGCTATAAAGAGTTAGACTAAAACTTTGCATTTGAATAATTATGTATCCCACAATATACTTCATCTAATCCTTTAGCTATAGAGATGGGAGACAGTATACTCCTCTGCCAGGCACTATTTAAAACACTGCACCATATCTGCATGCCCGGATGTGTTTGTCTCCTCTGACGGCAGAATGGCAGCATGTATAGCCTTTGGCACGACAGAGGGCCGTTTCTTCCCACAGGAAGGGCCAGCATACCCGCCATGTGTCTGCTTCAGGGTAGATCATGGGGATGAAGGCCATGCCAAGCTGGAAATCCCATCTGCACTGGCAATATTCTAGCTTCGCTCTGTTGAAGAAGGCTGCAACGAGTGTGGATGTGTCCAGAAAGTGTCCACCACAGGGCTTTCTCTGGGTACGGAGCGGACAGCTATTGTAGGCATCAAGGTCCTTCAGTCCCCAGGGACATAAGCAGATTAAGGGTGTTACTGCAGACTGGAAAGAGGTACCGACCCTTCAGGATTTAAAAAAGCCTGAAAGGTTTTATCCTTGTGCGCTGCTTTCTGTGCAGAGACACCTGCGCCTCGCAGGCAGCGGGACCCAGCGACATCCGCGGCGTTTTACCACCACCCAGTGGGGAGCGCGGGGAAAGCCCCGAAGGGGAGACGGCGAGATGCATCTCTCCAGACCCCCGCCCCACAGACCCAGGGTTTTATTCACCCCGCCGGGGGCATGCGTAGCTCCTGTTAACATTAGCTGGGCATACTCACCTGCACTCAGAGAACAATGGGGCTCATATTTAAAAGTGAGTTTCCCATGTATCTTTTTCGTGTGCGGTAGCTGATGATGCAAGTTTTGAGTGTTGTTTTTTTTTAAATGTACTTATTCATAGAAAATATAACTGGCCTTTGGAACTTCATATGGTGAATTGGTCTGGAGATAGATTTCTGAAATTTTCAGTTATTCAGCACCGAATTCTGTTAACAGTTGTTCATTCGCTAGCCTCTTCTTGGGCTAAACCGTAAAAAGGGGAAAGCTACTTCAACAGTCCCACCTGGAAGCCATGTGTACTGAATGCAAACACAGGACCATATTTTCTCGGTGGTTGCAATCCTTCTCTGGTGGCTAAGGCACTCACAACAGCTAGGTCGTTGCTCATTTGCCCTAGTAAACAGTGAAAAACAGTGATGAGCTTGGGGTATCCTGCACACTGCTCCCACAATGCTAAGTCTGCACACAACACTGCCCCTTCACTGAAACAGCTCTACTCTGGAAGCAAGAGATGTACTGCCTTGCAGTAGGCTGCACCAAAGGCATTGCACTAGTCTGTATGTAAAACCTGGTAGCCGCAGTAACAAAACCGGTGTATTAGCCAGATTTCTCCTGGCTTCTTAAGATGGAACTAACAGATATCCAACTGGCCAGATGTTCTAGCAGCATATGGGGACCATAAGGAAAATAAGAATGGTCATATCACATCAGATCAAAGGTCCATCCGGTTTAGTGATTCTGTTTCCAAGTGTAACCAATAGCAGATGCCTCAGGAAGGCTATAACAAAGCAAGCATGTACTGCTACTTTTCCGGATTGCTCACTCATACTCCACAGATTTGGGGCTTACTGATCTCTGAACTTGATGGGATGCATTGGCATTTTGTAGCCCTCTGTACTTTAGCTTCTCTTCCCTGCCATGAGCAAACTTTTAATGTCCATTGCAGTCTGAGTCAAGGAGTTCCAGCTTGATTGTATCCTGTTCGCTTTGAAGCCCTTAGTTCCTGTTTTCATTTGATGCTCCTGCTGCTGCATTATTAGAAGAGACATTAAACAAGCTCCTTCTCCAGCCACAGATTATGTTATAGATTTCTTTTATACTCCCCTTTTCCTTCCCTTTATAGAGTGAAGCACCTAAGCAAAGAGTTTTCCACATGTGGAAACCATCATACCTAGGATCACCCTTGCTACACTTCGTTTTACTTTTCCTAGATCTCCTGTATCTTTTTTTGAGCTGGGGGACCAGACCACACCAGAAATTTCACTAGGATTGTGACTGAATGAATGAACTGCACAGAACAAATGGAATCCATTCCTTTATGGAGGGGTGTGCTGGGCTAAGAACAAAAAAAAGAGGCATGTGGGGGGCAATCCAATACTCCAGGTATTAAAACACAACTTAAGGAAAGTTAAAATGTGGAAGGTGCAAAAATGGCTTAAAGCGTCAAACTCACAAATAAGTGTAAGTGAAACACAGAATACAGGTGGTCTTTTTACAATGATTTCTATGCTGAAATATGAAGGTAAAACACACAAGAAAACTATTTTCTGGGATGCTATCTTTATGTCTCAACAAGCCTTCATTGTGGCACCACTTCAGGTGGTGCAGGTTAGCACACCTATAAAGCTACTAAAATACACACAGGCCCACCACATCTGACAGAAGATGATTACACACAGTGAAGCACACAGGAGTTAATTATTTGTTACACAGCTGAGTCCAAAGCTTCTTTCTTGTCATGGCATAGTTTTGGCTTTAAATGGAACACCATGGTTCTGAGATAAGTTTTTCTGTGCACAGATTGAAACTGTTTCCTTGTAAGTGCTGGCTGTTTCCAAAGATGGTTCTTTGTCTTCTTGGCAACTACCAAGGCACCTAGCAAGATCAGACTTCGAAAATGGAAGCTATTGGGGTAGTTTCACTTACATTTACTCATTTGCTTCCTTTTATTTAATAAAAGAAATGTCAGCTAAAACAACAATACTCTGTTCTGAAAAAGTAGACTTCTACCATGTGGGGAAGAAAATAATTCCCTTGGAGAGGCACCTTGTACATCTTATATTTCGCTTCAGGAACCTGCTTAATATTGTCAACGTGTAAGTGCTGTACTACATAATCCAGCTTTTTGGAAGCAATGTGCCATCCCGGCCCCATTGCCAGCTCCAAGGGAAGGACCTCATTCCTACAGTCGTATGTGCAAAGCTGGGGACTTTAAGGAAGGCTGTCATAAAAACATCCAAACAGCAAGACCGCTCTCCAACCCTCACCCTTGAGAAACATTTGATACTAGAAAATACTAGCTTCCTCTCTTAAGTCCTATTGAACTATTCCCTGCAGGATTATGCAAAACATTCCACCAAAAGCTGCCACTCAGAAAGGAAATATTTGAGCTCAGAGAGTTAATAAGGGGATGTATTTGAAGTGAGGCATTAAAGGCTTGAAGGAGCAGACATGACTCTCCTAACTATAGGATTTGAGGCAGTGTGGAAGAAAACGGGCACCTAACATTGCTGGGAAAACAGATAAAAACTAGACAACAGATAAAAACGGCATCAGACAAGAAACATGGTACCTTCCAGAAAAAACTGTTTCAGGGAAGTAGATTGGAGAGAGGAGTTAGACAATAAAATGACCTTAATATCATGTGCAAGGTCAAGACTAGCTCACATCTAATATCCAGGGTCATAATTTCAACTACCAGCAATTTCACAATGAGGATAATAAATTCTCAGTGTTCTCATCTTGCAAAAAAAGTCAATGTAATTTAAAATAAAAAAAATAGGGCGAGAGGAGTGGGAGGAAGGTGTCTTTCTTTGCCAAACAAATACAGTATCAAAAAGAACAGAGATATGAATGGAAAAGTGATATTCCTGTGTATCTTTGGCTCACAGTCTTTTCACTGAATTCCCTTGAATGAAATAAGTTTATTTGAAGGAGACCATGCTGCCAAAGAGCTGTGAGCTCTAGTGTGGCCAAGGGAGCACAAGCAGAGAACAGAAGGCACACACAGAGTAGGGAGAACCAGTAGGTGGTACTTCTGCCAGTGTTTGTAAATTTGTGATCGGCTGCTGGCCTGGGAATGGAAAGATTTATTCTGCAAGCTCTGCAGGTGCAGGGAAAAATTAGGGAGTTGGAACTGATCTTTTCTGAAACTGTAAGTTAATCTCTTATGTTCAGGATCAGACTTCCTAACTCCAAAATGCATTTGTCTTAGTCACACATAAAGGGGGGAGAATTAATAAAGTAAAAACCATGTAATGCTTATACAACAACAATAAAATACACATAGGCAGTCAAGCCTGCAAGGTGTGAGAGCTCTGGCCCTCATTCCATTACCTATGTAAATATATTCAATCCAATTGATAAATAAGTTAAATGTATTTAGGGTAATATCACTTGCATGCTTAACTCAGTAACTGTCTGTGTTGAACAGTGATTTTCAAAGAATGTAACATCTTATACCAAAAATGGACCACTCTGTGTAACAGTGCTATCACTAGAGGCAAGGCATAATCTTCACTTCTTTTGATTCGTGATGAATGGTGTTAAGAGACTTATTTCTCAAGCACTGGATAAAAGGAATGTCAAAACGAGCCCAGGTATCAGTGCGATTGTGCTATACGACTTTCCTGCTCCATCCGGTGTTTAGAGAAGACTCAGCGCATCTGAGGGGGGAGGAGGAAGGAGGGGGAAGGAGAATTTATGTTGTCTGAGAGTCTACAGCCAAACAAATGTACATCCTGACTGATTTAAAAGGTAATTCTGTTTGCAGCTTTTCACTCAGCACCTGGCAAAAGATAAACCAGAATAAGACATTAAAGAAAGTTCATTATGAGCATTTCAAAACTCTCCTTCCTTTTCTGTGATGTCTTCCTCTAGGACTTTTTGTATAATAAATGTCCTCATCTTTGTCTTCAAGGGGCTCCTGAAATGTGATTCTGCTTGTCTAAGACACAAACAAAATCTCCAGGGGTCTGTGAATGGCAGGCTGAACTTTCAGAGTTGCTAGCTGGAGGTTAAGAAATGAACTCCACTGTAAACCAAGGACTCACCCCTACAGATTTATTAACTCTGTTGTTTTGCCGAGACTGAAGTTAACATGTAGCACGCATACATAGTGATTAGTGGAGGGCAGGTGAACCCTGGTTGCTCAGTACCACCGACTGCTCTGGGATTATGTAGATTCCTACTGAGTTCCTCTCCCAGTGCAAGATGTTTATTGACCTTGATCTTGATAGCACAGAAGAAGCATATAGAAGACAAAAGGCATGTTATGTGTGTTATTCATGCTTCTCAGCGCACCCTACCAGGAAGCACTGTGTAGCACAGTGGAGACATAAGAAGTGATACAGGAGTCCCATATTGCTGTTACTGGCTCTGCAAGACAGTCGACACCAGGGCAGGCTATTCTGGATGAAAGGAGAAGGCGGGATAAGAAGCTGAGCTGTTAATGCCAGCTAAGACGCTCCAGTGCTGCATTTGCAGCGTGAGAACTGAGCAAGGCAGAGGTATCTGCCTCAAACACGCCTGTCACCAGAATAGCTAGGTGCCGAGACCCGGAGCTGCCGTTAACACAGCTGTGCTATCTCCTCCCATGCAGCCCCGGGGATGTAGGCACGCTGATTACAATGTGCCGCTTTTGGAAAGCCTCATAAAGCAGGTCTCCACTGCCCAAAGGTATGCAGACCAGGCTAAACTAAAGTGCAAAGGTTAACGGTTTTGCTGATTAGAGCAGCTGTAATCGACTTAAGGACCACACTTTTTATTCTCTTAAGGCTGTGCTTGACTTGAATCACATGCTAGTCAGTGTGTGGCTCTCCCCTTATCTCTGCCAGAGGAAGAGTAAAAAGCTCCTGTTACCTTACGAGCACTTGTGAGCCATCCGAGTGCCATAAGGCCACCAGACCCTGTCTGGAGAGCACCTTCAGATAACTCTCTTCAGATGTCTGCAGGGAAAGTGTCAAGGCGAACACAAACATACATAAAATGGGCTTTCACAGGATGTGTGATCCAGCAGTGGGGAGCGGTCAGGGTGGCTGGTGAGCAGGCCGTTAAAATCTCTAATGAGCAATGGTTTCTCCAGGGAAGAGGAAAAGGACAGGAGAAAAGTTGCAGGCAGCCGCACAATCCCTTGGTGCAATTACAGCCATGAACCCAAAACTAAGAGTTCGTTTCTTACACGGAATTAACAAAAGGAAGAGATACAACATATTGCAGCCATTGTGCCTAGCACTGTCAGTTCCTGAATATCTCACTGTTCATGCAACTGGAACCAAAACACCAGATTTTCTTTATTGCTGATATGTTTACTAATAATGCTTTCAATTTTGATATTTTAAAAAGAACAAAAATCTGCTAAAATTTCTTTGAAATTTCCCATTTCGCTACTGGATTTTGGGAGCAGTTGAAAATTCATGGTTTTAAAATAAAAGTAGGGGTTTTTAAACAGTGATTTCACCACTTTCTCATGTATTAGTTTTCATTCTGTGCGTGCCTATGTTTTATACATAAAGAAAGAGAGAGAATTAAGCTCCTTCTATCTATACTTTAATACAGACATCCCTGGAGATATTGAAAGATAGGATCTGACTCTCTCCCACCATAGAATCATAGAATCATAGAATCATTAAGGTTGGAAAAGACCTCTAAGATCATCGAGTCCAACCATCAACCCAACACCACCATGCCCACTACACCATGTCCCTAAGCGCCTCATCTACACGTCTTTTAAATACTTCCAGGGATGGTGACTCAACCACTTCCCTGGGCAGCCTGTTCCAAGGCCTGACCACTCTTTCAGTCAAGAAATTTCTCCTAATGTCCAATCTAAACCTCCCTTGGCACAACTTGAGGCCATTTCCTCTCATCCTATCACTAGTTACTTGGGAGAAGTAGCAGTTCAGGTAGTTGCAGAGCGCGATGAGGTCTCCCCTCAGTCTCCTCTTCTCCAGACTAAACAACGCCAGTTCCCTCAGCCGCTCCTCATAAGACTTGTGCTCCAGGCCCTTCACCAGCTTCGTTGCCCTCCTCTGGACACGCTCCAGCACCTCTATGTCCTTCTTGTAGTGAGGGGCCCAAAACTGAACACAGTATTCGAGGTGCGGCCTCACCAGTGCCGAGTACAGGGGCACGATCACCTCCCTGCTCCTGCTGGCCACACTATTTCTGATACAGGCCAGGATGCCGTTGGCCTTCTTGGCCACCTGGGCACACTGCCGGCTCATGTTCAGCCGGCTGTCGACCAGCACCCCCAGGTCCTTTTCCTCTGGGCAGGTTTCCAGCCACTCTTCCCCAAGCCTGTAGCGTTGCATGGGGTTGTTGTGGCCCCAGTGCAGGACCCGGCACTTGGCCTTTTTGAACCTCGTACAGTTGGCCTCAGCCCATCGATCCGGCCTGTCCAGGTCCCTCTGCAGAGCCTTCCTACCCTCCAGCAGCTCAACACTCCCGCCCAACTTGGTGTCGTCTGCAAACTTACTGAGGGAGCACTCGATCCCCTCGTCCAGATCATTGATGAAGATATTGAACAGGACCGGCCCCAAAACTGAGCCCTGGGGAACACCGCTCGTGACCGGCCGCCAACTGGATTTAACTCCGTTCACCACAACTCTCTGGGCCCGGCCGTCCAGCCAGTTTTTTACCCAGCGAAGAGTGCACCTGTCTAAGCCATGAGCCGCCAGCTTCTCTAGGAGAATGCTGTGGCAGACAGTGTCAAAGGCTTTACTCAAGTCCAGGCAGACCACATCCACTGCCTTTCCCTCATCCACGAGGCGGGTCACCTGGTCATAGAAGGAGATCAGGTTGGTCAGGCAGGACCTGCCTTCCATGAACCCGTGCTGGCTGGGCCTGATCCCCTGGTTGTCCCGGACATGGCTCGTGAGCGCCCTCAAGACAAACTGCTCCATAATCTTCCCCGGCACCGAGGTCAGGCTGATCGGCCTGTAGTTCCCTGGATCCTCCTTCCGGCCCTTCTTGTAGATGGGCGTCACATTGGCAAGCCTCCAGTTTTAAAAAAGAAAACCACAGATTTAAGAGAGATTTTGGATTTAAATGAAAATAGAAAGAGACATTTATATACATACACACAGGTACAGAAATATATGTACACATATCTCTGCCCACAAATACATACTATAAGATATTAGAATATGTTAATAAGATATTAGAATATGTACATTTCACATTGCTTGAAAACTATTGCCATGATAATAATGATTCAGCAGGTCCACTCTAAACGGTTTTTGCCTTCATTCTTTATAATTTGATATGACAGTACAAACCTTTGCACGGTTTTAGTGGTACAATATTCTTTTTTCTCTTTTACATACTTTTTAATGATTATTCTCACTCTTTGCTTTGGCATCAAGGCATTCATGGTTTAACCAGCTTCTGTTATGTTAGCAAATAAATTCTTAAAAGATATTTTTTCCCAAAATAACTTATGAATAGTCTATTCATGGCTAATTTATCTCCATCCTTTCATGCCGAGTACTTAGAACACCCAACGTTTATTTCACACCTATCCATGTTGTCTTTTGTTCTCAGCGGTACTGATTTCCTGAACGAAAGCTGAAACTGACTGAGTGCTGCTTCTTCTTGAAGACATGAGGTGATAACAGCTCCGAAGAATGTACATGAATCCTTGGGAAAGGGAAGATGGACGCTGTCAGGTAACGTTTTAGCTGGTGGTTCTGAAAAAGTAGTAGCACATGTAGGTTTCCATCTATTTCAGACTTGTTTTAGAAAACCTCCTCAGCAGATCTTACCTTGCAAAGGATCTTTTTGGTGATCTGCACATTACTACTGCCTAAAATGCTTTTATTATATGACTTATTTTTCAAAAGCTTATTTTTCACTGTTGTAATAGGCAAATAGCCGACACTGTCAGTAGTGTTATTATTTAAGCAGATCATCAGGAAAGTAATGACCGTCTAACCAGGGAGTTCAAAGCTCTCCTTTATAAGCATGTTGATCCCTTATGTTATCTTCTTGCAAAGCCCAGCAATGCAAGGGAAACTGGGAAACTAGCTCCAGGTTTTATTGTGGTCCTGGTCATTCTAAGAGTCACTTCCTTCTCCTTCAGGGATATAAAGAGGCATATATTATGTGGGCAGAAGATTCTGTGTTCTGGTCGATAACATAGGCCACAGAGGTCAATGGCATTCAGGCAAGCCTGCCTGAAAGCCCCTATAAATTTTCAAAGGTGAGGGAGGAAGATTTAGAGACTCGATGTGTTCTGCCCGTGCAGGAGGAAAGATAAAATGCCACTCTGTAAAGGGGAACAGAATATTAAGTCCCATAAAAACCTTAAGAGGCTGTACAGTCTCCTCAATGGGGGAAGAATTTTGCCCACCCAGGTTTTATTTTACTGCAGGGACACATAAAAGGGCACTTGAAATTAATGCTTAGAACACAACTGATGCACCAAGGCAAAAACTAAAGCTTTCTTTCAGCCTCCTTTTCTGCCTCCATTCCTCTTTTGTCACCAGCTATTTTGATGCAACACCTTCAGAAGAGGCAGTTTATCACTGACACAGTGATGTAAACTCCCACCATCCCTCCTTTGCAGAGGTTTCTTGCTTTCTGCTTCCAAATCTTTGGCACAGGCCCAGAGAAACCCACGTATTCTCACTCTGCTGAGAAATAGAAGTACTATTTTATGAGCTATGAATCCAGCTTAGGTTATTCCCTATGTTTCATAAAAACTATTCCTGTCAGAAAACTCTTTGGGACTCTCTTCTATAGCAATACAGTAAGGCAAGCCATGAAACATCTTGACTAACTCAGCTGGATATACAAGGAATAAAATATCCCTCTCTTTTTCCTATATATGGAATAATACTGGATATTGAAAATATCGCGGAAGGCAAAGGCAGGGACTGGGAGAATGAAGAGCCGCGCACTGTAGGAGAAAATCAGCTTTGAGACCATCTAAGGAACCCAAAGGTGCACAAGTCCATGGGACCCAATGAGATCCACGCCTCTCCTATGAAGAAAGGCTGAGAGAGTTGGAGTTTTTCAGCCTGGAGAAGAAAAGGCTTTGGGGAGACCTTATTGCAGCCTTTCAGAACTTAAAGGGGGCTTATAAGAAAGATGGGGACAAACTTTTTAGGAGGACCTGTTGCGACAAGACAAGGGGGAATGGATTTAAACTAAAAGAGGGTAGATTCAGACTGGATATAGGGAAGATTTTTTACAGTGAGGGTGGTAAAACACTGGGACAGGTTACTCAGAGAGGTGGTAGATGCCGCATCCCTGGAAACATTCAAGGTGAGGTTGGACGGGGCTCTGAGCAACCTGATCTTGTTACAGATGTCCCTGCCCATGGCAGGGGGGTTGGACTAGGTGACCTTTAAAGGTCCCTTCCAACCCAAACTATTCTATGATTCTATGATTCTATGATTTATTTATAATAATCTATACGTTGAAGCAGTGCAATGAAAACAGAAATGTTTTGCATGCAAGGGGATGGAAAGCCTCTTTTTTACTTTTACTTTACTGGGCTTTGGAGCATGCCCATTCCAATTTTCATCCATATATCCTGAAGTATAGCCACGGGAATAGTCTCGTTGCCATTTTTCACAGTGAAACTTTCGAGAGAGAGTTACGAGATGTTGCAAAAATTGACTCAAGCAATACACAGAATAGGAAATTGAACTCTGGTTTTCAGATTCCCAGACAATTTAATCCCACCAGACATTGCCCCATATTTTGATAATTTCATTTTTCTTCTAATACCTGTGATCTCCTTAAAAAACATTTAAGTTAGTACCAGCTCGTAAGCCAGTCCTCCAATCTTACGCAAAAACTCCTTTATAATCAAAAACAGTCAAAGAAGCATCCAACAAATCTCGGGACCTGCTCAGTATCTTTTCTAGGATTCAGCCTTAACATTACAAGAAAATGCACTGCATTAATCTCTATTTTCTGTGGTTTTTTAGGGAGCTGATAAGTGTAAAGTTTCCACCATCTTCAGCAATAACAGGAACATGTTCCTGCAAAGGAGTGTCCAAGCCATTTTGTGTTTGCTAAATCTATTGACTTGTCATTTTTTCCTTGCTTCTTTTGTTTATTTCTCAACACATGCAAGGACCAGTGCTTGCTGCTTCCTGATCAGTCGCATAACATTTTAAAATGTTTGGGATTGCTCTCTGACAAGGTAAAGCATGGGCTGCAGAGATGCAGCAAGAGTAAGGGAATGATGAGTGAGAAAGGGCAAACCACAGAATGACAGATGGAAAACTTGGCACACGCTTTAAAAAATTCATAGTTTCCAGGACCTTGCTGGGGGAGACAGCTGAGGAGTTTCCAAGCAAAAGGGAAGTGTGTATGTACATGGTACTCATCTGCTGTAGGTTAAGACAGTTCTCGTGGACTTTTTGTTAGGAAAAATGAGGACTGTTTGGAGGTGGTCAGTGTTTTGTTTTTTTTTTTTCTCTGTCTCTGTGGCTGTGCACAGGGCAAGGGTGAGACTATTTGGAGACCACTGGCTCCCAGTACAAGCCTACTTTTGGAGCACCGATGGAAGGAAGCTATGTCAAAACTGAAAGTATTTGTTATCTTATCAAACTTCCTCATTTTAAATGGAGAGAAAAGTAGGGTTATAGACCAAGAGAAGGCCTCTTTTTCCTGCCCTGGGGAATAATGGTTGATGTACATACTACATATACATCTAGCTACAGTAAATAACTTTCTGTTGGCGGACCATTATGTGTTTGGGATGTCAGTAGAGGGTTAGAACCAAGAGGAAAAACAAGGAGTAGAGAACCAGGGTCAGAGGGAACAGTGTAGACATACGGACCTTCACATTTGTTATATCTTATGAATAAACTGTTTTAGAATGATAAATGTCCTAGACACAAATACATGTATTATAGAGAAAATACAGACAGAATGACACAGCATATCTTGATTCAGTTTCCTCTGAGCTTTTGCAATATCATTTACAATGTGAATTTGAGATCAACATTTAAGATGTAAAAAAGAACCACATTCTGGAGAAAGGGAGACATACAGCTGAATGCCCTTTCCCCCAGCTACTTTTCTTTGACTTAAAGAATCAGAATACCACCAGGGAAACATTTTGTTCAGTAGAGTATGCATTTGTCAGAAACAAGCAGGAGAGACAGTAAATTGCAAAGCAAGATCAGAATAATTTTGCTTCCAATTTCTCTGAATAGGTTCCAATATTTTTTCTTTTGTAAAAGGAAAGAAGGAAGGAAACGTTTTCTTCAAAAATAAAAATACAGAGAACGAGGCACAGCAGTATTTCTGTGAGGGTGAGTTGTCAGAAAATAAGAAGAATGATCCATTCATATTGCTCTTTGAAGAGCTGAAATACCTGCAGGCATTTCAATTGAAGGGATTGTGTTCTGGGAAGATTCTTAGTTCTCTGTCTTCAAGATGCTTACACTTTTCTTCTTCAACTATAGGTGACCTAGTTTCCCTATGTGGGATTAACCCAACCGAACATGCATAGCACACATCTCCACTTGAAACAGTTCAGGCTGCCTGATTTGAAAAGGTAGACAGAAACGTAGACAGAAAGAAGCACTCTTGCAGACAATGCATTATTTTATTGTTTATTATTTTGCATTAACTATTCTGGTATGTGATAAGTGATGCCTTAATGGCATCTGTTTCTCTCGAGTCTATGAAATGAGTATGGGGTGACATACTAGAAAGCAGATACACAAGGCTGGACAAGATGGATCTGAGCTCTATGGAATGAAATTTGTTCTCTCCAGTCTTGGACCCTTGTACAGTGCCAAGGTAGCCTTAAGCAATTTTAGAACAGGTTTGCTAGCATAGTGTGACTGGGTAATTTGTAATGTCCAAGCTTCATGAATGTTAAGTTCTTCCAGGATCCGATCTTTATGAAATTTCTCATCTAAAGGATTATGCCTCTGTAAAGGGAGCAGGAGCTCATGTCAGGAGAATCTGTAGTGTTGGTGAGTCATCTTAGCTTGTGCCATCCCTTACATAGAATCTATCTAATCTAAAATAAAGCTGAATTCTAAAATTAATCTAAATTCTAGAATTAATCTAAATTAACCCCGTTAACTTCTGGTGATCCATCCAGCCCACCTGTAAAAAAACATTTTGTCACACCTCCTCAACTCTAAATTATTTCTGAACCTGCTATGAATAGTCTGGACATTGAATAATTAAACATAAAAAGGGCTTTTTGCTTCAACATGCATCTTTCCAATGTTGCTGCATAACAAACTGAAAAATGCAGTTTTCCATAACACAGCGCAATTATGTCAAGATTTGAGGCTTGGTATTTGGGACATCTTTTTAGGAAATAATTTTTGAGCACTGGAAAAATCATCAAGAAGTGAACAGTTTACCCAGTCTCTGGGAAACATGACAGTAAGGTGTGCAACCAGACAGAATGCAGTTTATTGATCTACTGTAGCATACACATATTTAAAGTGTCCCACATCATTGCTTTTTAGTTTGTTTCTCTTTCACTATAACTCAGCAAAACATTAATTTCAAAACAGTGTTTCAAATTCAAGGATAGAAACAACTAAGTACAATTTCCAATACAAGCTAGAAGCAAGATGAAAGGCAGTCACAGTGTCAAAGTCTGTCTGCATCTACCGGTGACTGTGGCCCAAGACCTCTAAAAAGCATGGGCATTTTTCACAACTGGTGAAGCTTCATATGTGATAAGACAACATCAGTGATGGATTTCTTTCAGCCTGAACAATACCAACATCAGGATTCCTGGCTGCAAATGTAAAGGACACCATAAAAATCCCACAGCTCTACATCGTCCTGAACTGACATGTACAATGCTTGTTCAGGCACCCCATGTCACATCACAAGATCTGAATGCTCCATCATCTGTCTTTGATAAATTATCTCCTGAAGTTGGGGGCTGAAATTGTTTTCATATAATAGTGCTGGCTCTGAATACTGCAAGCATGGTTATTAGAAATTATATTAAGCAATGCCATAGCTTTATATTTTTTACAATATATTTTGTATTCTCTGCTAGAAAAAGCCCATGAGGCTACAATTCCAAATACTTCTTGTATGCACACCATACAACCATGAACTTACATGTGATAGCTACTTTGTTGATAAACACATAAAATCTAACACAGTCAGGACATTTTCTGCCAAAATAAGCCGAGGCAAATACTTGTCTCTTGCTGAATTTTTAACAGATGAGAAACTCCAGCCAGGGTGACTAAACAGTTGAGCAAATATAAACAAAACCTGGGGGCCTGAGAGGCTGATTCATGATTTTCGACAGAAAACAGCAAAAAGCAGTACCTTGCCCAGCTGTGCACCAGGATGCATCAGCAGGGCTAAATTCCAGATCCCCACTTGCCCAGCTGATTTCCACAATGGTTTGGCTTGGTGTGGCATGGTAACAAAGCAAAGCCTAGTACCAGCCCTTCTGTATCAAGACAGTAGGTGTTAGATATCTCAAAAACCCATGTACCACTCTGACTTTAAACAATGCAAGCACACATGCAAAACAAACTAGCGATGGCATGCTGCACAGAGATAACTGTATCACTGAACTCAGTCCCATTCCCAGTGGACAAATATGTTTGTCACAAAAAAAAACCACTACAATTCTCACTAATTGGTGCCTTTGTTGCTAATTTCTGGAGACTGAACAGACCCCAAATGGACTTGGATGTTCTTCCCAGACCAGCACTGAAGCGAATTAAAACTGTGGAAACCGTTACATTCTCCTGTATCCTTGCATTTGGACTTCTATTTTGTGCCCCCAACCCATTGTGGCTTGCATTTTCTTTCAAAAATTATCGATGCAAAGCTACTCTTTTCAGTGAGCTCAGCATGAGATTATGTATATGTAGAATCAGAAATGGGAGAGACAAGGTTCCCACTGTTTCCAGGCTCTTCAACATGTGTTGTGTAAAAAGCCAAGCAAATATTACCTCCTTTTACCAGCAGAGGACGGTACCTCATCTGCTTAAATGAGACCCGCTGCTGTGGCAATCGCTAAGATTTCCCTTGCAAACCAGTGATGCTTGCTTTGCTTTCTAGAGGTTCAGGAGAAAGAAATGCAGCAAGATTATCTCATACCACTTCTGCTGCATTCAGTCACATACAACATGGATGTCAGACAGCTGCTGGGCTGCCCATCACCTCAATACCTAGAGCCCTCAAAACTCCCACAGTGCAACTATGGGATCATGTATGGTGACACAGGGATCTTGGCCCATAAACTTACTTACTCACTTATTTTCTTTATTTGTTTTTAGAGAGTTCTATTTATTCTATGGAAGCTTTTCCTTTGTGCACGTAGTGCATTAAGGGACACTAGGCAGTATGAAGGCTGATCTCTCTCTCTGCAGAAGAGTGGTGGGAGGGACCATAAAGTCTGTGGTTTAGGGTCCAGTTCTGAGGAAGCACTTGCATGCACTACCACGGGAGCTGGGATCTCAACAGCAATAGGACCAATTACATCCCATGAATATAAAACACTGGGCAGTGTTTTATATTGTGCATGTATACATCACTTTGTCCAGCCGTTTTGCGCTCAGATGATTATTCTCAGCCTGCCATAGCTATATGGCTCATATTTATGTGACATGCTTTTTAGCATACACGGGTGACCAATGTACTCTTATTCTCACCTGAGAGCCAACTCAGGCAGAACTAAAGGCAGGATTCACCTCCCATCAGCTGTTAAAAAGTTAGGGTTGTCCTGCTTCAGTGAAACCGACACCAGCATTTTCGGGTAGCAATTCATCCTAATTATAGGAAGCATTTGTATTGTAGAAGTAATTGCCCTCTGAGGCTGCTTCTCACCCTCTCTCCATTGAAAATCAAGCCAACAGGGCTCACTCAGACCAGACATTTCACTTTCCAACACATAAAATAGGCAGCATTAATCCTGCCATAACTGCCTTGTCCAGCATCTCACAGGAAGTTTGTCATGCTGCAAAGAGGTTTCCTGAGTCCCAGCCCAGAGGCTTAGCCACTGAGCTGTCCCAAACCTTTCTTTAGTAATTGCCTGATGCATACGAGTTGTCTTAGACAATCAAGCCAAATGATATAGTGTGGGAACAAATCATGTGCAAGGAAAGCTACTGAGATAGATGCATTTAAAATAATTTTACAGACTTGGAGCTCTTTGGAATTCTTTCTTTCCTCATTACTCCTATCGATGGTACTAAGACTTATTTCTGAATAAAGAATGCAGATTGGGCTTCCGCAGTAGCATAAAATGAAAATCACATTTTTCTCCCATTTGTATATACTTTCAGTGTGTTTATAAAAGCTACTGAATTTATAAAAGCCCAGAGTTTCACTTTACCTATGCATCAAATACAAACAGAAATAATGGCTTTGTTTCCACAGTTTTAATTCACTTCAGTGCTGGTCTGGGGAGAACATCTTAGTCCATTCAGGGTCTGTTCAGTCCCCTGAAACTAGCAACAAAGGCGCCAATTAGTGAGACTTGTAGTGGGTTTTTGTGACAAACATATTTTTCCACTGGGAATGGGGCTGAGATCAAACAGCTTTCGTGTAGGGAATTTTACAGGCATCAAAACACAGCAACTTTTCTGGAGTGAATTCAAACCTAGAAATAAAAAGATGCATGACACTATTGCCAATCTCCTTAGCTTGCAATTTCCTTCTAAAACACAGTTCATCACAATACTCCATGACAAATTGTTGCGGGTTTTTTATTTTTATAATATAATTGCCAAAAAACAGAGCTGTAAAATGTGTGAGATTTGACAGCTAGCATTGCAATTATTAAACATGGAAGCTATTTTAATAAGCACAGTTTAAATAATATTAAGTTAGGCAGTCACCAGTTTCTTCCTAAAACTCTGTGTCATTACAGATGGTTTGGTGGCCGAGTATTAGCAGAATCCTTTCTATGAGGTGTCTAATACCCTCACTGTAAAACTGTAAAAGGACATGTTAGAATTGCTCCCTTCTCTGTAATAAAAACAAATTAAACCAGCCATGGATAGATTCTAAGGATGAACAATCATAACAAAAACTCAGGAAAACTGAAGGATGGTGGTGAGAACGAGTAAAAGTCCAGACCCTCACACGCTCCACAGAACTGAAGTGCCTCACAGACAGTCATATAATGAGAGATGTGGCACCTCGCCAGTCACTACTGTTTGAAGTTGGGCTGGAGAGACTTCAATATTTCTCACACTGGAAGTTTTCAAATAAATTTGTAGATTAAAAAAAAAAAACTTTCCAGCACTGACTGAGCTGTCTGTGATAGCTAAGCTGTATTTGTGAAACACAAAGTTTTCCTACCTGAATTCAAGTTAGCTTTGCTGAGGGAGGTACATGCGAGCTGTGTTCAGCCTGACTAATAGAGGCCAACTAGAAAGTGAAGGGGACATTTATAGGGTTGATTAAATAAAAAAAGATACCGTCTCCTCTTTAATAGAAATACTACCTTTGGGTAGTAGAAAATCAGGCCACTTAAGAAATCACGCCACTCCAGGCTTCTTAGCAGTATAGGAAATACTGAAATTTGTTGGTCCCAGAAAGAAAGGCTGAGGCATTCCTGCCATGGGAAAGAGAAGGTAAGCGTAAGGGAAAGGAGCAGGAGAGACATAAGAGGCTGGGATGACTGTCCTGTTGCTTGGGGGAAGCCTAACCCTGTAAGGCAGAGACAGCTATGCATCAAACAGTTTCCTGCTATGGACAGCATCCTTATTGCTGTCCTGTCCCGAGGGATGAACATTACTTAAGGCAAATCTAGAAATATCCATCATATTTACAATCCCTTTAAAGTCTTGCCATTTTGGTTATAGATCTGTTTCAATGAGCCTGGATCATCTGGCATCAACTGGGATGTCTGACCACCTCATAAAAAGGTGGTAAAAAACTTATGAACCTGTATGTTTTACACCTCTGAAGTGCTTCCAAGCCCAGTAAGTAGCAGTGTTTTTTGCTGTTAACCTTGAAGAACAAAAATGCCCTTTGGTGAGTTCATTTTGTTTTTCTTAAAAACCCAATAGCTTTTGTTAACTGGACCTTTTCTGTTCCAGGGCTCTCTCATGTCAGGTTCCTCCATCTTTCATAACAGGACAAGTCCAGCATTCATGTAGATATTCAAAAGGCAAGATAAACAAGTAAGGGTTATGAAATACTCAGAAATAAATGAGCATTAAGTTTCTCTAGTCTGATTCAGCAAGGCATTTATGTTCATGGTCTATTCAGGAAAGTTGCATGCTCATAAGAAGAATGCCTATCCTTGTACTATAGTCTTAAGTGCTTTTTAGTTTCCTTAATAGTTTTACCAAAAGGAAAAACACTGAACAGAGTTGTATTTGGTTTTGAAGTATATTGCATCATTTCCTCTTTGTCAGCAAAGATTCTTGTTCAAAACGAAATTTCTGAGGAAGGTTGCCATCAGCAAACAGATGACATTTAGATTTTTTTAAAAAAGCATGTAACAGTTCAAATTATTTTCACCATTTTCAAGGAGTGAGGATGAAGTTTCCTGTCCTTGATTGGAAGAAGTCAGTAGGGGCAACATGCTAAAATGATGAAAAGTCATTTGGGAAATCAAAATTAGCGCAACCTGAAACAAAACTCTTAAAACAGCAAGGACAGATATATCTATCATTTGCCTGTAGGGAAAGTTTTTCACTCAATGAGACATTCAACTCTAAATTTTCCCGGATAATCAGACATTAGAAATGTTAGCTAGAGGAGCCAAAATTCTAAGGTTCTCTGTGTTTTTACCAAGATTACCTTTCTGATAAAATCTAACGAGGAGCATTGGTCAGCATGTTGACATGACCGTAGGATGCTGAAAGGGAATAAGAGCCTCAATAATTGTATAATCTATCCCTTAATGAACAAACTCATAATAATTTATTTTGCTACAGGTCAGCACTTTCCTGATATCCAGGTGCACAAGTAAAGCATTTGTCTGTGGGGCAGCTTGCCAGCCATCCGGCTTACCTGACGTGATCTGGCCTGCCCTCCGCACCTGGGAAGTGCTGGTGGGATACACATTGGTGGAGCTGGGGAGGAAGCAAGCTGTCTCTTCTCTGATTGAGCTTTCTAAACAGTTGCTCTACTCAGAGATGGCCCTCTTTCCCCTCAGGCCATTTCTTCTCCACTCCATGCTCTGCAACATGATTATACTCTCAGCCTGACACAAAAAGCCACAAAAAGTGAGCTTGTTTTGCTGTTTACCTAATAATTTGTGTGGAGAACACTTTTCTTTCAAATCCTGGCACATTGCTGATGCCAACAGTTTATGAAAATTGGTCTGATTATTCCGGCTGGTAATTGTACTTGAGGATAGATGAGTTTGCTTTGTCTAATTTTGAAAAGCTTCTTACAAATCAGGCCTTTGAAAGATGGACTTAGGTTCAAATGTTTCTGAGTTTCTCTGCTTGGGATGAATTGCAGTAAAAAAGGATAGATAGAGGGAAGAAAAGTTAGGATGAAACAGAGCAGATAGGGTAAAAAATACAGAAGGGTACTGTGAAAGCTGGAAGAGAGATGGAGAGAGGGGCAGATTTTAATGTTAAGCATAGATGGCATAACCAGGGAGGGATTTTCTGTCAATGAGTGGATGAAACCCAGACCTAAGCAGTGCTGTTTTTACTACTACCACCAATATGCCTCCCTGCCACGAGGTAGACATCACCACTGTTGATACAAAAGTCATTGGAAAAGAGTGGGGGCAAAGAAGGGGAATGCAAAGGCTTCTACTATAGAGCATGCTTTACAAACTTACTTATATCTAAGGTGGCCACTGTAGTTCTAAGCAAAGACAAATATCTACAAGGAAATTGACAATTTGCAGCCCCTGAATCCACACCTGTTTTAGTCAAGGTAAGTGTGCCCTTGAGGTATTCCAAAAAAGAGCTACACCAGCTGCTGGCACCTCCTGCTCTCACCAGACTAGCCTCTCCTCCTGCTCCCGCGTTCAGAGGCTCTGTCTGCACTCCGAGCCTTCACATTGCATTGCTTCATTGCGTGCCAACAACCCCTTAGTCCTCCACCATTCACTCCTTACTTCTATAACAAAATACCTTTCTCCTTAGTATGTTTTGTGTGTTGCAGCATACGTTGTTCATTAGACATAATTTACCGTGGTAAGCATTGATAAAACCTTATCTAGAATTTTGTACTCAATCTGGGTCTGCTGAGAGGAACTCACGCTGGAAAAAGTTCAGAGAAGAGGGCTCTCACAGAGCTAGGCAAGAATATCAGAGCAAGACTAAGAGGGATGTAGCTGGTCTACACATAATCCGAGGGAGAGCAGAAGAGTTATTTCTAGAGAATAACTTTAGCTCAGGGAAAAAAAATGCTACGAGCCAGTCATTTCCCGCATGTCATCCAGGAATTACAATAGTCCTAATAATCAGAGTAACAAGCCTCTGGGAACAGCCTTCCCATTGGAGCTGTGGAGATCAAAAACCTAACTAATCTACATCTTGATAAATTTTTGCAAAAGAAAGGAGTAAGAAACAACAGTTGCAGGGAATTGGCTTAATGATAACAAACTTTATGTTGGTGTGAACATCAAAATTTAAAAGTGACATTTTTTGCATTTTCTTCCATGAGAAGAATGACAAATGACAAAACAGTTGCAATTCATTTTTGAAATTTATCAATAGATTTTTTTTTAAATCTATGTAATATACAATATTCATTTGGCATGGTTCTTCTATTTTGATAAATCTCATGTAAGATGACATAATCTTGTGTATGCATTAGAGCAAGCTTATTTTTGCAACCAAGAATGCACTCTCATCCAAACTTTCAAGTTTGCCAGACAATACCTACTTTCTACAAAATCATTTTACTGCCCTCAGTAATTGCACAAAATGGAAATTAATTACTGACAGAGTCCTGTCTGAGGTTTTTTATCATTTTATGCAAGACTCTAAAATCTATTTTACATGCTGGTGCAACGTTGGCTTTTTTCCCCCATACTCTCTGAATCTTCCATAATGACTGAAGATTTATTACATTGGATCTTCAGTGGATTAGACAGCTCCTCAGCAACATTCCTTTGAAACTTACAGGAGTAAACCAGTTAGTTGCTGCAGACATGAAGTGTTTAACTTCAGAAGTTGTTGTTGAATATCCTCTTGGATTAGTGCTGGAAATTGAAGGATTTTATTGTCACTTGAAGAAGCAAATACATCATCCAGCTGGTTTCCAAATGCAGAACCCAGAATTCCACATGGATTGAAACCTGAGTGTCTCAGCCAACCCATCCTGTGAGTCTACCATTACACTCACAGCCATGATAAACACCAGACCAGAAAATCCTGATATTCTTAAATGACTATCCAACACATCCCAAGTGTTAGGGTTTGCCAGGAGTTCAGGAAGAGATACTGAACCCAGTGTATTTCCACTACTTCCTGTGTTTGTAGGCATATTTCTTGTTCTTGACATCATGGCCATCGGGAAGTGCTTTAAAAT